>NC_086451.1:60898131-61224381 GCF_028390025.1 Pseudophryne corroboree
ATTTACTATTATTTGTTCTTATTTAGTCATGCGGCGGGAAACCCAGTATCCCACCCACCTGAACAGTTGGAAGCAGTCACAGCCCACCTGTATGAATCAACCTATGACCTTTTGTTATAATGCGAAGCCGAATTCCTGTGTCCAATGAACAATGAGATTGTAGGGACCATTGAATTGTATTGTGTGTGGGGCATAAATAGGCAGGCCGACCATATCCAGTTCACTCTCTTCAACGGTTCTCATTGCTGATAATCGGGAGCTGGATATCGAGGCGCATGCGATCGTTTCCCCTTGTGCGTAAGTGTTTCTCCGCAACTATATTGATCTTCTTGTTATTGTGGGCCAATCTCTCTCTCTCTCTCTCTCCTCCTCTTTCTCTCTTATTTTCCTTTAAATAGTAATTGTATTATATTTCCTGTGTAGTTATCTGGTTAGGTAGTCTACGTTATATTGTAGTGTATGATTTGTATTTGTATTAATTCTTTTGCAAGTATATCATTCAAAATATATATATTAGGCGTTGGACCCTAAGCCCAGGTATCTGTGTAATTCTTATAGTGTTTAGTATTCTCAGAGCGTCGGTGACGCTCAAACAGCTTGTAAGTTAATAAGGTTATACTGTGTTGCATTTACGCTCTATCATTACACTAAGGTCTTATTGCACAATACACTGTTTATGGTTTAGATACAAAGGTTTAACATTGTGAGCGTCAGCGCCGCTGGTGATCTCCTCGTGGTCCCGAGCGTCCGCTACGCTATAGCGAATCATTAAGTTAGTCAGCAGCCAATAGCGTGCCTGCCCGTGATCTCTTGGCCGTGAGCGAACGTGACGCTTGAGCGTCTCGACTACGGCTAAGCGATTGTTACGCAACGTGCGTACCCTTACGGTACTTAATACGTAGATAGCGTACAGTGTTCTTAGACCTCATAAAGGGTATTATATAAGATAAATATTTAGCTTTATCAATTGCGGACTCGTCCTGTCCTTCACACATCTGCACTAGGTAATTTCAGCAGACATTATCCAGCAGCAAAGGGCGGGAGATCATACATATTCCTCGTAGTGCTGTTTGGATAAGCGTCTGCTTCTCTTAGTAAAGGGTGCTGAAGGAATCCGGGAACCGGAGGTAAGAACAACACGCTAGTTTCTTTTAAAACTGTTTATTTTTCTGTCTTGCGTACACACGCACGCACACATATATATCTGCATTTCTTTTTTTCATTTGTGTATTTTCGTATATCACTCTCCTGTTTGCCAGTTTTATAGTTGATAAACGTGCTAAGAGAGATTTGCCGCTATTTCATAGTTTAAGAGTAAAAAGGTAATATAGTTAAAGTATAGACAAACACAGCTGTGCCTGAGAGACAAGGCGAAGTCAGTGTGGTGCGCGGTAGATGATAAAGGATCATCTACATTGATAAACGTATAAATTGTGTTACGGTGGATCTTTGCTTTGCGTACACGTGTCTCTAACAAAGGACTGAGACTTGTGTACGCAACCCAAGGGCCGACGCACGCAGCGTATATTACGCAACGGAGCGTACGGGTACGCCCACGTAACTCAAATCACAAGTGTTAATTTTTTTTTTCAACGCGATAAATAGCGCAACGCGGTAAATAACGCAAGGCGATAAATCGCGCAAATCTATTTTAACATTCAAAATTTAAATTAACAGATCCTTCTCCTAATTGGTAACACATCTGGTCTAAAGAAAATTTCTGCGCAGAAATAGAAATAGAAACAAAAGTGTATATGTGGTGAGTGAGTGTTTGTTTTTACAATTTTTGAGGTTGAACCACAAGAAAAGTCGAGTTCTCGTGAGGTACATGCGTGTAAGTGACGTACATGGTGGCTAGGGAGGCATCCCTGGTTAAAACATACAATTTGAGCATTAGAGTGTAGCAGACCAGGAGGTCATACTGTAACAGACCAGGAGGTCATAGCAGACCAGCAGGTTCAGGTACAGCAGACAAGGAAGTCCGCTATACAGTCCACAGGCACAACACCAAGAAAGGGTTGGTGCAACACCCATATAGGCCATACAAGCTCTGGCTGAAGGAATTCGCAGCCGCAATTTTCGATTCCACTGGTCGCTCCGTACATAAGATTAGTTGCTTATGTGCTGAACGATTGTACCGCACGTAATTGTGTGCATTAGTAAACCTGACCGGTACTATTTGTGTACGAAGGTCATAAACGCTATTTGTACATTCTAACGTGATTTGTGTAATTTTTTTTCTTTTAAGGGAGGTTCGCTGCTCACTCAGGAACTATCCAACAACCAATAGTTACTGGAAAGAGTAAGTGTTCTTCGGATCACCCTCACAGGTAAATAGAGGTTCAGGTCGCAGGGGCCCTGGGTCGAGTACGCCAGCACCATATCGGTGTGATCAGGTCGTATTGGTCGGCGTGGGCGAGTGAGTGGGGTACTCGGTAAACCGCCACCGCCAGCCTATTTTGAACATTTTGGTTTGCGTAAGGGTTGGTTGAATAAAGCAACACCTTCGAACTATGGGGGCCACTTGTTCAGGTAGGGGGCGATCAACCTCGGTTCGGGTTGATTCAGTGAACCGACCAGTCGGGTCGGCAAGATACGTAATGTGTGAGAAATACGGAAGTCACACAGAAGCTTTATGTGATGAATGGGAGAGAATGACGGTACATGACGGGGAGAAATTCCCAAGAGTAGGTAGCTTCAGCACAGAAGTGTTAACGAATTTAAGGAGAAGGATATGTCTCATTAAATCAGCCAAGAGACGAATCAAACATTATGATTATTTACAGTTGTGGCAACAGGAGGGTGACATACAGAGAGGATTGGCTCAGGCGGCGGGATCTGGCTCAATCAGAAAACTGATAGCCACGGCCCCACCGCCACCATATATATCGGGAGAAAAATTGGTTGCGGAGAATGACGCATTAAGGTGTAACAAACAAACACTTAGCAACTGTATAAATGTGAAAGATAATGTTAACCAATTAACCAATGCAAGTATTAACCCGTGCAAGTTGTACCCTGTTTTGAACTTTCCTCAGGAGTGTGATCAAGAGGACGAATCGGCAACAATTTCAGCGCTCTCTCTAGCAGCCACCATAGCAGAGACCACAGTAGGCACAGCTCCACCCCCGAGATTAGTAACAAAGGCCCCTAGCGGAGGGATAGGTGAGGTCGTATCAACGGGTAAGTACGGCACCATACACTATGCTGAAACTATTTCACCACAGCCTGTAGAATCTACACAGAATGAGGTTGTTAGAGTTAATCCTGTTAAGGTAATAGTGGTTCCAAATGGGAAAACAGACACTTCAGGAGTCACTCCTGTTAGGAACATTGCCATGTACAGCCCATTTTCCCGAATGGAATTAAGGACCATAGTGTCGGAATTCCCTGACCCTAGAAAAGACTTAGTTGCCAGCCAAAAATACATCAGAGACCTAGGTAACACGTTAGAGCCCAACAACAAAGACTGGCAGATATTGCTGAGAGCATGTTTACCCTCCAATGTCGACGCAGCTCAATTTTTAGCTGACTGTGGATTAGATCAGGATGTACCTCTTACAGATGTGTACAACAAAGACAATGTAAAAAGAATAAGCTTACAGTTAAAAGAGTATTTCCCAGCCGTAGTTAAATGGAACAAAATATTCTCCATTAAACAGAAGGAGTCAGAAACAGCTGCAGAGTATTTTCACAGAGCATTATCAGAAATGGCAAAATACACAGGCATAGAGGACATTAAAACAAACATAAACCATCGAGAAGTAGCAGTATCGGTACTGATGGATGGTTTAAAAGAGTCATTGAAGACTAGGGTACAGACCACACAACCATGTTGGCGAGGTCTGTCTGTGGCTACTTTGAGAGAGGCTGCTATTGATCACGATAGGAACATCACCAGACACAGGGAACAACAAGGTGATAAATTAATGGCAGTAAGTATACAGGACCTGACCACAAGGCAGCCTTTGTTTATATCACCAAACCCTGTGGGTAAGTCAAATGTGGTTACTTGTTATTCTTGTCATAAACAGGGACACATGGCACGAGATTGTAGAATGAAGAATTCACAAAACTCATACCAACCCCCTAGACAACGACACGACACACGACATTGGGAGCAAGGTCCGCAGAAACGGAGTTATGAGCCACATACAGGGGAAACAAAAAGATACCCCCCGAACAGAGACTGGCAAGCCTCTGGTAGCTCCCATTAATTAACTCCATCACAAGTAGTTGCTGCCAGCGGGATTCAGGGAGGTCACCATACCCAATAGGGGTGTGGCCATACCTGTAATCTGCAGCCAGTAAAATTGATTGCAAGTCTTGGAAGTGAACCAGAAATTGCAATCAATGTAGCTGGTAAATCATTAAACTTTCTTGTAGACACAGGGGCGGCCAAATCAGTGATAAATTCGACAGTGGGCATGAGAACCACTGGTAAGACAATTCCAGCCATAGGGGTAACGGGAGTAGTCCAGCACTACCCTGTTAGCAAACCAGCCGAGATTACAGTAGGGCCTTTACATACCAAGCATTCCTTTTTGCTGGCTGCATCGGCACCGACTAATCTCCTGGGAAGAGACTTACTGTGTAAAATGAGGTGCGTCATTTATTGTACTCCTGAAGGTGTATTCTTGGACATACCTGAGAATCACGCTCAGGAAGTGCGAGACATGTTAGACTCCCCGTCAAAATTAATGTCACATACCATTATGACAAATAGGACTCCCTCCCAAGTAGAAGAAATGACATCTCAGATACCAGAGTCACTTTGGACTAAAGATGGACAGGACACTGGATTAATGGCAAACGTAGCTCCGGTAGTTGTACAAGTAAAAGATGGTAGGATAGCTCCAAAAATCCCACAGTACCCTCTGAAACCAGAGGTGGAGATAGGAGTGTATCCCGTAATAGAGCGCTTGCTACAACAGGGCATTCTGGTAAGAACGTCCAGCACTGCCAATAGTCCCATCTTCCCTGTTAAAAAGAGTGGGGGGAGGGGTTACCGGCTAGTGCAGGATCTAAGGGGGATTAACAAAATAGTTGAGAGTCAGTTCCCCGTAGTGCCAAATCCAGCTGTCATCCTAATGCAAATCCCTCCCACTGCGAAATTTTTCACTGTTATTGACCTCTGCTCCGCTTTCTTTTCGGTACCTCTGCACCCTGACAGTCAATATTTGTTTGCATTTACATACAGAGGAGTCCAATACACATGGACTCGATTACCACAAGGATTCATAGATAGCCCAAGTATATTTTCTCAGGCTTTGCATGATTGTTTACAGTCTTTCCAACCAGTGAGTGGATCAGTATTAATACAGTACGTGGATGATCTACTACTGTGTTCTGATTCATTGGAAGCATCCCTGAAGGATACCAAACAGCTCCTGTTTCATCTTTCAGACACAGGACACAAGGTTTCCAAAGACAAGTTGCAATTATGCCAAACTAAGGTAAAATATTTGGGACACTGTTTAACACAAGGACTGAGACACCTGACCGCTGATAGAATTCAAGCAATTAGAGACATGACTCTGCCACAAACCCAGCAACAGATCAGAACATTTTTAGGAATGTGTGGGTATTGCCGTAACTGGATCCCAGGGTTTTCCATCCTAGCGTTACCCTTGCAGGAGATGGTCTCCTCAAACAAACCTGATCGGATTTCGCATACAGACGAGTCTGAGACAGCATTTGAGAGACTTAAACAGTGCCTAACGCAGGCACCAGCATTGGGTATGCCAGACTATGGGAAACCCTTTGAACTATACGGAACAGAAAGTGCTGGTTGCGCGGCAGGCGTACTAACCCAAAAGCACGGTGATGCCAGCAGGCCGGTAGCATATTACAGCGCTCAGCTAGATACGGTAGCGCGATCCCTCCCCACATGCTTGCGAAGCGTTGCTGTGATAGCATTGCTAGTAACGAAAAGCGAAGACGTCGTGCTAGGTCACAACCTCACAATTCATACACCACATGCAGTGTCAGCCTTGTTAAATTCTGCCCAAACCAGACACGTCTCATCAGCGCGGTTTACAAGATGGGAATTGGCACTAATGGCCCCCGTAAACATCACCATAAGGAGATGCAGTGCATTAAATCCTGCAACATATCTCCCAGGTGTGCCTGGACAGGCACAAAGGGTGGAGGATGAGAGTGGTGGGGAAGGAGGATTTAATACAAAGGAAGACACTCATGATTGTATGGAATATTTGACCCAAAATTTTACCGCAAGGCCTGACATCAGTGACAACCCACTGGAAGATGTAGAACTTACGTTCTACACGGACGGTAGTTGTCATAGACAATCAGACTCGGGAGACTTGTGTACTGGATACGCAGTCGTAGATGACCAAGGCACCATAGAAGCGGAACCGCTAGGCCCACCTCACTCAGCCCAGGTTGCTGAACTGGTCGCCCTAACCAGAGCATGTGAATTGGCTAAGGGCAAATCAGCCAATATCTACACCGATTCCAGATACGCATTCGGGGTAGTCCATGATTTCGGAGCCCTATGGCGCCTCAGAAATTTCATGACGGCAGCTGGTACACCGGTAGCGCATGCAGCTCACATAAAAAGGCTTCTAACAGCGATACAGGAACCCGACAGAGTGGCTGTTATCAAATGTAAAGCACATACATATAGCCAAGACCCAGTATCACTTGGTAACAGCCGAGCAGACGAAGCTGCTAAATTAGCAGCTGCTACCCCCAGACAGACAGACACCACACAACTGATGGTATTTAATACCATCAACACACAGAAGTTGTGTGAGATGCAAAATTTGTGTTCCACACAGGAAAAGGCAGTCTGGAAGGCAAAGGGATATGGTCAGGAGTCCTCAGGACTCTGGACGGATGGACACGGTAAACCAGTGGCCCCCAAAGCATACCTTCCATGCTTAGCTGAGGCAGCTCACGGGCTGACTCATCTGGGCAAGGAAGGGATGTGCAAGTTGGTAAGAGCATATTGGTGTGCCCCAGGATTTTCTTCTCATGCGAGTAAAAGGGCAATGTCATGCCTTACCTGTCTGAGAAAGAACATCGGAAAGGCAATACCTACAGAACCATCTCATATCCCACCTGCCGGCGGCCCTTTCCAGGTAATACAGATTGACTTTATTCAATTACCCCCGTGTCGAAATTTGAAATATGTACTTGTTTGTATAGATGTTTTCTCAAATTGGGTCGAAGCATTTCCGGCGGCCACAAATACCGCTATGTTTACTGCTAAGAAAATTGTGCAGGAATTTGTATGTAGATATGGTATCCCTAGAATTATCGAAAGTGATAGGGGTACCCATTTTACAGGTGATGTCTTTCAAGGAATGTGTAAATTGATGGGAATTGATAGCAAGCTGCACACTCCATACCGTCCACAGGCGAGTGCGAAAGTGGAAAGAGTGAACAGCACTATTAAAAATAAACTGAGTAAAGTGATGGCAGAGACAGGATTGACATGGCCAGAAGCTTTACCCATTGTACTGTACAGCATCAGAACCACTCCCAGGTCCCCTCTTAATCTATCTCCCTTTGAAATCTTGTTTGGTCGACAACCGCATGTTATGATTAACCCTCAGGATGATTTGAAGTGTAACAATGAAGTGACTGTAAAATACTTGATTAACATGAGTAAACAGTTAAGGAATCAAAATGATAATCTGAAGTTAGTGATTCCTGATTTACCAGATAGTAATTGTCATGACATTGAACCTGGGGATTATGTAATGATACGGAATTTTCTACGCTCAGGTTGCCTTATTGACAGATGGGAAGGACCATACCAGGTCTTATTGACTAGCACTACAGCATTGAAGGTTGCTGAGAGAGAGACTTGGGTTCATTCGTCCCACTGTAAAAAGGTTGCTGATCCAGAGAGGCCCCGTGATAAGGAACAGACGGTAGAGGTTGTATCACTGGAGTGTCTGTTCCAGGAGGACTGAGGCGGCACCTGAACATTGAAAATCACAAGACCAAAAGCAGTTGTCGATCCCCTGTTCCCTTTTATTGTTTTTCTCCAACTTCCCATCCCCTCTCCCTCAAATTATTTTTCCCCCTTCTCATTCTTCTCCGTTTCCTCCTACAAGATGGACTTGCCCCAAGAGACTGTGATCCGGATTTTCCTGTTGACCATGATGTTGACCAGAGCAGTCTGTTCCGGCGAGAGTACCATGGAGGTCGAGAGAGGTTCTGGAATGGGTTCTGATGACAGAGATGGAGGCGTAGTTTTCCAAGAACAACATAATCATCAAGCAAAGGCGAGTATCAGAAAACGATCCGATAGCATTGACCATAGAAGGAATTGTGAAGGATTGTTAGCTGAAGAAAACTGTATCTGTCGGCTCTGTAACAATGTCATTGAGGATGGGTGCATAAAGAAATGCCAATCCAGTTTTAATATCCATATGGACCGGCATCCATTGAGTGACTATCACTCCTTAGTGGGTAGTGTGTTAAATAAAACAGATTGTTGGGTATGCTCTCAAGTACCTCAAGGTCATAGCAAATCAGGGCTAGTACCATTTCCTTTAACGTTAGGGGAGGTACTTGAGTTAAGTGGTGGGAGACCGGTGGACAGGAGGTTTAATATCTCCAGCCCTCCTAGTTTGAAGCTCCACCAATACCATGTGGATAGGTCCCTATTATGTTTTAACATCTCCAATCCCCGAAAGCCGGGAAATTGGGAAGTGTCATGGAGTAATCAAACCATGACCTTTTCGCATAGAGCAGATAGAATGCCTACAGATACAGAGCTTATACGCCACATAGCCAGTAGAGGAAAATCTTTCCGGTATAGGTATACCTTAGGAAATAGGATTACGAGAGTTGGAGAGGTATCACCAGGATACTGTGCACATATCGTACAACCTGATACGTGTACTAAGCAGATGGAAGAATTAGGGTTAGGAGATTTCACATGGAAGGTGTGTAATATGGTTATGTCCTACTCCGTCCCATATGTTCTCCCCGATGATGCATATTTCATATGCGGGAGAAAGGCGTATAAGTGGCTTGCCCCAAACTCTGAAGGATTGTGTTATATTGGAAAAGTACTGCCTGAGGTAATGACTGTATCGCATGACAAAATGAAAGACATACACCGTGTTGCCCAAACTCCTTATACTCACACCCATTACGAGCACGTAGTTAAACGGCACCTGATAGAAAGAACAGAGCATCCGGCCTCTGACATGATCCATGAATCCACCGGGATTCAGTTTCTAATCGCGTTAGATATCACTCGCACCGCTAGAGGAGTGTTGAATTATAAATACATATCTGCGCTCGCCAATTTGTTAGATAATATCACTGAAATGTATGATGACACGTTTAGGTATACTGGAAGAGAACTTCAGGCTTATAAAACAGAACTGGTACAGCATAGAATGGTTCTTAATTACCTCACAGCAGTGACAGGCGGATATTGTGTCACACTGGCAACACAATACGGCGTGAAATGTTGCACATATATTACGAATAGCACCGAGGACCCGGTCGAGGTCATAGACCAAAAGATGGACGATATTCTCCAACTGAAGTGGGAATTTCGCAGGAGACACAATCTCACTCTTGCTGCTGTAGGTAATGAGCTGACTGGTTGGGTGTCATGGTTGAACCCGCGAAATTGGTTCTCTGGTTTAGGAGACTGGGCTCAAGGAGTCATAATGGATGTTGGGAAGTTTCTCCTATGTATCTTAGGTGTTATCATAACGATTGGTTTGATATTTAGATGCGGTCAGGCTTTAATGAGGTGCAATCGTCGTACTAGGGTAATGAGTTTAAGGAGTGAGGAAACTGTAATTCCAATGGACTTGATTTATGACCCAAATGTAGAAACAATGATGTGATGAAAATGCGATTTCTACGGTCCGTTTCTTTCACCTGTTTTTCCGTTTCCTCCAAGGTAAAAAGACCCACTTGGACGAGGAATTTGATGAGCCGATATACAGACAACAGAGGGATTAAAGAAGAAGTTTTGACAACCTGATACACAGATTTTTGATGAACTATGCCATGGATCCCCAGTTTCCCTAGAAATTTTAAAATTACGCTAGCCCAACACTTTTGTAAATCTATGGACATTGACAGCTTTTGCTCGCACCTTATGGGCAAAAGCACAAAGAAGACTGCATTCAACAGACACCAAACAAGACCTCAATCGATGAATGTACATTTACCTGACATAGAATACCACCGCATTTACCGTAATTATGTCTTTTCTTCATTTCTACAACCCTCAGGTAATGACACACATAGTCGATAGGGAATACAGGCACAGATATCAGCAATCACATATCACCCCCATTCATGTATCATCAACTAAAATGTGCTCCCCCATTTTGTTACAACCAAAGCCGAAAAGAGCTCGGTAAAGTTTGACAGCCCATCCACAGACCCGTACCACGGGATAAGAAGGAATTCAAATGTATACTTCGCAATACCTCGAAGCTTGATTTAAAACACGTACGGCATGATGATACATGACCCCCAAACACGGATTCATACATACATGCTTCTGCTATCTCACTAGGTCATACCCTTTTCCTACCTTCTCCTCTCCTCCCCTACCCAACCATGTAAATATATTAACCCCTGACATATATTTTTCTCTTTTTGAAATGTTTTAGAAGGTGGCAGTTATTGTTGACTGCCAAATGGTGGACTGTCAAAGTCAGAAAAATATCTCTATGCACACTACCATATTTGCACCTCACACAGGTCCGTGCTGCGCATGCGTGCGCTCTCCCGTACGTGCGCATACTCACAGTCGCGGGCACCCGCAGGCGCACGGTATGCGTATTTACGGTAGAGTTTATGTGATCGTAGCGTGCGACTCAATCGTTACATATTTTCACTATATAATGTATTTTGTAGATCATGGTCCCTTTGATAGATTCTGAAAGGTTAGTTAACATAGCATGTTCCTGAACAGAGAGATCCCTCTTTGTATTGTACGAAGGGTCTAACAGGGGTCATACAGTGGTGTTTGGTACCCATCGGAAGAGTATTTAAATAGCAATATTCCGGTGTTGGTTTGGAGCGGATTAATCGCTCGTGCGAATAGTTATGGACATAAGAAGTTTATGTCCATTTACTATTATTTGTTCTTATTTAGTCATGCGGCGGGAAACCCAGTATCCCACCCACCTGAACAGTTGGAAGCAGTCACAGCCCACCTGTATGAATCAACCTATGACCTTTTGTTATAATGCGAAGCCGAATTCCTGTGTCCAATGAACAATGAGATTGTAGGGACCATTGAATTGTATTGTGTGTGGGGCATAAATAGGCAAGCCGACCATATCCAGTTCACTCTCTTCAACGGTTCTCATTGCTGATAATCGGGAGCTGGATATCGAGGCGCATGCGATCGTTTCCCCTTGTGCGTAAGTGTTTCTCCGCAACTATATTGATCTTCTTGTTATTGTGGCCCAATCTCTCTCTCTCTCTCTCTCCTCCTCTTTCTCTCTTATTTTCCTTTAAATAGTAATTGTATTATATTTCCTGTGTAGTTATCTGGTTAGGTAGTCTATGTTATATTGTAGTGTATGATTTGTATTTGTATTAATTCTTTTGCAAGTATATCATTCAAAATATATATATTAGGCGTTGGACCCTAAGCCCAGGTATCTGTGTAATTCTTATAGTGTTTAGTATTCTCAGAGCGTCGGTGACGCTCAAACAGCTTGTAAGTTAATAAGTTTATACTGTGTTGCATTTACGCTCTATCATTACACTAAGGTCTTATTGCACAATACACTGTTTATGGTTTAGATACAAAGGTTTAACATTGTGAGCGTCAGCGCCGCTGGTGATCTCCTCGTGGTCCCGAGCGTCCGCTACGCTATAGCGAATCATTAAGTTAGTCAGCAGCCAATAGCGTGCCTGCCCGTGATCTCTTGGCCGTGAGCGAACGTGACGCTTGAGCGTCTCGACTACGGCTAAGCGATTGTTACGCAACGTGCGTACCCTTACGGTACTTAATACGTAGATAGCGTACAGTGTTCTTAGACCTCATAAAGGGTATTATATAAGATAAATATTTAGCTTTATCATTGCATATACCCAATGTTGATTTGCTTAAATTGTAATGCGCTCCCTGATAGTTCTTTTATCTTGTGCTATTGTTTATTGGTGGGCATATCAGTACTGCCCAGTTGGGAGCTGCATTTATTTTAGGTAATTTAACCGAAGACCAATTAGTATATTAAGCTTGGTGGTTTAATTGGCCCTCTGACTAAACAACCAGGCCAGGGGCTACAAGCTAACTTAAAACTAGAATATGTGCGGAAAAACCGCCAGGGAAAAGGACAACCAAAATATCCACTTGTCCACTCTCCTACCCGGCACCGCCGAGTTCCGGAGAGGACTTGTGGAAGCGGAACCCTCCGCAAATGCTCCGAAACAGAATATAAAGATAAAGCGGCTGGGCCGCAACACACGGCAGAGCCGCAACTCACGAACACCACTCGATATTCTCTGGTGATCATTGAGGACAACAGGGGACCAAACGACTTCTTGGGATGAGATGACAACTCCAAGATACAGGACTTCTGAGGACAGGAATGACCGGACACAGCAGGACTGGAACAGACGTTCAGCAAACCCAAGCAGCATGCAGGAAGCTATTACCGGCGTCTGTGTGAAGCACTGAGAAAGCATTTAACAAAGAGTCCTCCAATCAGAAGTTCCCAGTCTAATTGCCCTAAATGCTGTGCAGCTGCCCTGCTGCATGCCCATAAGACCAGTGTGTAAGTTATAATTTGACCCTGCAACGGGGAACGCGATCCGCCCATGGCGTCCCCGTTGCTAGGGTCCAGGCGGCTCAGCCGCTCGGCGTCCCTGCGTTGCTAGGGAGCCAGCGGCTACGCACGCACGGCGTCCCTAGCTGCTAGGCGCCGGGCCGCGGAGCCCGGCGCCTAACAGTACCCCCCCTTGAGGAGGGGTCAAGGAACCCCTAAAGCCAGGTTTCTGAGGGAATTCTCGAAAAAAAATGCCCTCTTGAGCCTAGGGGCATGAAGATCCTTATCCAGGACCCAAGACCTTTCCTCCGGACCATAGCCTTTCCAGTGCACTAAAAAATACAGCCGACCCCGGGACAATTTAGAGTCAAGAACTTTCTCTACCAAGAATTCCTGTTGTCCCTGTACATCAACTGGAGATCTACCCTGAGAGATCCTCCGAGGAAATTTACTGGAAGAAACGTATTGTTTCAACAGGGAACAATGAAAAGTATTTCCAATCTTAAGGGATCTTGGTAAACGTAGCCGAAAGGCAACTGGGTTGACCTTCTTAATAATAAAAAACGGTCCAATAAATTTGGATCCCAGTCTAGCCGAGGATTGTCGAAGCCTGATGTTGCGAGTCGACAACCACACCTTATCTCCCACCTTAAAAGTGCAAGGACGTCGGAGCCTGTCAGAAAATTTCTTCTCTCGGAAAGCCGCTTTTCTGAGAGCAAGGTGCACTTTTTTCCAAATTGCTCTGAGATGGGAAGTTAAGGTTAGCGAGGAGACTGGAGAATGATGAAAAAAAGAATTGGCTCTGGGGTGAAAATTAAAAACTGAAAAGAATGGAGACTCTTTAGTGGAGGAATGACAAGAATTATTGTAAGCAAATTCAGCCAAAGGGAGAAACTCGGACCAATCATTCTGGAGTTTGGCTGAATACAAGCGCAAATATTGTTTTAATGACTGGTTGACTCGTTCGGTTTGCCCGTTGGATTGTGGGTGGTAACCGGATGTTAACGACAGTTTCATCTTTAATGAGGCACAAAAACACTTCCAGAATTGTGCGATGAATTGTGGACCCCGATCAGAAACAATATCAGTGGGCAACCCATGAAGCCTGAACACATGGCGGAGGAACAAAACTGCCAACCCTTGAGCAGAAGGCAATCGAGGAAGAGCAATAAAATGAGCCATTTTACTAAAACGGTCCACTACCACCCATATGACTCGGAATTCGGCTGAAAGGGGAAGGTCAACCACAAAATCCATGGAAATATGAGACCATGGCCTGAGAGGAACAGTCAATGGCATAAGTTGCCCGATGGGCAAGGAACGGGGAACCTTATGCTGTGCACAAACCTGACATGAATAAACAAATTCCTTAACGTCTTTAGAAAGACTAGGCCACCATACTGAGCGAGAAACTAACTCCAATGTCTTAGTGATTCCCGGATACCCTGAAACTTTGCTGTCATGAAATTCAGTTAAAACAGTGGCTCTCAAAAATTCAGGGACGTAAAGACGACCAGCAGGAGTAAATCTAGGAGCTTGGTGTTGAAGCTGGTTTAACTGGGTAAATAAATCCTGTGTGAGGCCTGCCCGGATGACCAAAGATGGAAGTATGGGGGTAACAACAGGATTGCTATTGTGAACCGGAAGAAAGCTTTGTGACAGGGCATCAGCTTTAGTATTCTTGGAACCAGGCCTGAAAGTGATTATAAATTTGAAACGAGTAAAAAATAATGCCCAACGTGCCTGCCGGGCATTAAGCCGTTTAGCTGATTCAATGTATTGCAGGCTCTTATGGTCAGTCAAAACCGAAATAGTATGTTTTGCTCCCTCCAGCCAATGCCTCCACTCCTCGAAAGCCCACTTTACCGCCAGTAACTCCCGATTACCAACGTCATAGTTGGATTCAGCGGAGGAGAATTTCCTGGACATAAAGGCACAAGGATGTAACTCCAGAGACTCCGGATCCTTTTGAGAAAGGACAGCCCCCACTCTAACCTCTGAGGCATCGACCTCCACAACAAAGGGCTATTCCGGATTAGGATGTCTGAGGACTGGAGCTGAGACAAAGGCTTGTTTCAAGGCCCAGAAGGACAACTCAGCTTCATGCGACCAGTTGGTAGGATCCGCTCCTTTCTTTGTCAGAGCTACTATGGGAGCAACCAGGTCAGAAAAAGAATGAATGAACCTCCTATAATAATTTGCAAACCCTAAAAAGCGCTGAATTGCTTTTAAATTGGTGGGTTGCGCCCAATTAAGGATGGCCTGGAGCTTCTTTGGTTCCATGGAAAATCCCTGAGGGGAAATTATGTACCCTAGAAAAGATACTTCCGTGACGTGAAAATCACACTTCTCCAGCTTGGCATATAAATGATTCTCATGTAACTTTTGAAGAACCAGACGCACCTGGGTAACATGTTGTTCCATCGATTCAGAATAAATCAAGATGTCGTCTAAATAAACGACCACAAATTTCCCTAGGAAGTCACGGAGCACATCGTTAATGAGGTCTTGAAAAACTGCTGGAGCATTAGACAGGCCGAACGGCATCACCAGGTATTCGTAGTGACCCGACTGAGTGCTGAAAGCCGTCTTCCACTCATCTCCAGATTTAATTCGGATGAGGTTGTAAGCTCCTCTAAGGTCAATTTTAGAAAAAATCACAGCAGAACGTAACTGATCAAAAAGTACAGAAATTAACGGCAAAGGATAGGTGTTTTTTACTGAGATCTTATTCAGGGCTCTAAAATCAATGCATGGTCTAAGCGAGCCATCCTTTTTCTCCACAAAGAAAAAACCTGCACTTAAAGGAGATTTTGATGGTCTAATAAATCCTTTCTCTAAGCTCTCCTGAACATAATCATTCATGGCCGAAGTTTCTGGCCCGGACAATGCATATAATCTCCCCTTTGGCAATGCGGCACCTGGAACTAGCTCAATAGCACAATCATAAAGCCGATGGGGAGGCAGGATGTCCGCATTGCCTTTGGAGAATTCATCGGCAAACTCCTGGTATTCCACAGGAATTAGCTCTGGAATGATAGCTGCTACTCTGACTGGATACGAAATACATTCCTTAGCACAAAATGTACCCCATTGGGAAATCTCCCCGGACCGCCAATCAATGGTGGGATTATGAAAGGCCAGCCAAGGGTGACCCAGAACAACTGGAACTGCTGGGCAATGTGTTAGGTAGAATTCAATATTTTCGGAATGTAAGGCTCCTACTGTAAGTACTACGGGAGGTGTACGGTGAGTAATTACCCCATTGGAAAGCGGACTCCCATCTAAGCCGTGCATGGTGATACACCTATCCAATGGTAACTGTGGAATGCCTAAGGCCTTAGCCCAAGTTAAATCCATAAAGTTTCCTGCAGCTCCACTGTCAACAAAAGCCAACACCAAAGAACTGAGGCTGCCAAAGGAAACCTTAACTGGGACTAAAAGAGAGTTATTCGAGGAGATAAGCTGCAGACCTAGGTGAACCCCCTCACAATTCACCTGGTCAAAGCGTTTCCCGGACAATTACGAGCAAAATGTCCCTTACCACCACAGTACAAACAAAGACCGGAATTCTGCCTTCTGGTTTTTTCCTCAGGAGACAGCCGGGAGAGACCCATCTGCATGGGCTCCTCGACGTCCTCTGGAATGGAATAAACACAAGGACTAGACCTTACAGATGTTCCTCTTTCAGCCCTCCGCTCTCTGAGACGACGATCAATCTTAATAGAAAGCTCCATGAGTTTATCGAGAGTCTCAGGAGCGGGGTACTGGAGGAGACTGTCTTTAATGAACTCTGATAAACCGAGGCGAAACTGACTGCGCAGGGCTGGGTCATTCCAGCCACAGTCGTTCGACCAACAGCGAAACTCGGTACAATAAACCTCTGCAGGATTTCTACCTTGTTTGAGATCGCGCAGCTGACTTTCAGCGGACGCCTCTCTATCTGGGTCATCATACAAGAGCCCTAAAGACTTAAAGAAAGCGTCTACTGACAACAACGCAGGATCCTCTGCTCTTAAACCAAATGCCCAGGTCTGAGGATCCCCCTGGAGTAAAGAAATAATAATCCCAACCCGCTGAGATTCAGTACCAGAGGAAGTAGGTCTTAAACGAAAATAAAGTTTACAGGATTCTTTAAAATTAAAAAATTATTTTCTATCATCAGAAAAACGGTCGGGCAAATGCATCTTTGGTTCAGGGACTACCTTTGGGGAGGCTCGCAAAAGATCTTCCTGCGACCTCACCCGAAGAGAAAGATCCTGAACCATCTGAGTAAGTTCTTGAATCTGATTGACTAAGAGCTGGCCAGGATTTGGCCCTAAACCTGTCGGATTCATGAGGCCAAAAAACTTTAACAAAAACTGAATGAGAAAAAATTAAACCCTGTTTAATTTTAGTTTTTGGTATGGCCGGTAATAATGTTATGATTCCAGCACTCTGGTCTGAGGAGATCTTATTGCAAGGACTGGAGCACTTGAACGTAATGCTGGGGAAGGGAGCGGGAATGGAAAATAGCCCCTTGCGCCCTAACTCTGTTGTCTCGCCCGTGCTGTCAGAAATCCCCTGCGAGACTATGGTTGCTTGAGCCCATGGCAGCCGCGTTTGAAGGGCGGATTATGTCTGCCCAACTCCGATGCCCCCTCAGGTCTTAATGGGAGACAAAGGGAAATCCGAGACAGGGTGATAACAAGGGGCCCTCTGACTAAACAACCAGGCCAGGGGCTACAAGCTAACTTAAAACTAGAATATGTGCGGAAAAACCGCCAGGGAAAAGGACAACCAAAATATCCACTTGTCCACTCTCCTACCCAGCACCGCCGAGTTCCGGAGAGGACTTGTGGAAGCGGAACCCTCCGCAAAAGCTCCGAAACAGAATATAAAGATAAAGCGGCTGGTCTGCAACACACGGCAGAGCCGCAACTCACGAACACCACTCGATATTCTCTGGTGATCGTTGAGGACAACAGGGGACCAAACGACTTCTTGGGATGAGATGACAACTCCAAGATACAGGACTTCTGAGGACAGGAATGACCGGACACAGCAGGACTGGAACAGACGTTCAGCAAACCCAAGCAGCATGCAGGAAGCTTTTACCGGCGTCTGTGTGAAGCACTGAGAAAGCATTTAACAAAGAGTCCTCCAATCAGAAGTTCCCAGTCTAATTGCCCTAAATGCTGTACAGCTGCCCTGCTGCATGCCCATAAGACCAGTGTGTAAGTTGTAATTTGACCCTGCAACGGGGAGCGTGATCCGCCCATGGCGTCCCCGTTGCTAGGGTCCAGGCGGCTCAGCCGCTCGGCGTCCCTGCGTTGCTAGGGAGCCGGCGGCTACGCACGCACGGCGTCCCTAGTTGCTAGGCACCGGGCCGCGAGGACATCGCGGACCCCGGCGCCTAACAGTGTCAAGTATACTATCTCTGTGCTGCATTATTGTGAGCAGTATATAGTAGGACAGTGCAGCATTTTGGTGACCAGCAGTATACATATATAGTACAGTACAGTAGGCCATTGCTGTATCTTGCAGCTCTGTGTCAAGTATACTATCTCTGTGCTGCATTATTGTGAGCAGTATATAGTAGGACAGTGCAGCATTTTGGTGACCAGCAGTATACATATATAGTACAGTACAGTAGGCCATTGCTGTATCTTGCAGCTCTGTGTCAAGTATACTATCTCTGTGCCGCATTATTGTGAGCAGTATATAGTAGGACAGTGCAGCATTTTGGTGACCAGCAGTATACATATAGTACAGTACAGTAGGCCATAGCTGTATCTTGCAGCTCTGTGTCAAGTATACTATCTCTGTGCTGCATTATTGTGAGCAGTATATAGTAGGACAGTGCAGCATTTTGGTGACCAGCAGTATACATATATAGTACAGTACAGTAGGCCATTGCTGTATCTTGCAGCTTTGTGCCAAGTATACTATCTCTGTGCTGCATTATTGTGAGCAGTATATAGTAGGACAGTGCAGCATTTTGGTGACCAGCAGTATACATATAGGCCCTCATTCGGAGTTGTTCGCTCGGAAAATTTCATCGCATCGCAACGATTTTCCGCTTAGTGCGCATGCGCAATGTCCGCACTGCGACTGCGCCAAGTAAATTTGCTAAGAAGTTTGGATTTTTACTCACGGCTTTTTCATCGCTCAGGCGATCGGAGTGAGATTGACAGGAAGTGGGTGTTTCTGGGCGGAAACAGGCCGTTTTATGGGCGTGCGGGAAAAAACGCTACCGTTTCTGGGAAAAACGCGGAAGTGGCTGGAGAAACGGAGGAGTATCTGGGCGAACGCTGGGTGTGTTTGTGACGTCAAACCTGGAACGACAAGCACTGAACTGATCGCAGATGCCGAGTAAGTGTCGAGCTACTCAGAAACTGCACAGAGATGTCTTATCGCAATATTGCGAATCTTTCGTTCGTAATTTTACTATGCTAAGATTCACTCCCAGTAGGCGGCGGCTTAGCGTGTGCAATGCTGCTAAAAGCAGCTTGCGAGCGAACAACTCGGAATGACAACCATAGTACAGTACAGTAGGCCATTGCTGTATCTTGCAGCTCTGTTTCAAGTATACTATCTCTGTGCTGCATTATTGTGAGCAGTATATAGTAGGACAGTGCAGCATTTTGGTAGCCAGCAGTATACATATATAGTACAGTACAGTAGGCTATTGCGATAGATATACTACTGGCATATAATTCCACACATTAAAAAATGGAGAACAAAAATGTGGAGGGTAAAATAGGGAAAGATGATTATCCACTTCCACCTCGTGCCGAAGCTGCTGCCACTAGTCATGGCCGAGATGATGAAATGCCATCAACGTCGTCTGCCAAGGCCGATCTCAAATGTCATAGTAGAGAGCATGTAAAATACAAAAAACAAAAGTTCAGTAAAATGACCCAAAAATTAAAATTAAAATCGTCTGATGAGAAGCGTAAACTTGCCAATATGCCATTTACGACACGGAGTGGCAAGGAATGGCTGAGGCCCTCTCCTATGTTCCTCATGACTAGTGGGTCAGCTTCACATGAGGCACTCATCCTCTCGACAGAAAAATGAAAAGACTTAAGCTGGGAAAAGCACAGCAAAGAACTGTGCGTTCTTCTAAATCATAAAATCCCAAGGAGAGTCCAATTGTGTCGGTTGCGATGCCTGACCTTCCCAACACTGGACGGGAAGAGGTGGCGCCTTCCACCATTTGCACGCCCCCTGCAAGTGCTGGAAGGAGCACCCGCAGTCCAGTTCCTGATAGTCAAATTGAAGATGTCTCTGTTGAAGTACACCAGGATGAGGATATGGGTGTTGCTGGCGCTGAGGAGGAAATTGACAAGGAGGATTCTGATGGTGAGGTGGTTTGTTTAAGTCAGGCACCCGGGGAGATACCTGTTGTCCGTGGGACAAATATGGCCATTGACGTGCCTGGTCAAAATACAAAAAAAATCACCTCTTCGGTGTGGAATTATTTCAACAGAAATGCGGACAACTGGTGTCAAGCCGTGTGTTGCCTTTGTCAAGCTGTAATAAGTAGGGGTAAGGACGTTAACCACCTAGGAACATCCTCCCTTATACGTCACCTGGAGCGCATTCATCAGAAGTCATTTACAAGTTCAAAAACTTTGGGTGACAGCGAAAGCAGTCCACTGACAACTAAATCCCTTCCTCTTGTAACCAAGCTCCTGCAAACCACACCACCAACTCCCTCAGTGTCAATTTCCTCCTTAGACAGGAAAGCCAATAGTCCTGCAGGCCATGTCACTGTCAAGTCTGACGAGTCCTCTCCTGTCTGGGATTCCTCCGATGCATCCTTGAGTGTAACGCCTACTGCTGCTGGTGCTGCTGTTGTTGCTGCTGGGAGTCGATCGTCATCCCAGAGGGGAAGTCGGAAGACCACTTGTACTACTTCCAGTAAGCAATTGACTGTCCAACAGTCCTTTGCGAGGAAGATGAAATATCACAGCAGTCATCCTGCTGCATGGCGGATAACTCAGGCCTTGGCAGCCTGGGTGGTGAGAAACGTGTTTCCGGTATCCCCCGTTAATTCACAGGGAACTAGAGAATTGATTGAGGTACTGTGTCCCCGGTACCAAATACCATCTAGGTTCCATTTCTCTAGGCAGGCGATACCGAAAATGTACACAGACGTCAGAAAAAGAGTCACCAGTGTCCTAAAAAATTTATTTGTACCTATTGTCCACTTAACCACGGACATGTGGACAAGTGGAGCAGGGCAGACTCAGGACTATATGATTGTGACAGCCCACTGGGTAGATGTATTGCCTCCCGCAGCAAGAACAGCAGCGGCGGCACCAGTAGCAGCATCTCGCAAACGCCAACTCGTTCCTAGGCAGGCTACGCTTTGTATCACCGCTTTCCATAAGAGGCACACAGCTGACAACCTCTTACGGAAACTGAGGAACATCATCGCAGAATGGCTTACCCCAATTGGACTCTCCTGGGGATTTGTGACATTGGACAACGCCACCAATATTGTGCATGCATTACATGTGGGCAAATTCCAGCACGTCCCATGTTTTGCACATACATTGAATTTGGTGGTGCAGAATTATTTAAAAAATGACAGGGGCGTGCAAGAGATGCTGTCGGTGTCCCGAAGAATTGCGGGCCACTTTCGGCATTCAGCCACCGCGTGCCGAAGACTGGAGCACCAACAAACACTCCTGAACCTGCCCTGCCATCATCTGAAGCAAGAGGTGGTAACGAGGTGGAATTCAACCCTCTATATGCTTCAGAGGATGGAGGAGCAGCAAAAGACCATTCAAGCCTATACAGCTACCTACGATATAGGCAAAGGAGGGGGAATGCACCTGACTCAAGCGCAGTGGAGAATGATTTCAACGTTGTGCAAGGTTCTGCAACCCTTTGAACTTGCCACACGTGAAGTCAGTTCAGACACTGCCAGCCTGAGTCAGGTCATTCCCCTCATCAGGCTTTTGCAGAAGAAGCTGGAGAGATTGAAGGAGGAGCTAAAACAGAGCGATTCCGCTAGGCATGTGGGACTTGTGGATGGAGTCCTTAATTCGCTTAACCAGGATTCACGGGTGGTCAATCTGTTGAAATCAGAGCACTACATTTTGGCCACCGTGGTCGATCCTAGATTTAAAACCTACCTTGTATCTCTCTTTCCGGCAGACACAAGTCTGCAGAGGTTCAAAGACCTGCTGGTGAGAAAATTGTCAAGTCAAGCGGAACGTGACCCATCAACAGCTCCTCCTTCACATTCTCCCGCAACTGAGGCTGCAAGGAAAAGGCTAAAAATTCCGAGCCCACCTGCTGGCGGTGATGCAGGGCAGTCTGGAGCGAGTGCTGACATCTGGTCCGGACTGAAGGACCTGCCAACGATTACTAACATGTCGTCTACTGTCACTGCATATGATTCTGTCACCATTGAAAGAATGGTGGAGGATTATATGAGTGACCGCATCCAAGTAGGCACGTCAGACAGTCCGCACGTATACTGGCAGGAAAAAGAGGCAATTTAAAGGCCCTTGCACAAACTGGCTTTATTTTACCAAAGTTGCCCCACCCCCCCTCCAGTGTGTACTCCGAAAGAGTGTTCAGTGCAGCCGCTCACCTTGTCAGCAATCGGCGTACGAGGTTACTTCCAGAAAATGTGGAGAAGATGATGTTCATCAAAATTAATTATAATCAATTCCTCCGTGGAGACATTCGCCAGCAATTGCCTCCAGAACGTACACAGGGACCTGAGATGGTGGATTCCAGTGGGGACGAATTAATAATCTGTGAGGAGGGGGATGTACACAGTGAAAGGGGTGAGGAATCGGAGGAAGAGGAGGAGGTGGACATCTTGCCTCTGTAGAGCCAGTTTGTTAGGCGCCGGGGTCCGCTTGTCTGCGCGGCCCGGAGCCTAGCAACTAGAGACGCCGTGCACGTACAGCCGCCGGCTCCCTAGCAACGCTAGACGCCGGGCGCGCTGAGCCGCACGGACCCTAGCAACGGGGACGCCACTGGCGGACCGCGTTCCCCGTTGCTAGGCTTTAGGAAATTAAGATATTCACCTGCTCTCTGGCCGTGCAGCAAGGCAGCTGCACGGCATTTATTCTAATCAGCCTTTAGCAGCTGATTGGAGGACTCCTTGTTAAATACACTCCCAGGGCTTCTCACAGACGCCGGTAATAGCTTCCTGCATGCTGCCTTTGTTTGTTGAGAGTCTGTTTCCAGTCCTGCTGTATCCGGTCATTCCAGTCCTCAGAAGTCCGGTATTCGGGAGTTGTCATCTCATCCCAAGAGGTCGTTTGGTTCCCTGGAGTCCTGACTGATCACCGTTTTATATCCAGTGGTGTTTGTGAGTTGCGGCTCTGCCGTGTGTTGCGGCTCAGCCGCTTTACCTTTTATATTTTGTGTTTGGAGCATTTGCGGAGGGTTCCGCTTCCACAAGTCCTCTCTGGTACTCGGCTGTGCCGGGTAGGAGAATTGGTCAAGTGGATATTTTGGTTGTCCTTTTCCCTGGCGGTTTCTCCGCACATATTATAGTTTTGAGTTTGCTTAGCCCCTGGCCTGGTTGTTTAGTTAGAGGGCCTCTTGTTATCACCCTGTCTCGGGTTTCCCTTTGTCTCTCATTAAGACCGGGGGGCATCGAAGTTGGGCAGACATAATCCGCCCTTCAAACGCGGCTGCCAAGGGCTCAAGAAACCATAGTCTCGCAGGGGATTTCTGACAACACGGGTGAGACAACAGAGTTAGGGCGCCAGGGGCTATTTTCCTGTCCTGCTCCCTTCCCCAGCATTCCGTTCCAGTGCTCCGGTCTTTGCCATAAGATCTCCTCTGACCAGAGTGCTGGAATCATAACATTATTACCGGCCATACCAAAACTTAAAATTAAAAGAGGTTTAATTTTTTCTCATTCAGTTTTGTGAGAGTTTATCGGCCTCATGAATCCAACAGGTTTAGGGCCAAATCCTGGTCAGCTCTTAGTCAGCCAGATTCAAGAACTTACTCAGATGGTTCAGGATCTTTCTCTTCGGGAGAAGTCGCAGGAAGATCTTTTGCGAGCTTCCCCAAGGGTAGTCCCTGAACCAAAGATGCATTTGCCTGACCGTTTTTCTGGTGATAGAAAAGAGTTTTTTAATTTTAAAGAATCCTGTAAGCTTTATTTTCGTTTAAGACCGACTTCCTCGGGTACTGAATCTCAGCGGGTCGGGATTATTATTTCTTTGCTCCTGGGGGATCCTCAGACCTGGGCATTTTGTTTAAAAGCAGAGGATCCGGCATTGTTGTCAGTTGACGCTTTTTTTTGAGTCTTTAGGGCTCTTGTATGATGACCCTGATAGAGGGGCGTCCGCTGAAAGTCAGTTGCGCGCTCTCAGACAGGGTAGAAATCCTGCGGAGGTTTATTGTACGGAGTTTCGCCGTTGGTCGAACGACTGTGGCTGGAATGACCCAGCCCTGCGCAGTCAGTTTCGCCTCGGCTTATCAGAGTCTATAAAAGACAGTCTCCTTCAGTACCCCGCTCCTGAGACTCTCGATAAACTCATGGAGCTTTCTATTAAGATTGATCGTCGTCTCAGAGAGCGGAGGGCTGAAAAAGGAGCACCTGTAAGGTCAAGTCCGTGTGTATATTCCATTCCTGAAGATGTAGAGGAGCCCATGCAGATGGGTCTCTCCCGGCTGTCTCCTGAAGAAAGAGCCAGAAGGCAAAATTCTGGTCTTTGTCTGTACTGTGGGGGTAAGGGACATTTTGCTCGTAATTGTCCGAACAAGTCGGGAAACGCTTTTGACCAGGTGAATTGTGAGGGGGTTCACCTAGGTCTGCAGCTTATCTCCTCGAATAACTCCCTTTTAGTCCCAGTTAAAGTTTCCTTTGGCAGCCTCAGTTCTTCGGTGTCGGCTTTTGTTGACAGTGGAGCTGCAGGAAACTTTATGGATTTAACTTGGGCTAAGGCCTTAGGCATTCCTCAGTTACCTTTGGGTAGGTGTGTCACCATGCATGGCTTAGATGGGAGTCCGCTTTCCAATGGGGTAATTACTCACCGTACACCTCCCGTAGTACTTACAGTAGGAGCCTTACATTCCGAAAATATTGAATTCTACCTAACACATTGCCCAGCAGTTCCAGTTGTTCTGGGTCACCCTTGGCTGGCCTTTCATAATCCCACCATTGATTGGCGGTCGGGGGAGATTTCACAATGGGGTACTTTTTGTAATAAGGAATGTATCACGTTTCCAGTCAGAGTAGCAGCTATCATTCCAGAACTCATTCCGGTGGAATACCAGGAGTTTGCTGATGTTTTCTTCAAAGGCAATGCGGACATTCTGCCTCCCCATCGGCCTTATGATTGTGCTATTGAGTTAATTCCTGGTGCCGCATTGCCAAAGGGGAGATTATATGCATTGTCCGGGCCAGAAACTTCGGCCATGAATGATTATGTTCAGGAGAGCTTAGAGAAAGGATTTATTAGACCATCAAAATCTCCTTTAAGTGCAGGTTTTTTCTTTGTGGAGAAAAAGGATGGCTCGCTTAGACCATGCATTGATTTTAGAGCCCTGAATAAGATCTCAGTAAAAAACACCTATCCTTTGCCGTTAATTTCTGTACTTTTTGATCAGTTACGTTCTGCTGTGATTTTTTCTAAAATTGACCTTAGAGGAGCTTACAACCTCATCCGAATTAAATCTGGAGATGAGTGGAAGACGGCTTTCAGCACTCAGTCGGGTCACTACGAATACCTGGTGATGCCGTTCGGCCTGTCTAATGCTCCAGCAGTTTTTCAAGACCTCATTAACGATGTGCTCCGTGACTTCCTAGGGAAATTTGTGGTCGTTTATTTAGACGACATCTTGATTTATTCTGAATCGATGGAACAACATGTTACCCAGGTGCGTCTGGTTCTTCAAAAGTTACGCGAGAATCATTTATATGCCAAGCTGGAGATGTGTGAGTTTCATGTCTTTTTTAGGGTACATCTTTTTTAGGGTACATAATTTCCCCTCAGGGATTTTCCATGGAACCAAAGAAACTCCAGGCCATCCTTAGTTGGGCGCAACCCACCAATTTAAAAGCAATTCAGCGCTTTTTAGGGTTTGCGAATTATTATAGGAGGTTCATTCATTCTTTTTCTGACCTGGTTGCTCCCATTGTAGCTCTGACAAAGAAAGGAGCGGATCCTACCAACTGGTCGCGTGAAGCTGAGTTGTCCTTCCGGGCCTTGAAACAAGCCTTTGTCTCGGCTCCAGTCCTCAGACATCCTAATCCGGAATTGCCCTTTGTGGTGGAGGTTGATGCCTCGGAGGTTGGAGTGGGGGCTATCCTTTCTCAAAAGGATCCGGAGTCTCTGGAGTTACATCCTTGTGCCTTTATGTCCAGGAAATTCTCCTCCGCTGAATCCAACTATGACGTTGGTAATCGGGAGTTACTGGCGGTAAAGTGGGCTTTCGAGGAGTGGAGGCATTGGCTGGAGGGAGCAAAACATACTATTTCGGTATTGACTGACCATAAGAACCTGCAATACATTGAATCGGCTAAGCGGCTTAATGCCCGGCAGGCACGTTGGGCATTATTTTTTACGCGTTTCAAATTTCTAATCACTTTCAGGCCTGGTTCCAAGAATACTAAGGCTGATGCCCTGTCACGTTGCTTTCTTCCGGTTCACAATAACAATCCTGTTACCCCCATACTTCCATCTTCAGTCATCTGGGCGGGCCTCACACAAGATTTATTTACCCAGTTAAAACAGCTTCAACACCAAGCTCCTAGAATTACTCCTGCTGGTCGTCTTTACGTCCCTGAGTTTTTGAGAGCTACTGTTTTAACGGAATTCCATGATAACAAAGTTTCAGGGCATCCAGGAGTCTCTAAGACATTGGAGTTAGTCTCTCGCTCAGTATGGTGGCCTGGTCTTTCTAAAGACGTCAAGGAATTTGTTTATTCATGTCAGGTTTGTGCACAGCATAAGGTTCCCCGTTCCTTGCCCATCGGGCAACTTATGCCCTTAAATGTTCCTCTCAGGCCGTGGTCTCATATTTCCATGGATTTTGTGGTTGACCTTCCCCTTTCAGCCGGATTCCGAGTCATATGGGTGGTAGTGGACCGTTTTAGTAAAATGGCTCATTTTATTGCTCTTCCCCGATTGCCTTCTGCCCAAGGGTTGGCAGTTTTGTTTCTCCGCCATGTATTCAGGCTTCATGGGTTGCCTACTGATATTGTTTCTGATCGGGGTCCACAATTCATCGCACAATTCTGGAAATGTTTTTGTGCCTCTTTGAAGATGAAATTGTCGTTAACATCCGGTTACCACCCACAATCCAACGCGCAAACCGAACGAGTTAACCAATCATTGAAACAATATTTGCGCTTGTATTCAGCCAAACTCCAGAATGATTGGTCCGAGTTTCTTCCGTTGGCTGAATTTGCTTACAATAATTCTTGTCATTCCTCCACTAAAGAGTCTCCATTCTTTTCAGTTCTTGGTTTTCACCCCAGAGCTAATTCTTTTTTTCATCATTCCTCAGTCTCCTCGCTAACCTTAACCTCCCATCTCAGAGCCATTTGGAAAAAGGTGCACCTTGCTCTCAGAAAAGCGGCCTTTCGAGAGAAGAAATTTTCTGACAGGCTCCGACGTCCTTGCACTTTTAAGGTGGGAGATAGGGTGTGGTTGTCGACTCGCAACATCAGGCTTCGACAATCCTCGGCTAGACTGGGACCCAAATTTATTGGGCCATTTCTTATTATTAAAAGAGTCAACCCAGTTGCCTTTCGGTTACGTTTACCAAGATCTCTCAGGATTGGAAATACGTTTCATTGTTCCCTGTTGAAACAATACGTTTCTTCCAGTAGATTTCCTCGGAAGATCTCTCAGGGTAGATCTCCAGTGGATGTACAGGGACAACAGGAGTTCTTGGTAGAGAAGGTTCTCGATTCCAAATTGTCCCGGGGTCGGCTGTATTTTCTAGTTCACTGGAAAGGCTATGGTCCGGAGGAAAGGTCTTGGGTCCTGGATAAGGATCTTCATGCCCCGAGGCTCAAGAGGGCATTTTTTCGGGAATTTCCTCAGAAACCTGGCTTTAGGGGTTCCTTGACCCCTCCTCAAGGGGGGGGGGGTACTGTTAGGCGCCGGGGTCCGCTTGTCTGCGCGGCCCGGCGCCTAGCAACTAGAGACGCCGTGCGCGTAGAGCCTCCGGCTTCCTAGCAACGCTAGACGCCGGGCGCGCTGAGCCGCACGGACCCTAGCAACGGGGACGCCACTGGCGGACCGCGTTCCCCGTTACTAGGCTTTAGGAAATTAAGATATTCACCTGCTCTCTGGCCGTGCAGCAAGGCAGCTGCACGGCATTTATTCTAATCAGCCTTTAGCAGCTGATTGGAGGACTCCTTGTTAAATACACTCCCAGGGCTTCTCACAGATGCCGGTAATAGCTTCCTGCATGCTGCCTTTGTTTGTTGAGAGTCTGTTTCCAGTCCTGCTGTATCCGGTCATTCCAGTCCTCAGAAGTCCGGTATTCGGGAGTTGTCATCTCATCCCAAGAGGTCGTTTGGTTCCCTGGAGTCCTGACTGATCACCGTTTTATATCCAGTGGTGTTCGTGAGTTGCGGCTCTGCCGTGTGTTGCGGCTCAGCCGCTTTACCTTTTATATTTTGTGTTTGGAGCATTTGCGGAGGGTTCCGCTTCCACAAGTCCTCTCTGGTACTCGGCGGTGCCGGGTAGGAGAATTGGTCAAGTGGATATTTTGGTTGTCCTTTTCCCTGGCGGTTTCTCCGCACATATTATAGTTTTGAGTTTGCTTAGCCCCTGGCCTGGTTGTTTAGTTAGAGGGCCTCTTGTTATCACCCTGTCTCGGGTTTCCCTTTGTCTCTCATTAAGACCGGGGGGCATCGAAGTTGGGCAGACATAATCCGCCCTTCAAACGCGGCTGCCAAGGGCTCAAGAAACCATAGTCTCGCAGGGGATTTCTGACAACACGGGTGAGACAACAGAGTTAGGGCGCCAGGGGCTATTTTCCTGTCCTGCTCCCTTCCCCAGCATTCCGTTCCAGTGCTCCGGTCTTTGCCATAAGATCTCCTCTGACCAGAGTGCTGGAATCATAACACAGTTTGTGCAAGGAGAGATTGATTGCTTCTTTTTTGGTGGGGGCCCAAACCAACCAGTCATTTCAGTCACAGTCATGTGGCAGACCTTGTCGCTGAAATGAGGGGTTTGTTAAAGTGTGCATGTCCTGTTTATACAACATAAGAGTGGGTGGGAGGGGCCAAGGACAATTCCATCTTGCACCTCTTTTTTCTTTAATTTTTCTTTGCATCATGTGCTGTTTGGGGACTATTTTTTGAAGTGCCATCCTGTCTGACACTGCAGTGCCACTCCTAGATGGGCCAGGTGTTTGTGTCGGCCACTTGGGTTGCTTAGCTTAGTCACACAGGTACCTCATTGCGCCTCTTTTTTTCTTTGCATCATGTGCTGTTTGGGGTAAAGTTTTTTGAATTGCCATCCTGCCTGACACTGCAGTGCCACTCCTAGATGGGCCAGGTGTTTGTGTCGGCCACTTGGGTCGCTTAACTTAGTCATCCAGCGACCTCGGTGCAAATTTTAGGACTAAAAATAATATTGTGAGGTGTTCAGAATAGACTGAAAATGAGTGGAAATTATGGTTATTGAGGTTAATAATACTATGGGATCAAAATGACCCCCAAATTCTATGATATAACCTGTTTTTGAGGGTTTTTTTGTAAAAAAAACACCCGAATTCAAAACACACCTGAATCGGACAAAAAAATTTCAGGGAGGTTTTGCCAAAACGCGTCCGAATCCAAAACACGGCCGCTTAACCGAATCCAAAACCAAAACACAAAACCCGAAAAATTTCCGGCGCACATCACTACAAATTATACATGTTAATTCAATGCTGATTGGTTGCCATGGGCAACTTCTCCACTTGCTCATTTCTCCACACTTTTCACTGCTTCATGCATAGACCCGATAGTGTTTTAGATTTAGTGGCTCCTGACTTTCTCCTGTATGAGTGATTGGCAACTTCTCGGGGCATCGTGCATAGACCCTCAATGCCTTTTAAAGAAGATGAGCAAGAAGAATACATGTTATGTTTTATTAATATTTCACCGGCAATTTATTGGGAGAACCTCACTGAAGTGTAGTAGAATTTTAATATTGCAAGTGTAGGGCCAGCACGGAGGCCACCATTACTCATTGCTGGTTAGTTCTGAGTGATTGGGTGGCCAAAGCCACTTCTACCTGCACTGACCCTGGTTTGCTCTTGGTCCTGTCCACTCTCTCACCTGGAATCCTTCTTTGATGCCATATCCACCTCTTAATTTACATATATAAAGCCCTCAAGAAGTGGACAATCCCTGTGTTTTATGGTGTTCCATTTCTGTATATCCATTAGAACCTGCTGACAGGCCAGAAATAATTGTAACCTGTGGGGTGTCTACTTGTCGACATGTTTTCTCTCCCCTCCTGGCGCTCTCCTGGCCACTGATAGAGATGGGAGCCGGTGCTTCTTGTCATTAGGCCCTTTATAGAGTCATCTCACATTGGCCCTGCACCCTCCCCATGGACCAGTGATTTGCAGCATTATGCTCCCTGTCCTGCCCATTTCAGTATGAAGTGGTGGATGTGCGGGAGGGCCACCTACTCTTCCAGGACTCTGGGGGACTCCCCGAATATATTCAGAAGTCTCCCAGGAGAGAAGGTAGTTATGATGCTATGGCAAAAATCCCTGCTTGTTGAAGAGAAAAAAAGCACCTGGCAAAACCAATCAGCATGTAGAATTTGGAGCTTCTCTCTCTCTAATACAGCCCACTGGGGAAACTATGGGGTCCATTCATGAAGCAGTGAAAAGAGTGGAGAAGTGAACCTGTGGAGCAGATGCCCATGGCAACTAATCAGCTGCCCCGTACAACTGTATAGTATGCAAATTATAAATGTTACTACAATGCTGATTGGTTGCCATGGGTAACTTCTCCACTGGCTCACTTCTCCACCGTTTTCACTGCTTCATGAATAGACCTCTATGTGCCGGATCTCTCCAGCGACAGACTTAGGGAAGCTTAAAAGATAGTGGTTCATTTCAATACAACAATTTGCTAGAAACAAGTATCAATGTAATCTTGTTTTCTCTGACGTCCTAGTGGATGCTGGGTACTCCGTAATGACCATGGGGAATAGCGGGCTCCGCAGGAGACTGGGCACTCTAAAGAAAGATTAGGTACTATCTGGTGTGCACTGGCTCCTCCCTCTATGCCCCTCCTCCAGACCTCAGTTAGAATCTGTGCCCGGCCCGAGCTGGTTGCACACTAGGGGCTCTCCTGAGCTTCTAGTAAAGAAAGTATTTGTTAGGTTTTTTATTTTCAGTGAGATCTGCTGGCAACAGACTCACTGCTACGAGGGACTAAGGGGAGAAGAAGCGAACCTACCTGCTTGCAGCTAGCTTGGGCTTCTTAGGCTACTGGACACCATTAGCTCCAGAGGGATCGAACACAGGCCCAGCCTTGGTCGTCTGGTCCCGGAGCCGTCCCCCTTGCAGAGCCAGAAGCAAGAAGAGCATCCTGGAAATCGGCGGCCGAAGACTTCGGTCTTCATTAAGGTAGCGCACAGCACTGCAGCTGTGCACCATTGCTCCCTATGCACACCACATACTCCGGTCACTGATGGGTGCAGCGCGCTGGGGAGGGGGGGGGGGGGGCTCCCTGGGCTGCAATTTGAGTACCTTAAATTTGGCAAACCACACATAATATAGCCTAATAAGCTATATATGTGTAAAAATCCCCTGCCATAATAAAATTATAAGAGCGGGAGAAGTCCGCCGAAAAAGGGGCGGGGCTATCTCCCTCAGCACACTGGCGCCATTTCCTCTTCACAGCTCCGCTGGAAGACAGCTCCCCAGGCTCTCCCCTGCAGTTTCCAGGCTCAATGGGTAAAAAAGAGAGGGGGGGGGGCACTAAATTTAGGCGCAAACTGTGTATAAAAGGCAGCTATAGGGAAAATCACTTCAGTTAGTGTAAATCCCTGAATATATAGCGCTGTGGGGTGTGCTGGCATACTCTCTCTCTGTCTCCCCAAAGGACTTTGTGGGGTCCTGTCCTCAGTCAGAGCATTTCCTGTGTGTGTGCGGTGTGTCGGTACGGCTGTGTCGACATGTTTGATGAGGAGGCTTATGTGGAGGCGGAGCAGGTGCCTATAAATGTGATGTCACCCCCTACGGGGCCGACACCAGAGTGGGTGGATATGTGGAAGGTATTAACCGACAGTGTCAACTCCATACATAAAATGTTGGATGACGTAACAGCCGTGGGACAGCCGGCTTCTCAGCCAGTGCCTGCCCTGGCGTCTCAAAGGCCATCAGGGGCTCAAAAACGCCCGCTACCTCAGATGGCAGACACAGATGTCGACACGGAGTCTGACTCCAGTGTCGACGAGGATGAGACATATACACAATCCACTAGGGGCATTCGTTGCATGATTACGGCAATGAAAGATGTGTTACACATTTCTGACATTAACCCAGGTACCACTAAAAAGGGTATTATGTTTGGGGAGAAAAAGCAGCCAGTGTTCTTTCCCCCATCCGATGAGTTAAATGAAGTGTGTGAAGAGGCGTGGGCTTCCCCCCGATAAGAAACTGGTAATTTCTAAAAAGTTACTGATGGCGTACCCTTTCCCTCCAGAGGATAGGTCACATTGGGAGATATCCCCTAGGGTGGATAAGGCGCTCACACGTTTGTCAAAAAAGGTGGCACTACCATCTCAGGATACGGCCGCCTTGAAGGAGCCTGCTGATAGAAAGCAGGAGGCGATACTGAAGTCTGTATATACACACTCAGGTACTATACGGAGACCTGCAATTGCCTCAGCATGGATGTGTAGTGCTGCTGCAGCGTGGTCTGATACCCTGTCAGCGAATATAGATACCCTCGACAGGGATACTATTTTGCTAACCATAGAACATATTAAAGACGTCGTATTATATATGAGGGATGCACAGAGGGATATTTGCCGGCTGGCATCCAGAATTAATGCAATGTCCATTTCTGCCAGGAGGGTATTATGGACCCGGCAGTGGACGGGTGATGCTGATTCTAAAAGGCACATGGAGGTTCTGCCTTATAAGGGTGAGGAAATGTTTGGGGGTGGTCTCTCGGACCTCGTATCCACAGCAAAAGCTGGGAAATCGACATTTTTACCTCAGATTCCCTCACAGCCTAAGAAAGCACCGTATTATCAGGTACAGTCCTTTCGGCCTCAGAAAAGCAAGCGGGTCAGAGGCGCTTCCTTTCTGCCCAGAGGCAAGGGAAGAGGGAAAAAGCTGCACCAGACAGCCAGTTCCCAGGATCAAAAATCTTCCCCCGCTTCCTCTAAATCCACCGCATGACGTTGGGGCTCCACGGGCGGAGCCAGGTGCGGTGGGGGCGCGTCTCCGGAACTTCAGCGACCAGTGGGTTCGCTCACAGGTGGATCCCTGGGTTCTGCAAGTAGTATCACAGGGATACAAGCTGGAGTTCGAGGCGACTCCCCCTCGCCGTTACCTCAAATCAGCCTTGCCTGCTGCCCTCAGAGAAAGGGAGGTAGTACTGGCGGCAAGTCACAAGCTGTATCTTCAGCAGGTGATAATCAAGGTACCCCTCCTTCAACAGGGACGGGGTTACTATTCCACAATGTTTGTGATACCGAAACCAGATGGTTCGGTGAGACCCATTCTAAATTTAAAATCCTTGAACATTTATATAAAAAAGTTCAAGTTCAAGATGGAATCGCTCAGGGCGGTTATTGAAAGCCTGGAAGAGGGGGATTTTATGGTGTCATTGGACATCAAGGATGCTTACCTGCATGTCCCCATTTATCCACCCCACCAGGAGTACCTCAAGTTTGGGGTACAGGACTGTCATTACCAATTCCAGACGTTGCCGTTCGGTCTATCCACGGCACCGCGGGTATTTACCAAGGTAATGGCCGAAATGATGATGCTCCTCCGAAAGAAGGGAGTCATGATTATTCCGTACTTGGATGATCTCCTTATAAAGGCAAGGTCCAAAGAGCAGTTGCTAGTCAGCGTAGCACTATCTCATTAAGTGCTGCTTCAGCACGGCTGGATTCTTAATATCCCAAAGTCACAGCTGATTCCTGCGACGCGTCTGCTGTTCTTGGGCATGATTCTGGACACAGAACAGAAGAAGATTTTTCTCCCGGAGGAGAAGGCCCAGGAATTATCATCTCTGGTCAGGGACCTCCTGAAACCAAAGCAGGTGTCGGTGCATCACTGCACGCGAGTCCTGGGAAAGATGGTAGCTTCGTACGAAGCAGTTCCCTTCGGCAGGTTCCATGCAAGGATCTTCCAGTGGGATCTGTTGGACAATTGGTCCGGATCGCATCTTCAGATGCATCGGTTAATCACCCTGTCCCCGGGGGGCCAGGGTGTCTCTGCTGTGGTGGCTGCAGAGTGCTCATCTGCTCGAGGGCCGCAGATTCGGCCTACAGGACTGGGTCCTGGTGACCACGGATGCAAGCCTCCGAGGTTGGGGGGCAGTAACCCAGGGAAGAAACTTCCAAGGACAATGGTCGAGTCAGGAAACTTCCCTACACATAAATATTCTGGAACTAAGGGCCATTTACAACGCCCTGAGTCAAGCAGAACCCCTGCTTCAAAACCAACCGGTTCTGATTCAGTCAGACAACATCACAGCGGTCGCCCATGTAAACCGCCAGGGTGGCACAAGAAGCAGGGTGGCAATAGCAGAAGCCACAAGGATTCTTCGATGGGCGGAGAATCACGTACTAGCACTGTCAGCAGTGTTCATTCCGGGAGTGGACAACTGGGAAGCAGACTTCCTCAGCAGGCACGACCTCCACCCGGGGGAGTGGGGACTTCATCCAGAAGTCTTTCAAATGATTGTAAACCGTTGGGAACGGCCAAAGGTGGACATGATGGCGTCCCGCCTCAACAAAAGACTAAAAAGATATTGCGCCAGGTCAAGAGACCCTCAGGCGATAGCTGTGGACGCTCTAGTGACACCGTGGGTGTACCAGTCGGTTTATGTGTTCCCTCCTCTTCCTCTCATACCCAAAGTACTGAGGATAATAAGAAGGAGAGGATTAAGAACTATACTCATTGTTCCGGATTGGCCAAGAAGAGCTTGGTACCCAGAACTTCAAGAAATGATCTCAGAGGACCCATGGCCTCTGCCGCTCAGACAGGACCTGCTGCAACAGGGGCCCTGTCTGTTCCAAGACTTACTGCGGCTGCGTTTGACGGCATGGCGGTTGAACACCGGATCCTAAAGGAAAAGGGCATTCCGTAGGAAGTCATTCCTACGCTGATTAAAGCTAGGAAGGATGTGACCGCAAAACATTATCACCGCATATGGCGGAAATATGTTGCTTGGTGTGAGGCCAGGAAGGCCCCAACGGAGGAATTTCAGCTGGGTCGATTTCTGCACTTCCTACAGTCAGGGGTGACTATGGGCCTCAAATCGAGTTCCATTAAGGTCCAGATCTCAGCTCTGTCGATTTTCTTCCAAAAAGAACTGGCTTCACTGCCTGAAGTTCAGACATTTGTTAAAGGAGTGCTGCACATTCAGCCCCCTTTTGTGCCTCCAGTGGCACCTTGGGATCTCAACGTGGTGTTGGATTTCCTAAAGTCGCATTGGTTTGAGCCACTTAAAACCGCGGAGCTAAAATATCTCACGTGGAAAGTGGTCATGCTGTTGGCCTTGGCTTCGGCCAGGCGTGTGTCAGAATTGGTGGCTTTGTCATGTAAAAGCCCTTATCTGATTTTCCATATGGATAGGGCGGAATTGAGGACTCGTCCCCAATATCTTCCTAAGGTGGTGTCAGCGTTTAATTTGAACCAACCTATTGTGGTGCCTGCGGCTACTCGGGACTTGGAGGATTCCTAGTTGCTGGATGTAGTCAGGGCCCTGAAAATCTATGTTTCCAGGATGGCTGGAGTCAGGAAAACTGACTCGCTATTTATCCTGTAAGCTGGGTGCTCCTGCTTCAAAGCAGACTATTGCTCGCTGGATCTGTAGCACGATTCAACTTGCACATTCTGCGGCTGGACTGCCGCATCCTAAATCTGTAAAAGCCCATTCCACGAGGAAGGTGGGCTCTTCTTGGGCGGCTGCCTGAGGGGTCTCGGTTTTACAACTTTGCAGAGCTGCTACTTGGTCGGGTTCAAACACATTTGTAAAATTCTACAAGTTTGATACCCTGGCTGAGGAGGACCTTGAGTTTGCTCATTCGGTGCTGCAGAGTCATCCGCACTCTCCCGCCCGTTTGGGAGCTTTGGTATAATCCCTATGGTCCTTACGGAGTACCCAGCATCCACTAGGACGTCAGAGAAAATAAGAATTTACTCACCGGTAATTCTATTTCTCGTAGTCCGTAGTGGATGCTGGGAGCCCGTCCCAAGTGCGGACTCTCTGCAATATATGTATATAGTTATTGCGTAACTAAAGGGTTTTGTTATGAGCCATCGGTTAATGAGGCTCATTATTGTTTCATACTGTTAAATGGGTATAGTAACATAGTAACATAGTATCTGAGGTTGAAAAAAGACAATTGTCCATCGAGTTCAACCTATTTGTGGTGTCCTATGCATGATGATTTGACTAAAATTTCTGACTGATGCTGCTGTCAGCCATTGCATTTTATCCTTATTTATAGTAACTATAATGCATGACTATGCACCATACCCCTGGATATCCTTATCCAATAGGAATTTATCTAACCCATTCTTAAAGGTGTTGACAGATTCCGCCATTACAACTCCCTCGGGCAGGGAATTCCAAACACGTATTGTCCTTACCGTGAAAAAGCCTTTAAGCCGTATTGTGCGGAATCTCCTCTCCTCTAACCTGAGCGAGTGTCCACGAGTCCTCTGTGTTGATCTAACCAAAAACAGGTCCCGCGCAAGCTCTGTGTATTGTCCCCTTATATATTTGTAGATGTTGATCATATCCCCTCTTAGTCTCCGCTTTTCCAATGTAAACATGCCTAGTCTTTCAAGCCTTTCCTTGTATTCCATCGTCTCCATGCCCTTAATTAGTTTGGTCGCCCTCCTCTGTACCTTTTCAAGCTCCAGGATATCCTTTTTGTAGTACGGTGCCCAGAATTGTACACAGTATTCAAGGTGTGGCCTCACTAGTGATTTATATAACGGGAGTATAATACTCTCGTCCCTAGCATCAATACCCCGTTTTATGCATGCTAATATCTTATTAGCCTTCTTTGCTGCAGTCCTACTTTGGGTACTACTGCTTAGCTTGCTATCTATGAGGACACCTAAATCCTTTTGCAGTACAGAAACCCTTAATTTTACCCCATTTAGTAGGTAGGTGTAATTTTTGTTCTTGATTCCACAGTGCATTACCTTACACTTGTCTGTGTTGAAGTGCATTCTCCATTTGGCTGCCCATGCTTCTAATTTAACTAAGTCGTTCTGTAGAGACTCGGCATCCTCCTCTGTATTTATAGCCTTACACAATTTGGTATCATCTGCAAAAATTGACACCATGCTCTCTAGACCTTCTGTTAGGTCGTTAATGAAAATATTGAACAATAGCGGTCCTAATACTGAGCCTTGCGGCACACCACTTAGCACTTCAGTCCAAGTTGAAAAAGATCCATTAACCACAACGCGCTGCTTCCTATTATCTAACCAGTTTTTGACCCAAGTGCATATTGTGCTTCCTAGCCCTGATTCTTCACTCCCCCCGTCACCCGGCTGCAATGAAGTGCAGGCAAATATGGACGAGATTGTCCATATTGGCCTGCATGTACAGCCGACGGAGGACCAGCGATGAACGAGCGCGGGGCCGCGCATCGTTCATCGCTGGAGCCTCCACACTGCACGATATGAAACTTATCTCGTTCATTAATGAACAAGATCGTTCATATCGTGCAGTCATGTCGGCCAGTGTGTAGGGCCCTTTACTCACACCGCTGCTGCAGAAGACCAGATCCCAACAGGCTTGAAGGTGAGTAATTAAGGATTAATTAAGCTAATTGGAGACTTCCACCTGCTTAATTAGTCATTGGGGGGAGAGGCGTGTTGGGGTGTTGCCAGAGCAAGTTCCAATGATTTTTCCTAAATAACTTGCTCTGGTGCTGTGACCAAATTATTAAATTGAATAGGAAAAACCCTGCGGCCGCGGGGTTTTTAAAAATTGAGGGCACAATTGAATATGACCCATAGTTGTACTGACCCAGGCGGACATGTTTAGATGGAGATTCTGCACCTCCGTGGAGCTTAAACATTTTCCGATAGTCCATCTTGATACGCACAGCAACGGATCAGTGCCGCAGCCAGCAGACATCTCAGCAGGAAGACCATCGACCGCAGCACTAGCATAAAGTCTCGCCATTGCGCCTACCACTGAGTCAGGCCAATGTGTCCAGCAATACAAATGCAAACATCAATGCCCTTATTTATCAATGAGTGATAAATTTCACTGTAAATGACAAATTGCACCAGCCAATCAGCTCCTTACTACCATGTCACAGGCTGTGTTTGAAAAATTACAGTTAGGAGCTGGTTGGCTGGTGCAATTTATCACTCACGGTGAAATTTATCACTCATTGATAAATAAGGGCATAAGTATTTAAAACTGTCTACATCATAATCTAAAATGATAAATTGATGACCATTATCCTTTAGGAATGGCTGCTGCAACTTATAGTTTTTTTTAATGTTTTGTTGCACTTTTTTTAGGTTTATTTCGGTATTAAGAATAGAAAGATGTTCCTGCTGAGACTATGGTTAAAGTCTGATATACCACTATCTGCGTCCTCCTACCACATACATACAAATAGCAGAAATAATTTAATAAAAATGAAATAATCATCCATCTAAGGTTGGATTTACATACCTACTGCAGACCCTTCACACACATCGTCTAATACTAGGAAATAAATGCCTGGATTGTGTGACATTTACATTTTTAGAGTGGAATATTACATGCGTTCTTCTTCTGAAGGAAACCCGTAGCATAAGATATACATTATTGTGTTTCCTTTTTTATATGCTGTTTGGAGAAATCATTCTTAGGAGTCTCATAATTTCAAGCCATACTCTCAATATGCTTCTGTTGAACATTAGATTAATATTAAATTAAGTATTCAAGGATTTCAATACACGTATAAATCAGAAGCTTATTCCTGCAACGCCTGGATATTATAATAATGCATTGTATGTATTGGAATCAGTATATTGTATTGATATAAACTTGGAGTGTGTTTGGTAGACTATGAGATATACGTGATCTAACATGGAAATATTGTTATATTCTCATAAGGGTATAGTAATAGCATGCAGCCCGGGACCATATGAACGGGATACATTCACGTTTTATTTTGTATTTTTACATCTGGAGGCATCATACGACTGCTTCTGTATTCATTGTGTCAGGCTTTACCCCTCTATAGTCAGATAAATACCTTAAAGGCCCATACACACCAAACGAGTCCCCACGACACCGATATTGGTGGCGACGGAGTGCCGGCATCAGCAAGTGCAAACACACTTGCCGATGCCACAGCCCCAAAAGGGGAATAGAGCGGCATTGGGGGAGCGGTGGGGGGAACGACTCCCATGCTGTGCCTGTTGTTAACGAGGACCACCCTCATCTGTACATGTGCAGACGAAGGAGGGGGTCTTTAACGATTCGCGGGAGCGCGCATCGTTAACGACATTGAGTGTACACACTGGACGAGATTGTAAAAGATCTCACTCAGATTGGCCATTCTGACCGAGATCTTTTACTTTCTCGTCTAGTGTGTATGGGGCAGAACTGTGAATAATAGATGGAAAGTTAGGATAGGCATCCGTGTGTGGTTTTATGTTCACTTGTTTTTTTTTTTTGTGGCTGTGCATTTACAGCTTTATCAACTTTAACATTGGTATCCTCTACTATCCTTTACCATAATAAACACTTTGGGCCTTATTCAGATTGAGCGGCAAGTGCAATCACAGTTTGTCGTTTTCTAAAAAGTCACATTTGCAAATCTGGAGCTGCAGCTTTTCTGTGGCTCCCTCCCCTTGTCTGCCACTCACTCCCCTTGTATTGCCACTCCTTCCCCTTGTCTGCAATTCCTTTCCTTCATCTGCCACTTCCTTCCCTCATCTGCCGCTTCCTCCCCTTGTCTGCCACTCCCTCCCCTCTTCTGCCACTCCTTCCCCTTGTCTGCCACTCTCTCCCCTTGTCTGCAATTCCTTTCCTTCATCTGCCACTTCCTTCCCTCATCTGCTGCTTCCTATCCTTGTCTGCCACTCCCTCCCCTCTTCTGCTACTCCATCCTCTTGTCTGCCACTCTCTCCCCTTGTCTGCAATTCCTTTCCTTTATCTGCCACTTCCTTCCCTCATGTGCCACTCCCTCCCCTTGTCTGCCACTCCCTCGCCTCATCTGCCACTCCCTCCCCTTTTCTGCCACTCCCTTCCCTGCTCTGCCACTCCCTTTGTCTTGCCACTTCCTCCCCTGGTCTGCAGCTCCCTCCCTTTGTCTGCGGCTCCCTCCTCTTGCCTGTGGCTGCGCCTCCTTGTCTGCCACTTCCTCCCCTTGTCTATAACTCCCTCCCCTCATCTGCCACTCCCTTCCTTTCCCTTGCCACTCCCTCTATTTGTCTGAAACTCCCTCCCCTTGTCGGCACCTCAGACAGTTTTTATGTAAAAAATCTTTTAAAAAGTGCGTTTTAAATGTTGGGATTTTTAGAAAAGGAAATAAAAAATTTGAGCATTCACTTTAATGTTTAATAAAATTAAAAAAATTAAAATAAAATATATACACTATATATATATATTCTGAGCACAATAATGCAGAGCAACGCTCATATTTTTTGAGAGTCAGTGTAGGAACTCACCAGAAGGGGAAGACCATGACGTGGTTGGTGAGCTTGACAATTTATTGCAATATTTTGGAAAATAACATTCCCTGATTTTAATGAAATACAGGTTGGAATGTAATTAGGTGAGTGCTGAGTATGTATGATTTTTTTTAATTTAAGTGGGTCACATACCACTGGCAGCGCAGCAGTAGGTTGAATGCTGTGGATTAAAGCCAATTGTTTATGTGACATTTTGTTGTCTTGCACCCGTATTTCCCATATGCAAGTCATGTTTTGTCAGCTTATTCCCCAGGAGCTGAGTAACTGATATACTTTGACGTGGTTCTGTCTCTTTAAAACAGTGAGCCTGAACCTAAACCCAATGAAGAAGCATAAGTTTTATTTATAATCTGTGTGATAGTCTGAGCCCAATAATGCAGAGCAGAGCAATCAAGCGTATAAAAGACACACATGCGCATTGCAAACAATTGCATGCTGACACAGGAAAAAGTCCCAGCTTCCACTTGGGACTGACGCTGAATAAGGCTCTTTGGGGGAGATGTACTAAGCAGTGGTAAAAGTGGAGAAATGAGCCAGTGGAGAAGTTGCCCATGGCAACCGATCAGCATTGACATAACATTTATAATTTGCATACTATAATAGTATACAGAGCAGCTTATTGGTTGCCATGGGCAACCTGTCCACTGGCTCATTTCTCCACTTTTATCGTTGCTTAGTACATGTCCCCCAAGGACTCACTATAGTAACAGTAGAGCGGAACAAAGCGTTTATGGAGCAAGCAATGTTCATGGCTCAGTCTGCTATTTACTAAAATTACAGTCAGTATAATTACAGCATTTATCATAGAGATCAGTGATCCCTATTTATTTATTATTTAACCAGTGTTCAAATAGAGCGGAAGTTCAGCTGAAAGTGCTGCAGAGCAATGCATCGCAGTGTTAATATTAACAGGTTTCTGAAAACAACATGGACACAGCCTACAGTATGTGCGTCTCCATATAATGAGTTCCACGCGCCTAAAGATACATGCAACTTAAATTTACTGTATAAATGGGTCTACAGCAAATATATGTCAGCTATCATCATACCTCCCAACTTTCTTGGTAAGGTACTCGGGACACCCGAAAAAGGTGTGTGGCCTCAGCAAAGGAGGCGTGGTCTTGCAGGAATGCCACGACCGCAAGCCACGCCTCCCCATGTATGTCACTTTAGGGGCATATGGCTGAGCAGCGAGTGCCAGGAGCCCCCCAACTGCCCCCCCCCCCCCCCACACACACACAGTGGGACACTGCGGGTGGGACAGCAGGACAGTCCCAAAAAAACAGGACTGTCCCACGAAAATTGGGGCATTTGGGAGGTATGTATCATTATCAAGTCTAAAAACTGAATCCACCTTGTGGCGGAGAAACATTATGGATATGACCATATTTCAAACATACGTGTAACTTAAAATAAGACTCTGCTCAAGCGAACTTGCTTAACTTGCATCTGTCCGCACTCGTACTGTACTGTTCTGCTTCACTAAGCACACATGGAAGTTACATACAGATACTGGTGCAAGTTGCACGCAAGCAGTATATATAAAAACAATATGTTGTAATCAATATTGTATCCAGTATTAAATCCCCTCATTAAAATAATTCCCTAGTTCACAGGTTCTCAAACTCGGTCCTCAGGACCCCACACAGTGCATGTTTTGCAGGTAACCCAGCAGGTGCACATGTGTATTAATTGCTCACTAACACATTTTAAAAGGCCCACAGGTGGAGCTAATTAATTATTTCACTTGTGATTCTGTGAGGATACCTGCAAAATATGCACTGTGTGGGGTCCTGAGGACCGAGTTTGAGAACCTATGCCCTAGTTTAATCAACCCGACTGCTCAATCTGCTTGTTAGAAAGATGACCATGTTCCCTGTAAGGAGTGCGGTGAATCTGCTGTTACAATAGCCGTCAGCAGGGAATCCCGCACTCTGACTGTCCTCAAGGTGAGGAATCTATAGGGTAGTGAAAACATTCCCCTCCAGTCACACTGGCTGCCCTCTTGTAATCTGTAAGGGCTGACACGTTTTTTACACCTTGACAAGTCTTTGTCTTGTCCTTTAATATATTTCTAGACAATAAGTCACCACTAGGTAAGCAGCTACCTAGTCATTCATTATAATTTAACCTCTCCATTCCTTTTATTTATACGGTTTCCCATCTCAACCCACTCAAGCTCTCCTATGTATTCCATACACCTAAAAGCCCAAAACCTTCCCCTATTCATGATGTGGTCTAAACAGTCATTTAAACAATGGCAATATGATATTTGCTTCCTGTGCTTCTAGCCTATATCCATGGCCGTAGACAGTGTGGCTGGGCCCACTTAATGGGAGGGGCGTGGCCTAATGTAAAGGGCTTGTCCACGCCTCCTCATGAAAAAAATAATAAAAAAAATAAGATTTTACTCGCCGGTAAATCTATTTCTCGTAGTCCGTAGTGGATGCTGGGGACTCCGTAAGGACCATGGGGAATAGCGGCTCCGCAGGAGACTGGGCACAGCTAAGAAAGAATTAGGACTACCTGGTGTGCACTGGCTCCTCCCACTATGACCCTCCTCCAGACTTCAGTAAGGATACTGTGCCCGGAAGAGCTGACACAATAAGGAAAGGATTTTGAATCCCGGGTAAGACTCATACCAGCCACACCAATCACACCGTATAACTCGTGATATTATACCCAGTTAACAGTATGAACATAACAGAGCCTCTCAACAGATGGCTCAACCATAACCCTTTTAGTTAACAATAACTATATACAAGTATTGCAGACAGTCCGCACTTGGGACGGGCGCCCAGCATCCACTACGGACTACGAGAAATAGATTTACCGGTGAGTAAAATCTTATTTTCTCTAACGTCCTAGTGGATGCTGGGGACTCCGTAAGGACCATGGGGATTATACCAAAGCTCCCAAACGGGCGGGAGAGTGCGGATGACTCTGCAGCACCGAATGAGAGAACTCAAGGTCCTCCTCAGCCAGGGTATCAATTTTGTAGAATTTTGCAAACGTGTTTGCCCCTGACCAAGTAGCAGCTCGGCAAAGTTGTAAAGCCGAGACCCCTCGGGCAGCCGCCCAAGAAGAGCCCACTTTCCTCGTGGAATGGGCTTTTACAGATTTAGGCTGCGGCAGGCCAGCCACAGAATGCGCAAGCTGAATTGTGCTACAAATCCAGCGAGCAATAGTCTGCTTTGAAGCAGGAGCACCCATCTTGTTTGGTGCATACAGGATAAACAGCGAGTCAGTCTTCCTGACTCCAGCCGTCCTGGAAACATAAATTTTCAAGGCCCTGACTACGTCCAGTAACTTGGAGTCCTCCAAGTCCCTAGTAGCCGCAGGCACCACGATAGGTTGGTTCAAGTGAAAAGCTGATACCACCTTAGAAAGAAACTGGGTACTAGTCCTCAATTCTGCCCTATCCATATGGAAAATCCAATAGGGGCTTTTGCATGACAAAGTCGCCAATTTTGCCACCCGCCTTGCCGAAGCCAAGGCCAAAAGCATGACCACTTTCCACATGAGATATTTTAAATTCACGGTTTTGAGTGGCTCAAACCAATGTGACTTTAGGAAACCCAACACCACGTTGAGGTCCCACGGTGCCACTGGAGGCACAAAAGGAGGCTGAATATGCAGCACTCCCTTGACAAATGTCTGAACTTCAGGCAGTGAAGCCAGTTCCATTATGGAAGAAAATCGATAGAGCCGAAATCTGGACTTTAATGGAACCCAATTGTAGGCCCATAGTCACCTCTGACTGTAGGAAGTGCAGAAATCGACCTAGCTGAAATTTCTCCTTTGGGGCCTTCCTGGCCTCACAGTACGCAACATATTTCCGCCATATGCGGTGATAATGGTTAGCGTTCACTTCTTTCCTAGCTTTAAATAGCGTAGGGATAACTTCCTCCGGAATTCCCTTTTCCTTCAGGATCCGGTGTTCAACCGCCATGCCGTCAACGCAGTCGCGGTACATCTGCAGCAGGTCCTGTCTGAGCGGCAGAGGCCATAGGTCCTCTGAGATCATTTCTTGGAGTTCTGGTTACCAAGCTCTTCTTGGCCAACCCGGAACAATGAGTATAGTTCTTACTCCTCTCCTTCTTATTATTCTCATTACCCTGGGTAAGAGAGGCAGAGAAGGGAACACATACACCGACTGGTACACCCACGGTGTTACCAGAGCGTCCACAGCTATCGCCTGAGGGTCCTTGACCTGGCGCAATATCTTTGTAACTTTTAGTTGAGGCGGGACGCCATCATGTCCACCTGTGGCCTTTCCCAACGGTGTACAATCATTTGGAAGACTTCTGGATGAAGTCCCCACTCTCCCGGGTGGAGGTCGTGTCTTCTGAGAAAGTCTGCTTCTCAGATGTCCACTCCGGGAATGAACACTGCTGACAGTGCTAACACATGATTTTCCGCCCATCTGAGAATCCTTGTGGCTTCTGCCATCGCCATCCTGCTTCTTGTGCCACCCTGTCGTGTACATGAGCGACCGCCGTGATGTTGTCTGACTGGATCAGCACCGGCCGGTGTTGAAGCAGGGGTCTAGCCTGACTTAGGGCATTGTAAATGGCTCTTAGTTCCAGAATATTTATGTGTAGGGAAGTCTCCTGACTTTTCCATAGCCTTGGAAGTTTCTTCCCTGTGTGACTGCCCCCAGCCTCGAAGGCTGGCATCCGTGGTCACCAGGACCCAGTCCTGTATGCCGAATCTGCGGCCCCCTAGAAGATGAGCACTCTGCAGCCACCACAACAACGACACCCTGGCCCTTGGAGACAGGGTTATCCGCCGATGCATCTGAAGATGCGACCCGGACCACATGTCCAACAGATCCCACTGGAAAATCCTTGAATGGGACCTGGCGAATGGAATTTCTTCGTAAGAAGCTACCATCCTTCCCAGGGCTCGCGTGCATTGATGCACCGACACCTGTATACGTATTAGGAGGTCTCTGTCTAGAGACGACAACTCCTTGGACTTCTCCTCCGGGAGAAAACCTTTTTATCCTGGTTTGTGTCCAGAACCATACTCAGGAACAGTAGACACGTCGTAGGAACCAGCTGCGACTTTGGAATATTCAGAATTCCGCCGTGCTGTTGTAGCACTTCCCGAGATAGTGCTACTCCGCCGAACAACTGCTCCCTGGACCTCGCCTTTATAAGGAGATCGTCCAAGTACGGGATAATTATTTCGGCCATTACCTTGGTAAATACCTCGGTGCCGGGGACAGACCAACGGCAACGTCTGGAATTGGTAATGACAATCCTGTACCACAATTTTGAGGTACTCCTGGTGAAAAGGGTAAATAGGGACATGCAGGTAAGCATCCTTGATGTCCAGTGATACCCTCCAGGCTTGCAATAATCGCCCTGAGCGATTCCATTTCGAACTTGAACCTTCGTATATAAGTGTTCAAGGCTTTCAATTTTAGAATGGGTCTCACCGAACCGTCTGGTTTCGGTACCACAACATTTTGGAATAGTAACCCCGGCCTTGTTGAAGGAGGGGTACCTAGATTTCACCTGCTGGAAGTGCAGCTTGTGAATTGCCACCAGTACTACCTTTCTCTGAGGGCAGCAGGCAAGGCTGAGGTGAGGTAACGGCGAGGGGGAGTCGCCTCGAACTCCAGCCTGTATCCCTGTGATACTATTTGCAGAACCTAGGGATCCACCTGTGGGCAAACCCACTGGTCCCTGAAGTTCCCGAGACGCGCCCCTACCGCACCTGTCTCCATGTGCCTTTTATAGGCAGCATCACCTGTCCACTGCCGGGTTTCTAATACTCTCCTGGCAGAATGGACATTGCATTAATTCTGGATGCCAGCCGGCAAATATCCCTCTGTGCATCCTTTATATATAAGACAACGTCTTTAATATGCTCTATGTTAGCAAACTATTTTCCCTGTCTTAGAGTATTAATATTATCTGACAGGGTATCAGACCACGCTGCAGCAGCACTATTTATGCTGAGGCGATTGCAGGTCTCAGTATATAACCTGAGTGTGTATATACAGACTGATAAAGCTGACTATTTATCTTACTTAAAACCCTTTAAGAGGTCAATGAACAAAGTACGCTATTGGCGTATGGTATACCGCAAGGGTACGCACGTTGCGTAACAATTGCTTAGCCGTAGTCGAGACGCTCGAGCGTTACGTTCGCTTACGGCCAAGAGATCACAGGCAGGCACGCTATTGGCTGCCGACTAACGTAATGATACGCTATTAGCGTAGCGGACGCTCGGGACCACGAGGAGATCACCAGCGGCGCAGACGCTCACAATGTTAAACCTTTATAACTATACCATAAACAATGTATTTATGCAATAAACCCTTGTGCAGTGATAAGGTGAAAATGCAACACAGTGTAAGATGGTTTACACTAAAGCTGTTTGAGCGATAGAGACGCTCCTATTACCCACTGCAATATAATGAACACACACAATACCGGTCTAAGGGTCTAACGCCTTTTAAGGAAATGAATGAACGTTCAAAAAGAATAAAACAATACAAGTTATACACTACCAATATAACATAGACTACCTAACCAGATAACTACACATGAAATACAATAGCAGTACAATAACAATATAAGAGAAACGAGAGAGAAAAAGAAGAGAGAGAGAGAGAGATATATGGCTCACAATAACAAGAAAGACAATATGATTGCGGAGAAAACTTACGCTCAAGGGAAACAATCGCATGCGCCTCTGGATATCCAGCTCCCGATTATCAGCAATGAGAACCGTTGAAGAGAATAGAGAGCTGGATCAGGTCGGCTTGTTCTTTTATACCCTACACATAATACTGTACAATGGTCCCTATAATCTCATTGTTCATTGGACACAGGAATTCGTCTCCGCATTATAACAAAAGGTCATAGGTTGATTCATACAGGTGGGCTGTGACTATTTCCAACTGCTCAGGTGGGTGGGAAACTAGGTTTCCCGCCGCATGGATAATAAAGTGCAAATAATAGTAAAAGTCCATAAACTTCTTATGTCCATAACTATTCGCACGAGCGATTAATCCGCTTCAAACCAACACCGGAATATTGCTAATTAAATACTCTTCCGATGGATACTAAACACCACTGTATAACCCTTGTCTGACCCTTCGTATCAAACAAAGAGGGATCTCTTTGTCTATGAACATGCTACATTAACTAAACTTTCAGATTCTATCAAAGGGACCATAATCTACAAAATACATTATATGGTGAAAATATGTAACGATTGAGTCGCACGCTAGGCGCACATAAACTCTACCGTAAATGCGCATACCATGCGCCTGAGGGTGCACATAACAGCGAGTATGCGCACGCACGGGAGAGCGTACGCATGCGCAGCGGGGACACATATGAGGTGCAAATATGGCAGTGTGCATCATGATATTTTTCTGACTTTGACAGTCCACCCTTTGGCAGTCACCAATAACTGCCACTTTCTAAAACATTTCAAAACGAGAAAAATATATGTCATATGTAAATATTTCTATGGTTGGGTAGGGGAGGAGAGGAGAAGGTAGGAAAAGGGTATGACCTAGTGAGATAGCAGAGGCATGTGTGTATGAATCCATGTTTTGGGGGGTCATGTATCATCGTGCCGTACGTGTTTTAAATCAAGCTTCGAGGTATTGCGAAGTATACATTTGAATTCCTTCTTATCCCGTGGTACGGGTCTGTGGATGGGCTGTCAAACTTTACCGAGCTCTCTTCGGCTTTTGGTTGCAACAAAATGGGGGAGCACATTTTAGTTGATGATACATGAATGGGGGAATATGTGAATGCTGATATCTGTGCCGGTATTCCCTATCGACTATGTGTGTGCTTTACCTGAAGGTTGTAGAGATGAAGATAAGAAACAATTATGGTAAATGCAGTGGTATTCTATGTCAGGTTAATGAACATTTGTCGGTTGAAGTCTTGTCTGGTGTCTGTTGAATGCAGTCCTCTTTGGGCTTTTGCCAAAAAGTGCGGGCAAAAAGCTTTGTCAATGTCCATAGACTTACAAAAGTGTTGGGCTAGCGTAAATTTAAAATTTCTAGGGAAACTGGGGGTCTATGGCATAGTTCATCAATTATCTGTGTACAAGGTTGTCAAAACTTCTTCTTTAATCCATCTGTTGTCTGTATACAGGATCGCAAGATTCCTCTTCCAAGTGGGTCTTTTTACCTTGGAGAAAAACGAGAAACAGGTGAAAGAAACGGACCGCAGAATCGCATTTTCATCACATCATTATCTCTATCGTTGGGTCATAAATCAAATCCATTGGAATTATAATGTCCTCACTCCTTAAACTCATCACCCTAGTACTTCGTTTACACTTCGTTAAAGCCTGAACGCATCTAAATATCAAGCCAATCGATATGACAACACCTAGGATACATAGAAGAAACTTCCCTACATTCATTATGACTCCTTGAGCCCATTCTCCTAAACCAGAGAACCAATTTCGCGGGTTCAACCATGACACCCAACCGGTCAGCTCATTACCCACAGCAGCAAGGGTGAGATTATGTCTCCTGCGAAATTCCCATTTTAATTGGAGAATGTCGTCCATCTTTTGGTCTATGACCTCGACCGGATCCTCGGTGCTATTCGTAATATAAGTGCAGCATTTTACGCCGTACTGCGTTGCCAGTGTGACACAATATCCGCCTGTTACTGCTGTGAGGTAATTAAGAACCATCCTATGCTGAACCAGTTCTGTTTTATAAGCTTGAAGCTCCCTTCCGGTATACCTAAAAGTGTCGTCATACATTTCAGTGATATTGTCTAATAAATGTGCAAGCGCTGATATGTATTTATAATTCAACACTCCTCTGGTGGTGCAAGTGATGTCTAACGCGAGTAGAACCTGAATCCCGGTGGATTCATGGATCATGTCAGAGGCCGGATGCTCTGTTCTTTCTATTAGATGACGTTTAACGATGTGTTCGTAATGAGTATGAGTATAAGGAGCTTGGGCAACACGGTGAATATCTTTCATTTTTGTATGCTGTACAGTCATTACCTCAGGCAGTACTTTTCCAATATAACATAATCCTTCTGAGTTTGGGGTAAGCCACTTATACGCCTTCCTCCCACATATGAAATATGTATCATCGGGGAGAACATATGGGACGGAGTAGGACATAACCATATTACACATTTTCCATATAAAATTTCCTAGCCCTAATTCTCCCATCTGTTTAATACACGTATCAGTTTGTACGATATGTGCACAGTATCCTGGTGATACCTCTCCAATTTTCATGGTCTTACTTCCTAGGGTATACCTATATCGGAAAGATTTTTCACTACCGGTTATGTGGCGCATAAGCTCTGTATCTGTTGGCAATTCGTCTGCTCTATGTGAGAATGTCATGGTCTTGTTATTCCATGACACTTCCCAATTTCCCGGCTTTCGGGGATTGGAAATGTTATAGCACACTAAAGACCTATCCACATGGTATTGGTGGAGCTTTAAACTAGGAGGACTAGAGATACTAAACCTCTTGTCCACCGGCCTCCCACCACTTAACTCAAATACCTCCCCTATCGTTAAAGGAAGTGGTACTAGCCCTGATTTGCTATGGCCCTGAGGTACTTGAGAGCATACCCAACAGTCTGTCTGATTTAGTACTTTACCCACTAAGGAGTGATAGTCACTCAATGGATGCCTGTCCATATGGATATTAAAACTGGATTGGCATCTCTTGATGCATCCATCCTCAATTATATTGTCACAATGCCTACAGATACAGTTTTCTTCAGCTAACAATCCTTCACAATTCCTTCTATGGTCTATGTTATCGGATCGTTTTCTGATACTCGCCTTTGCTTGTTGATTATGTTGTTCTTGGAAAACTACGCCTTCATCTTTGTCATCAGAACCCATTCCAGAACCTCTCTCGACCTCCATGGTACTCTCGCCGGAACAGACTGCTCTGGTCAACATCATGGTCAACAGGAAAATCCGGATCACAGTCTCTTGGGGCAAGTCCATCTTAGAGGAGGAAATGGAGAAAAATGAGAAGGGGGAAAGAAATACTTGAAGGAGGTGGGATGGGAAGTTGGAGAAAAACAATAAAAGGGAACAGGGGATCGACAACTGCTTCCGATCTTATGATTTTTTTTTTTTAAAGCTCAGGTGCCGCCTCAGTCCTCCTGAAACAGACACTCCAGTGATACCACTTCCTCTACCGTCTGTTCTTTATCACGGGACCTCTCTGGATCAGCAACCTTCTTACAATGGGACGAATGAACCCAAGTCTCTCTCTCAGCAACCTTCAATGCTGTCGTGCTAATCAATAAGACTTGGTATGGTCCTTCCCATCTGTCAATAAGGCAACCTGAGCGTAGAAAATTCCGTATCATTACATAATCCCCAGGTTCAATATCATGACAATTACTATCTGGCAAATCAGGAATCACTAACTTCAGATTGTCATTTTGATTCCTTAGCTGTCTACTCATGTTAACTAGGTATTTTACAGTCACTTCATTGTTACACTTCAAATCATCCTGAGGGTTAATCATAACATGTGGTTGTCGACCAAACAAGATTTCAAAGGGAGACAGATTAAGAGGGGACCTGGGAGTGGTTCTGATGCTGTATAGTACAATGGGTAAAGCTTCTGGCCATGTCAATCCTGTTTCTGCCATAACTTTGCTTAATTTATTTTTAATAGTGCTGTTCACTCTTTCCACCTTCGCACTCGCCTGGGGGCGATATGGAGTGTGCAGCTTACTATCAATTCCCATCAACTTACACATTCCTTGAAAGACATCACCTGTAAAATGGGTACCCCTATCACTTTCAATTATTCTAGGGATACCATATCTACACACAAATTCCTGCACGATTTTCTTAGCAGTAAACATAGCGGTATTTGTGGCCGCCGGAAATGCTTCGACCCAATTTGAGAACACATCTATACAAACAAGTACATATTTCAAATTTCGACAAGGGGGTAATTGAATAAAGTCAATCTGTATTACCTGAAAAGGGCCGCCTGTAGGTGGGATATGAGATGGTTCTGTTGGTATTGCCTTTCCGATATTCTTCCTCAAACAGGTAAGGCATGACATTGCTCTCTTACCTGCATGAGATGAAAATCCTGGGGCGCACCAATATGCTCTTACCAACTTACACATTCCCTCCTTGCCCAGATGAGTCAGCCCGTGTGCTGCCTCAGCTAAACATGGAAGATATGCTCTAGGGGCCACTGGTTTACCTTGTCCATCCGTCCAAAGTCCTGAGGACTCCTGGCCATATCCTTTTGCCTTCCAGACTGCCTTTTCCTGTGTGGAACACAAATTTTGCATTTCACACAACTTCTGTGTGTTGATGGTATTGAATACCATCAATTGTGTGGTGTCTGGCTGTCTGGGGGTACCGGCTGCTAACTTAGCAGCTTCGTCTGCTCGGCTGTTACCAAGTGATACTGGGTCCTGGCTATACGTGTGTGCTTTACACTTGATAACAGCCACTCTGTCGGGTTCCTGTATCGCTGTTAGCGCATGCAGCTCACATCAAAAGGCTTCTATCGGTGTACCAGCTGCCGTCATGAAATTTCTGAGGCGCCATAGGGCTCCGAAATCATGGACTACCCCGAAGGCGTATCTAGAATCGGTGTAGATATTGGCTGACTTGCCCTTAGCCAATTCACATGCTCTGGTTAGGGCGACCAGTTCAGCAACCTGGGCTGAGTGAGGTGGGCCTAGCGGTTCTGCTTCTATGGTGCCTTGGTCATCTACGACTGCGTATCCAGTACACAAGTCTCCCGAGTCTGACTGTCTGTGACAACTACCGTCAGTGTAGAAAGTAAAATCTACATCTTCCAGTGGGTTGTCACTGATGTCAGGCCTTGCCGTGAAATTTTGGGTCAAATATTCCATACAATCATGTGTGTCATCCTTTGTATTAAATCCTCCTTCCCCACCACTCTCATCCTCCACCCTTTGTGCCTGTCCAGGCACACCTGGGAGATATGTTGCAGGATTTAATGCACTGCATCTCCTTATGGTGATGTTTACGGGGGCCATTAGTGCCAATTCCCATCTTGTAAACCGCGCTGATGAGACGTGCCTGGTTTGGGCAGAATTTAGCAAGGCTGACACTGCATGTGGTGTATGAATTGTTAAGTTGTGACCTAGCACTACATCTTCGCTTTTCGTTACTAGCAACGCTTCGCAAGCATGTGGGGAGGGATCGCGCTACCGTATCTAGCTGAGCGCTGTAGTATGCTACCGGCCTGCTGGCATCACCGTGCTTTTGGGTTAGGACGCCTGCCGCGCAACCAGCACTTTCTGTTCCGTACAGCTCAAAGGGTTTCCCATAGTCTGGCATACCTAATGCTGGCGCCTGCGTTAGGCACTGTTTAAGTCTCTCAAATGCCATCTCGGATTTGTCTGTATGCGAAATCCGATCAGGTTTGTTTGACGAGACCATCTCCTGCAGAGGTAATGCTAGAATGGAAAACCCTGGGATCCAGTTACGGCAATACCCACACATTCCTAAAAACGTTCTGATCTGTTGCTGGGTTTGTGGCAGAGTCATGTCTCTAATTGCTTGAATTCTATCAGCGGTCAGGTGTCTCAGTCCTTGTGTTAGACAGTGTCCTAAATATTTTACTTTAGTCTGGCATAATTGCAACTTGTCTTTGGAAACCTTGTGTCCTGTGTCTGAAAGATGAAACAGGAGCTGTTTCGTATCCTTCAGGGACGCTTCCAATGAATCTGAACACAGTAGTAAATCATCCACGTACTGTATCAATATTGATCCACTCTCTGGTTGGAAAGACTGTAGACAATCATGCAAAGCCTGGGAAAATATGCTTGGACTGTCTATGAAACCTTGCGGTAATCGAGTCCATGTGTATTGGACTCCTCTGTATGTAAATGCAAACAAATATTGGCTGTCAGGATGCAGGGGTACCGAAAAGAAAGCGGAGCAGAGGTCAATAACAGTGAAAAATTTCGCAGTGGGAGGGATCTGCATGAGGATGACAGCTGGATTTGGCACTACGGGGAATTGACTCTCAACTATTTTGTTAATCCCCCTTAGATCCTGCACTAGCCTGTAACCCCTCCCCCCACTCTTTTTCACTGGGAAGATGGGACTATTGGCAGTGCTGGATGTTCTTACCAAAATGCCCTGTTGTAGCAAGCGCTCTATTACGGGATATACTCCTAACTCCACCTCTGGCTTCAGAGGGTATTGTGGGATTTTTGGAGCTATCCTACCATCTTTTACTTGCACAACTACCGGAGCTACGTTTGCCATTAATCCAGTGTCTTGTCCATCTTTAGTCCAAAGTGACTCTGGTATTTGGGATGTCATTCCTTCTACTTGGGATGGAGTCCTATTTGTCATAACGGTATGTGACATTAATTTTGATGGGGAGTCTAACATGTCTCGTACTTCCTGAGCGCTATTCTCAGGTATGTCTAAGAATACACCCTCAGGAGTACAATAAATGACGCACCCCATTTTACACAGTAAATCTCTTCCCAGGAGATTAGTCGGTGCCGATACAGCCAGCAAAAAGGAATGCTTGGTGTGCAAAGGCCCTACTGTAACCTCGGCTGGTTTGCTAACAGGGTAGTGCTGGACTACTCCCGTTACTCCCATGGCTGGAATTGTCTTACCAGTGGTTCTCATGCCCACTGTCGAATTTATCACTGATTTGGCCGCCCCCGTATCTACAAGAAAGTTTAATGATTTACCAGCTACATTAATTGCAATTTCGGGTTCACTTCCAAGACTTGCAATCAATTTTACTGGCTGCAGATTACAGGTGTGGCCACACCCCTATTGGGTATGGTGACCTCCCTGAATCCCGCTGGCAGCGACTACTTGAGAGGGAGTTAACTGGGAACTACCAGAGGCTTGCCAGTCTCTGTTCGGGGGGTATCTTTTTGTTTCCCCTGCATGTGGCTCATAACTCCGTTTCTGCGGACCCTGATCCCAATGTCGTGTGTCATGTCGTTGTCTAGGGGGTTGATAAGACTTTTGTGTGTTTCTCGATTTACAGTCTCGTGCAAAGTGTCCCTCTCTATGACAGGAATAACAGGTTACCACATTTGACTTACCCACAGGGTTTGGTGATCTATACAAAGGCTGCCTTGTGGTCAGGGCCTGTATACTTACGGCCATTAACTTATCACCTTGTAATTCCCTGTGTCTGGTGATATTCCGATCGTGATCAACAGCTGCCTCTCTCAAAGTAGCCACCGACAGACCTCGCCAACATGGTTGCGTGGTCTGTACCCTTGTCTTTAATGCTTCTTTTAAACCATCCATTAGCACAGATACTGCTACTTCTCTATGATTTATGTTTGTTTTAATGTCTTCTATGCCTGTGTATTTAGCCATTTCTAGTAATGCCCTGTGAAAATATTCTGAAGCTGTCTCTGACTCTTTTTGTTTAATGGAGAAAATGTTGTTCCATTTAACTACAGCTGGAAAATACTCTTTTAATTGTAAATTTATTCTTTTTACATTGTCTTGGTTGTACACATCCGTAAGGGGTACATCCTGGTCCAATCCACAGTCAGCTAAAAATTGAGCTGAGTCGACATTGGAGGGTAAACATGCCCTCAGCAATATCTGCCAGTCTTTGTTATTGGGCTCTACAGTGTTCCCTAGGTCTCTGATGTATTTCTGACTAGCAACTAGATCTTTTCTAGGATCAGGGAATTCAGACACTATGGTTCTTAATTCCATTCGGGAAAACGGGCAGTGCATGGCAATGTTCATGACAGGAGTGATTCCTGTAGTGTCAGTTTTCCCATTTGGCACTGCTATTACCCTAACGGGATTAAGTCTACTAACATCCTTCTGAATAGATTCTACGGCTTGTGGTGAAATGGTTTCAGCATAGTGTATGGTGCCGTACTTACCCGTTGATACGACCTCACCTGTCCCTCCGCTAGGGGCCTTTGATACTAATCTTACGGGTTGGGCCGTGCCCACTGCTGTTTCTGATATGGTGGCTGCTAGAGAGAGCGCCGATATTGTTGACGATTCATCCTCTTGATCACACTCCTGGGGAAAGTTTAAAACAGGGTACAACTTGCACGGGTTAATATTTGCATTAGTTACCTTATTAACATTATCTTTAACATTTATACAGTTGCTAAGTGTTTGTTTGTTACACCCTAATGCGTCATTCTCCGCAACCAATTTCTCTCCCGTTATGTAAGGTGGCGGTGGTGCCGTGGCTATCAGTTTCCTGATAGGGTAAGATCCCGCCGCCTGAGCCAATCCTCTCTGTATTTCACCCTCCTGTTGCCATAACTGTAAATAATCATAATGTTTGATCCGTCTCTTTGTTGATTTAATGAGACATATCCTTCTCCTTAGATTTAGTAACACATCTGGGCTAAAGCTGCCTACTCTTGGGAACTTCTCCCCGTCATGTACAGTCATTCTTTCCCATTCATCACATAAAACCTATGTGTGTGAACCGTATTTTTCACACATTACATACCTTGCCGACCCGATTGGTCGGTTTACTAAATCAACCCGAACCGAGGTTGATCGCCCCCTACCTGAACTGGCCCCCATAACTTGCAGGTGTTGCTTTCACTACCTCTGACCTTAATCAGGGTCTTCAGCGAACCCTTACAAAAACCAAGATGTTCAGGATAGGCCGACGGTGGCGGTTTACCGAGTACCCCACTCACTCGCCCACGCCGACCAATACGCCCACACACTGCCTTAGCGCTGGCGTACTCGACCCAGGGCCCCTGCGACCTGAACCGCTATTTACTGGAACATGTGAGGGTGATCCGCAGAGCACTTACTCTCTCCAGTAACTATTGGTTGCTGGATAGTTACTGAGTGACCAGCGAACCTCCCTTAAAATAAAAAAATTACACAAATCACGTTAGAATGTACAAATAGCGTTTATGATCCCTTTCGTACGCAAATGGTACTGGGTCAAATTACTAACTAATGCACACAATTACGTGCGGTACAATCAGTCTGCACATAAGCAACTAATCTTATGTGCGGAGCGACCAGTGGAATCTAAAATTGCGGCTGCGAATTCCTTCAGCATGAGCTTTAATGGCCTATATGGGTTCTGCACCAACCCCCTGGGTTGTGCTCTTTAATTTATAGCGGACTTCCTTGTCTGCTGTACCTGGACCTCCTGGTCAATTCTGGACCTCCCGGTCAATTCTGGACCTCCTGGTCTGTGCTACAGTAGACCTCCTGGTCTGCTATACTCTAATGCTCAGATTTTTATTTTTAACAAGGGATGCCTCCCTAGCCACCATGCACGTCACTTACATGTATGTACCTCACGAGAACTCGACTTCTTGTGGTTCAACCTCAAAAAAAAATTGTAGAAACTTATATATGCAAACACTCACTCACCACATGTACACTTTACTTTTGTTTCTATTTCTATTTCTGCGCAGAAATTTCTTTCCTTTAGACCAGATGAGTCGTAAATTTAGAGAAGGATCTATTAATTTAAATTTCAGACACTAAAATTGACTTGCGCTATTTATCGCGTTGCCACCTTTTCGCCTGTTAAAAATAACACTATCGTGTGATTTGTTACGTGGGCGTACCCAGACGCTCCGTTGCGTAATATACGCTGCGTGCGTCGGCCTTTGGGTTGCGTGCGCAAGTCTCAGTCTTTTGTTAGAGACACGTGTACGCAAGGCAGGTATCCACCGTAACACAATTAACACGTTTATCAATGTAGGTGATCCTCGATCATCTACCGAGCACCACACAAGTCTCTCCTTGTATCTTAGGCAAAGCTGTGTGCGTGCTTTACAAATTACCCCTTAAATGTATTACCTTTACTCTTTAACTACTGATAGCAACAAATCTTTCTTAGCCCGTTAACAATTGTGAAATGGCAAACAGGAGAGTGATATGAAAATACACGAATGAAAAGAAATGCAGATATATATGCGTGCGTGCGTACGCAAGACAGAAATAAACAGTTTTAAAAGACACTAGCGTGTTGTTCTTACCTCCGGTTCCGGATTCCTTCAGCACCCTTTACTAAGCGAAGCAGACGCTTATCCAGACAGCACTACGAGGAATATGACCTCCCGCCCTTTGCTGATGGATAATGTTTGCTGAAATTACCTAGTGCAGATATGTGAAGGACGGACGAGCCGCCAATTGATAAAGCTGACTATTTATCTTACTTAAAACCCTTTAAGAGGTCAATGAACAAAGTACGCTATTGGCGTATGGTATACCGTAAGGGTACGCACGTTGCGTAACAATCGCTTAGCCGTAGTCTAGACGCTCGAGCGTTACGTTCGCTTACGGCCAAGAGATCACAGGCAGGCACGCTATTGACTGCCGACTAACGTAATGATACGCTATTAGCGTAGCGGACGCTCGGGACCACGAGGAGATCACCAGCGGCGCAGACGCTTACAATGTTAAACCTTTATAACTATACCATAAACAATGTATTTATGCAATAAACCCTTGTGCAGTGATAAGGTGAAAATGCAACACAGTGTAAGATGGTTTACACTAAAGCTGTTTGAGCGATAGAGACGCTCCTATTACCCACTGCAATATAATGAACACACACAATACCGGTCTAAGGGTCTAACGCCTTTTAAGGAAATGAATGAACGTTCAAAAAGAATAAAACAATACAAGTCATACACTACCAATATAACATAGACTACCTAACCAGATAACTACACATGAAATACAATAGCAGTACAATAACAATGTAAGAGAAACGAGAGAGAAAAAGAAGAGAGAGAGAGAGATATATATATATGGCTCACAATAACAAGAAAGACAATATGATTGCGGAGAAAACTTACGCTCAAGGGAAACAATCGCATGCGCCTCTGGATATCCAGCTCCCGATTATCAGCAATGAGAACCGTTGAAGAGAATAGAGAGCTGGATCAGGTCGGCTTGTCCTTTTATACCCTACACATAATATTGTACAATGGTCCCTATAATCTCATTGTTCATTGGACACAGGAATTCGTCTCCGCATTATAACAAAAGGTCATAGGTTGATTCATACAGGTGGGCTGTGACTATTTCCAACTGCTCAGGTGGGTGGGAAACTAGGTTTCCCGCCGCATGGATAATAAAGTGCAAATAATAGTAAAAGTCCATAAACTTCTTATGTCCATAACTATTCGCACGAGCGATTAATCCGCTTCAAACCAACACCGGAATATTGCTAATTAAATACTCTTCCGATGGATACTAAACACCACTGTATAACCCTTGTCTGACCCTTCGTATCAAACAAAGAGGGATCTCTTTGTCTATGAACATGCTACATTAACTAAACTTTCAGATTCTATCAAAGGGACCATAATCTACAAAATACATTATATGGTGAAAATATGTAACGATTGAGTCGCACGCTAGGCGCACATAAACTCTACCGTAAATGCGCATACCGTGCGCCTGCGGGTGCACATAACAGCAAGTATGCGCACGCACGGGAGAGCGTACGCATGCGCAGCGGGGACACATATGAGGTGCAAATATGGCAGTGTGCATCATGATATTTTTCTGACTTTGACAAGACTTCAGGACAGTCTCAGCAGGCTCCTTCAAGGTGGCCGTACCCTAAGACGGCAGTGCCACCTTTTTTGACAAACGTGTGAGCGCCTTATCCACCCTAAGGGATATCTCCCAACGTGACCTATCCTCTGGCGGGAAAGGGTACGCCATCAGTAACTTTTTAGAAATTACCAGTTTCTTATTGGGGGAACCCACGCTACTTAACACACTTCATTCATTCATCTGATGGGGGAACAAAACACTGGCTGCTTTTTCTCCCCAAAAATAAAACCCCTTTTATGTGGTACTTGGGTTCATGTCAGAAATGCGTAACACATTTTTTATTGCCGAGATCATGTAACGGATGTTCCTAGTGGATTGTGTATATGTCTCAATCTCGTCGACACTGGAGTCAGACTCCGTGTCGACATCTGTGTCTGCCATCTGAGGTAACGGGCGCTTTTTTGAGCCCCTGATGGCCTTTGAGACGCCTGGGCAGGCGCGGGCTGAGAAGCTGGCTGTCCCACAGCTGTTTTACGTCATCCAGCCTTGTAAGGAGTTGATATTGTCGTTTAATACCTTCCACCTATCCATCCACTCTGGTGTCGGCCCCACAGGGGACGACATCCCATTTATCGGCCTCTGCTCCACCTCCACGTAACCTTCCTCATCCCACATGTCGACACAGCCGTACCGACACACAGCACACACACAGGGAATGCTCTGACTGAGGACAGGACCCCACAAAGTCCTTTGGGGAGACAGAGAGAGAGTATGCCAGCACACACCAGAGCGCTATATAATGCAGGGAATAACACTATAACTGAGTGATTTTTCCCCTAATAGCTGCTTGTATAAACAATATTGCACCTAAATTTAGTGCCCCCCCTCTCTTTTTAACCCTTTGAGCCTGAAAACTACAGGGGAGAGCCTGGGGAGCTGTCTTCCAGCTGCACTGTGAAGAGAAAATGGCGCCAGTGTGTTGAGGGAGATAGCTCTGCCCCTTTTTCGCGGACTTTTCTCCCGCTTTTTTATGGATTCTGGCAGGGGTATTTATCACATATATAGCCTCTGGGGCTATATATTGTGATATATTTGCCAGCCAAGGTGTATTTATTGCTTCTCAGGGCGCCCCCCCCCCCCCAGCGCCCTGCACCCTCAGTGACCGGAGTGTGAAGTGTGTATGAGGAGCAATGGCGCACAGCTGCAGTGCTGTGCGCTACCTTGGTGAAGACTGATGTCTTCTGCCGCCGATTTTCCGGATTTCTTCTTGCTTCTGGCTCTGTAAGGGGGCTCCGGGACCGAACACCAATGGCCGGTTCCATGCGGTCGATCCCTCTGGAGCTAATGGTGTCCAGTAGCCTAAGAAGCCCAAGCTACCACCAGTTAGGTAGGTTCGCTTCTTCTCCCCTTAGTCCCTCGCTGCAGTGAGTCTGTTGCCAGCAGATCTCACTGTAAAATAAAAAACCTAACATATACTTTCTTTCTAGGAGCTCAGGAGAGCCCCTAGTGTGCATCCAGCTCGGACGGGCACAGGATTCTAACTGAAGTCTGGAGGAGGGTCATAGTGGGAGGAGCCAGTGCACACCAGGTAGTCCTAATTCTTTCTTAGCTGTGCCCAGTCTCCTGCGGAGCCGCTATTCCCCATGGTCCTTACGGAGTCCCCAGCATCCACTAGGACGTTAGAGAAATTATATTTATGGCACTAAAAAGCGGCGCCGTGCACTCTGTTGGGGGTGCCATTGTGCACCCCAGCAGACAAGATCAAGAGGGGACGCGATCAGTACAATCACTACTCTCCCACCCAGCCGCCGCATAGACCAAGGAGGCTGCTGCTCGGTAGCAGCAGCCTCCATACAGACACTTGTCGAAGTCAAAAATATTACACACACACAACATGCAAACCCCAAACAGAGTGGCCTCTGTTCGTGCACGTTGCCGCAGTGCGTACGCATACACGCACGCTAGGTACACTGGTTCACGAGCCTTGCGTATTGGCGCGTGGTATGAGTATATACGGTAGCATACGCATTCGCACAGAAAAGCCACAAAGACATATTCAATATTCTATTCATATAGTGCATAATTTACACATAATCTCCACACACTTTGCCAGTGAGTTACATATACTCAAAGGGTAGAACAACAGAGTTATTCAGGGTTACTGGATGTGAGGGTACAGAGCAAGGTTAGGACTTAGTGTTTGGTATCCAGATGTGCAGTATTTTGTGATATACATTCCGGTCGCTATTTGCAGTTTATCGCATGTTTCAGCGTATAGATATGCGCAGAATTGTAATATTCATAAACTACCGTAATTACTGTACCCTTGATATTCGGCGGGAACCCAGTGGCGAACATCTGCACCTGGACCAAGCATCGCCCATTCATTCAAACCAACCTATGACCCCTCATGTACTGTAAATGACCTGCCCCTTGACCTATGGAAGAAGAGCTTACATTTCCCATTGTGCTGTATTTGGACACATTGTATAAAAGAGAGTTCTCCTGATCCAGGCTTCAGTCCCTATTTCTCTGAGGTCATCTTGCCAAGACTGACTGAGTCCTGGATCCGGGAGCGCTCGCGAACAAACGTATGTACTATTGGTTGTAGCTCTTCTCTGTAACATTGTTGTATCTTTATCTGTATCTTTTGAGTAAATACTGTTGATGCGTTGGATCACAACATAATATTTAACTACTGGTGTCGCATTCCATTCTTGTTTGGGAGAAGGTGTATTCAGCTACACGTGCCGCTGCATTGTGCGCACAGCGCGTCGGCTTGTATACGCAACTTATATTCATACTTTAGCGGGTGTACGCATATGTTTAGCGGCCGCAGCGGCTAAATCCCTAGGGCCTAGTGTGATAAGGTACTGCTTTTTCTTGTAAGTTAATCAAACTTCACACACTGCAGCCCAGACTGACAGGTAAGAGGGGGGTGATCAGGTGTGTGACAAACTCATGCCCTTCCATCCAGCCCGTGCCCGGGTAATTTGTACCCGCTCCCCCCCCCCCCCCCCCTTTTGTTGCCACTGCCTATATCGCATGCATCCCAGGAGTATACTAGCTTTTGCACCAGCTGCCTGACCCTGAGCTGACACTGCTATTTCACTGTTCCTAATCTATTCCCTCTCTAATATCTTGTAATATCCCAACTGCATCCCATGAAACGTGTTTGTATCACAGTGGTTATTACTAGAGATGAGCGGGTTCGGTTTCTCTGAATCCGAACCCGCCAGAACTTCATGTTTTTTTTCACGGGTCCGAGCGACTCGGATCTTCCCGCCTTGCTCGGTTAACCCGAGCGCGCCCGAACGTCATCATGACGCTGTCGGATTCTCGCGAGGCTCGGATTCTATCGCGAGACTCGGATTCTATATAAGGAGCCGCGCGTCGCCGCCATTTTCACACGTGCATTGAGATTGATAGGGAGAGGACGTGGCTGGCGTCCTCTCCGTTTAGAATAGATTAGAGAGACACTTGATTTACTAATTTTGGGGAGCATTAGGAGTACTCAGTACAGTGCAGAGTTTTGCTGATAGTGACCAGTGACCACCAGTTTTATTTATAATCCGTTCTCTGCCTGAAAAAAGCGATACACAGCACACAGTGACTCAGTCACATACCATATCTGTGTGCACTGCTCAGGCTCAGGCCAGTGTGCTGCATCATCTATTATCTATATATAATATTATATATATCTGTCTGACTGCTCAGCTCACACAGCTTATAATTGTGGGGGAGACTGGGGAGCACTACTGCAGTGCCAGTTATAGGTTATAGCAGGAGCCAGGAGTACATAATATATTATATAGTGAGTGACCACCAGACACACAGTGCAGTTTATTTAATATATCCGTTCTCTGCCTGAAAAAAGCGATACACACAGTGACTCAGTCAGTCACATACCATATCTGTGTGCACTGCTCAGGCTCAGGCCAGTGTGCTGCATCATCTATATATATTATATATCTGTCTGACTGCTCAGCTCACACAGCTTATAATTGTGGGGGAGACTGGGGAGCACTACTGCAGTGCCAGTTATAGGTTATAGCAGGAGCCAGGAGTACATAATATTATATTAAAATTAAACAGTGCACACTTTTGCTGCAGGAGTGCCACTGCCAGTGTGACTAGTGACCAGTGACCTGACCACCAGTATATATAATATTAGTAGTATACTATCTCTTTATCAACCAGTCTATATTAGCAGCAGACACAGTACAGTGCGGTAGTTCACGGCTGTGGCTACCTCTGTGTCGGCACTCGGCAGCCCGTCCATAATTGTATATACCACCTAACCGTGGTTTTTTTTTCTTTCTTTATACATACATACTAGTTACGAGTATACTATCTCTTTATCAACCAGTCTATATATTAGCAGCAGACACAGTACAGTGCGGTAGTTCACGGCTGTGGCTACCTCTGTGTCGGCACTCGGCAGCCCGTCCATAATTGTATATACCACCTAACCGTGGTTTTTTTTTCTTTCTTTATACATACATACTAGTTACGAGTATACTATCTCTTTATCAACCAGTCTATATATTAGCAGCAGACACAGTACAGTGCGGTAGTTCACGGCTGTGGCTACCTCTGTGTCGGCACTCGGCAGCCCGTCCATAATTGTATATACCACCTAACCGTGGTTTTTTTTCTTTCTTTATACATACATACTAGTTACGAGTATACTATCTCTTTATCAACCAGTCTATATATTAGCAGCAGACACAGTACAGTGCGGTAGTTCACGGCTGTTGCTACCTCTGTGTCGGCACTCGGCAGCCCGTCCATAATTGTATATACCACCTAACCGTGGTTTTTTTTTCTTTCTTTATACATACATACTAGTTACGAGTATACTATCTCTTTATCAACCAGTCTATATATTAGCAGCAGACACAGTACAGTGCGGTAGTTCACGGCTGTGGCTACCTCTGTGTCGGCACTCGGCAGCCCGTCCATAATTGTATATACCACCTAACCGTGGTTTTTTTTTCTTTCTTTATACATACATACTAGTTACGAGTATACTATCTCTTTATCAACCAGTCTATATTAGCAGCAGACACAGTACAGTGCGGTAGTTCACGGCTGTGGCTACCTCTGTGTCGGCACTCGGCAGCCCGTCCATAATTGTATATACCACCTAACCGTGGTTTTTTTTTCTTTCTTTATACATACATACTAGTTACGAGTATACTATCTCTTTATCAACCAGTCTATATATTAGCAGCAGACACAGTACAGTGCGGTAGTTCACGGCTGTGGCTACCTCTGTGTCGGCACTCGGCAGCCCGTCCATAATTGTATATACCACCTAACCGTGGTTTTTTTTTCTTTCTTTATACATACATACTAGTTACGAGTATACTATCTCTTTATCAACCAGTCTATATATTAGCAGCAGACACAGTACAGTGCGGTAGTTCACGGCTGTGGCTACCTCTGTGTCGGCACTCGGCAGCCCGTCCATAATTGTATATACCACCTAACCGTGTTTTTTTTTTCTTTCTTTATACATACATACTAGTTACGAGTATACTATCTCTTTATCAACCAGTCTATATATTAGCAGCAGACACAGTACAGTGCGGTAGTTCACGGCTGTGGCTACCTCTGTGTCGGCACTCGGCAGCCCGTCCATAATTGTATATACCACCTAACCGTGGTTTTTTTTTCTTTCTTTATACATACATACTAGTTACGAGTATACTATCTCTTTATCAACCAGTCTATATTAGCAGCAGACACAGTACAGTGCGGTAGTTCACGGCTGTGGCTACCTCTGTGTCGGCACTCGGCAGCCCGTCCATAATTGTATATACCACCTAACCGTGGTTTTTTTTTCTTTCTTTATACATACATACTAGTTACGAGTATACTATCTCTTTATCAACCAGTCTATATATTAGCAGCAGACACAGTACAGTGCGGTAGTTCACGGCTGTGGCTACCTCTGTGTCGGCACTCGGCAGCCCGTCCATAATTGTATATACCACCTAACCGTGGTTTTTTTTTCTTTCTTTATACATACATACTAGTTACGAGTATACTATCTCTTTATCAACCAGTCTATATATTAGCAGCAGACACAGTACAGTGCGGTAGTTCACGGCTGTGGCTACCTCTGTGTCGGCACTCGGCAGCCCGTCCATAATTGTATATACCACCTAACCGTGGTTTTTTTTTCTTTCTTTATACATACATACTAGTTACGAGTATACTATCTCTTTATCAACCAGTCTATATATTAGCAGCAGACACAGTACAGTGCGGTAGTTCACGGCTGTGGCTACCTCTGTGTCGGCACTCGGCAGCCCGTCCATAATTGTATATACCACCTAACCGTGGTTTTTTTTTCTTTCTTTATACATACATACTAGTTACGAGTATACTATCTCTTTATCAACCAGTCTATATTAGCAGCAGACACAGTACAGTGCGGTAGTTCACGGCTGTGGCTACCTCTGTGTCGGCACTCGGCAGCCCGTCCATAATTGTATATACCACCTAACCGTGGTTTTTTTTTATTTCTTTATACATACATACTAGTTACGAGTATACTATCTCTTTATCAACCAGTCTATATATTAGCAGCAGACACAGTACAGTGCGGTAGTTCACGGCTGTGGCTACCTCTGTGTCGGCACTCGGCAGCCCGTCCATAATTGTATATACCACCTAACCGTGGTTTTTTTTTCTTTCTTTATACATACATACTAGTTACGAGTATACTATCTCTTTATCAACCAGTCTATATATTAGCAGCAGACACAGTACAGTGCGGTAGTTCACGGCTGTGGCTACCTCTGTGTCGGCACTCGGCAGCCCGTCCATAATTGTATACTAGTATCCAATCCATCCATCTCCATTGTTTACCTGAGGTGCCTTTTAGTTGTGCCTATTAAAATATGGAGAACAAAAATGTTGAGGTTCCAAAATTAGGGAAAGATCAAGATCCACTTCCACCTCGTGCTGAAGCTGCTGCCACTAGTCATGGCCGAGACGATGAAATGCCAGCAACGTCGTCTGCCAAGGCCGATGCCCAATGTCATAGTACAGAGCATGTCAAATCCAAAACACCAAATATCAGTAAAAAAAGGACTCCAAAACCTAAAATAAAATTGTCGGAGGAGAAGCGTAAACTTGCCAATATGCCATTTACCACACGGAGTGGCAAGGAACGGTTGAGGCCCTGGCCTATGTTCATGGCTAGTGGTTCAGCTTCACATGAGGATGGAAGCACTCAGCCTCTCGCTAGAAAAATGAAAAGACTCAAGCTGGCAAAAGCAGCACAGCAAAGAACTGTGCATTCTTCGAAATCCCAAATCCACAAGGAGAGTCCAATTGTGTCGGTTGCGATGCCTGACCTTCCCAACACTGGACGTGAAGAGCATGCGCCTTCCACCATTTGCACGCCCCCTGCAAGTGCTGGAAGGAGCACCCGCAGTCCAGTTCCTGATAGTCAGATTGAAGATGTCAGTGTTGAAGTACACCAGGATGAGGAGGATATGGGTGTTGCTGGCGCTGGGGAGGAAATTGACCAGGAGGATTCTGATGGTGAGGTGGTTTGTTTAAGTCAGGCACCCGGGGAGACACCTGTTGTCCGTGGGAGGAATATGGCCGTTGACATGCCAGGTGAAAATACCAAAAAAATCAGCTCTTCGGTGTGGAGGTATTTCACCAGAAATGCGGACAACAGGTGTCAAGCCGTGTGTTCCCTTTGTCAAGCTGTAATAAGTAGGGGTAAGGACGTTAACCACCTCGGAACATCCTCCCTTATACGTCACCTGCAGCGCATTCATAATAAGTCAGTGACAAGTTCAAAAACTTTGGGCGACAGCGGAAGCAGTCCACTGACCAGTAAATCCCTTCCTCTTGTAACCAAGCTCACGCAAACCACCCCACCAACTCCCTCAGTGTCAATTTCCTCCTTCCCCAGGAATGCCAATAGTCCTGCAGGCCATGTCACTGGCAATTCTGACGAGTCCTCTCCTGCCTGGGATTCCTCCGATGCATCCTTGCGTGTAACGCCTACTGCTGCTGGCGCTGCTGTTGTTGCCGCTGGGAGTCGATGGTCATCCCAGAGGGGAAGTCGTAAGCCCACTTGTACTACTTCCAGTAAGCAATTGACTGTTCAACAGTCCTTTGCGAGGAAGATGAAATATCACAGCAGTCATCCTACTGCAAAGCGGATAACTGAGTCCTTGACAACTATGTTGGTGTTAGACGTGCGTCCGGTATCCGCCGTTAGTTCACAGGGAACTAGACAATTTATTGAGGCAGTGTGCCCCCGTTACCAAATACCATCTAGGTTCCACTTCTCTAGGCAGGCGATACCGAGAATGTACACGGACGTCAGAAAAAGACTCACCAGTGTCCTAAAAAATGCAGTTGTACCCAATGTCCACTTAACCACGGACATGTGGACAAGTGGAGCAGGGCAGGGTGAGGACTATATGACTGTGACAGCCCACTGGGTAGATGTATGGACTCCCGCCGCAAGAACAGCAGCGGCGGCACCAGTAGCAGCATCTCGCAAACGCCAACTCTTTCCTAGGCAGGCTACGCTTTGTATCACCGCTTTCCAGAATACGCACACAGCTGAAAACCTCTTACGGCAACTGAGGAAGATCATCGCGGAATGGCTTACCCCAATTGGACTCTCCTGTGGATTTGTGGCATCGGACAACGCCAGCAATATTGTGTGTGCATTAAATATGGGCAAATTCCAGCACGTCCCATGTTTTGCACATACCTTGAATTTGGTGGTGCAGAATTTTTAAAAAAACGACAGGGGCGTGCAAGAGATGCTGTCGGTGGCCAGAAAAATTGCGGGACACTTTCGGCGTACAGGCACCACGTACAGAAGACTGGAGCACCACCAAAAACTACTGAACCTGCCCTGCCATCATCTGAAGCAAGAAGTGGTAACGAGGTGGAATTCAACCCTCTATATGCTTCAGAGGTTGGAGGAGCAGCAAAAGGCCATTCAAGCCTATACAATTGAGCACGATATAGTAGGTGGAATGCACCTGTCTCAAGTGCAGTGGAGAATGATTTCAACGTTGTGCAAGGTTCTGATGCCCTTTGAACTTGCCACACGTGAAGTCAGTTCAGACACTGCCAGCCTGAGTCAGGTCATTCCCCTCATCAGGCTTTTGCAGAAGAAGCTGGAGGCATTGAAGAAGGAGCTAAAAGGGAGCGATTCCGCTAGGCATGTGGGACTTGTGGATGCAGCCCTTAATTCGCTTAACAAGGATTCACGGGTGGTCAATCTGTTGAAATCAGAGCACTACATTTTGGCCACCGTGCTCGATCCTAGATTTAAAGCCTACCTTGGATCTCTCTTTCCGGCAGACACAGGTCTGCTGGGGTTGAAAGACCTGCTGGTGACAAAATTGTCAAGTCAAGCGGAACGCGACCTGTCAACATCTCCTCCTTCACATTCTCCCGCAACTGGGGGTGCGAGGAAAAGGCTCAGAATTCCGAGCCCACCCGCTGGCGGTGATGCAGGGCAGTCTGGAGCGACTGCTGATGCTGACATCTGGTCCGGACTGAAGGACCTGACAACGATTACGGACATGTCGTCTACTGTCACTGCATATGATTCTCTCAACATTGATAGAATGGTGGAGGATTATATGAGTGACCGCATCCAAGTAGGCACGTCACACAGTCCGTACTTATACTGGCAGGAAAAAGAGGCAATTTGGAGGCCCTTGCACAAACTGGCTTTATTCTACCTAAGTTGCCCTCCCACAAGTGTGTACTCCGAAAGAGTGTTTAGTGCCGCCGCTCACCTTGTCAGCAATCGGCGTACGAGGTTACATCCAGAAAATGTGGAGAAGATGATGTTCATTAAAATGAATTATAATCAATTCCTCCGCGGAGACATTGACCAGCAGCAATTGCCTCCACAAAGTACACAGGGAGCTGAGATGGTGGATTCCAGTGGGGACGAATTGATAATCTGTGAGGAGGGGGATGTACACGGTGATATATCGGAGGGTGAAGATGAGGTGGACATCTTGCCTCTGTAGAGCCAGTTTGTGCAAGGAGAGATTAATTGCTTCTTTTTTGGGGGGGGGTCCAAACCAACCCGTCATATCAGTCACAGTCGTGTGGCAGACCCTGTCACTGAAATGATGGGTTGGTTAAAGTGTGCATGTCCTGTTTTGTTTATACAACATAAGGGTGGGTGGGAGGGCCCAAGGACAATTCCATCTTGCACCTCTTTTTTCTTTTCTTTTTCTTTGCATCATGTGCTGATTGGGGAGGGTTTTTTGGAAGGGACATCCTGCGTGACACTGCAGTGCCACTCCTAGATGGGCCCGGTGTTTGTGTCGGCCACTAGGGTCGCTAATCTTACTCACACAGTCAGCTACCTCATTGCGCCTCTTTTTTTCTTTGCGTCATGTGCTGTTTGGGGAGGGTTTTTTGGAAGGGACATCCTGCGTGACACTGCAGTGCCACTCCTAGATGGGCCCGGTGTTTGTGTCGGCCACTAGGGTCGCTAATCTTACTCACACAGCTACCTCATTGCGCCTCTTTTTTTCTTTGCGTCATGTGCTGTTTGGGGAGGGTTTTTTGGAAGGGACATCCTGCGTGACACTGCAGTGCCACTCCTAGATGGGCCCGGTGTTTGTGTCGGCCACTAGGGTCGCTAATCTTACTCACACAGCTACCTCATTGCGCCTCTTTTTTTCTTTGCGTCATGTGCTGTTTGGGGAGGGTTTTTTGGAAGGGCCATCCTGCGTGACACTGCAGTGCCACTCCTAGATGGGCCCGGTGTTTGTGTCGGCCACTAGGGTCGCTAATCTTACTCACACAGCTACCTCATTGCGCCTCTTTTTTTCTTTGCGTCATGTGCTGTTTGGGGAGGGTTTTTTGGAAGGGACATCCTGCGTGACACTGCAGTGCCACTCCTAGATGGGCCCGGTGTTTGTGTCGGCCACTAGGGTCGCTTATCTTACTCACACAGCGACCTCGGTGCAAATTTTAGGACTAAAAATAATATTGTGAGGTGTGAGGTATTCAGAATAGACTGAAAATGAGTGTAAATTATGGTTTTTGAGGGTAATAATACTTTGGGATCAAAATGACCCCCAAATTCTATGATTTAAGCTGTTTTTTAGTGTTTTTTGAAAAAAACACCCGAATCCAAAACACACCCGAATCCGACAAAAAAAATTCGGTGAGGTTTTGCCAAAACGCGTTCGAACCCAAAACACGGCCGCGGAACCGAACCCAAAACCAAAACACAAAACCCGAAAAATTTCAGGCGCTCATCTCTAGTTATTACCACTTCTTGTATTACCTTACATTCTGCTACACTGAACCTCCTTTTCCTGGGCCATCTTGTTATATATAAATCCTCTGGCAGTGACATACTGTCCTGCTGTTTAAATAATATTACAATGCTCAATGACATCTCTGTAGTAGCCTCCTGGGTTATGTTCCTGCGTGATGTGCAAGTAATGATCTTCTCTCTTTTCTTGTCTCATAGTGATCATTTTTTGCTCAAATGAGCGATGTTATCATTACCGTAATTCCAATTTCATGCACCTAAACATAAGGCATAAGACTACAATGTAACCTCACAATGAACTGATTCTCCTCCTTTATTTCCTAGATCACCTATAGGATCATTTTGACCTCTCGGCTCGTAACATGGGATGTCCAACTGATGCTGCTGCCCAAGGTGCAGGGTCACAGGGTCGATACAGTTTCTGCCCTGACCGGTCCTGTTTTCAGCCATGAGTATTCTTAGTATGCATCTGGGGCCCATCTCTGTGCTATTAGTGCTAGTTCTGTGACATCAGATTCATGACGTATCAGGGGCAGGGGGTGCTGGCTAATGTAGTTCTGTCCAGAGCCCCCAGATTGTTGCTTTTGAGGAATAGCCCATATAGAAGAAAGTAACCGTGACAACCAAAACTAGTTGCTTAGAGATTATACTAGTAAAAGGCTCACAAGTATAATATCTATTAATAGAGTATATAAAGTTTATTTATTTGCAATTAAATTCAATGCTATGACCCTCTACACAAAATACGGATCTGTTACAAAATAGATTACATTCCACCACTTAATCCTTAGTCATAGTGATAGAAGGTTCAGGCCTGGACGCAAAACCGATGTTCCAGGCTACTGAGCGATTTTTGGCAGACTGCGCGTGTGCTGCGATTGCATTGTGCATACGTCAACGTGCCTCTGCAATCCCACTCGCAATGAAGATATATTTACAAAGTTACTGACAGGACTGGACCGGTTGGGGGAGGTAATGGGGAATGGTTGCAAAAACGCAAGCGTGTCATTTCCGTTTTCGGGAGTGGAGGGTGTATCTGCTGTCAGCTGTGAGCTCTTACATACAGAGACATGGCGTCTGTATCGCTACTGCCGTGTCCAGTCAAGGTATCTATAGGATTCAGCCTGATGTTCCATGTCCTTGCTTATAGTCTTCAAATGTGTACGCAATTGCGAATGACTTGTGATGGCTCCGGTTGAAGTCTCTAGTCATTTCTAGGCGGCACCTTCGCTTGCAGATATCAGCAGTTGTGAAGCCAAAAGAAATCGCACTTGCAATTGCATTAGCGTCTATTATTGAATCAGGCCAGACCTAGGGGATCATTCCGACCCGATCGCTCGCTGCAGTTTATCGCAGCGCAGCGATCGGGTCGGCTCTGACCATGCGGCGCCGGTGCATGCTGGGCGACCGAAGGCCGTTGTAGTGTAGCGATTGCCTCTGCCTGATTGACAGGCAGAGGCGGTCGCTGGGTGGGAGGGGGCAGGACGGCGGCATTAAGCCGCCGTTTAGGGGGGTGCGGTCCGGCCAATGCAGGCGTGGCCGGACTGTTGGGGGGAGGGGCGGGCTGCGGCGGCTGCATGACGTCACACGCAGCCGCTGCGACCTGGGCACTAACCTGCGAGGCGGACTAGCCCTGTACTGGGCGTCCCCCCGCATGTCTGAGTGCCTGATCGTAGCTGTGCTAAATTTAGCACAGCTACGATCAACTCGGTATGACCTCCTTAATGCAAACTATACTACTTTCTGTGTACATCTATAAAATAAAATCAATATACAAATTAGCTGAAAGATCTAAATTTGAATGTGCTCGGGAGCCATGGATAGGAATATTTCACCCCAAAACTTGCATAATATTCAATATCTGTATGGATAGATCACCTTCTACAAAGACACATCTTGCTGCTTTACCCCACTGTATGTCTGTTTGCGTGCTTCAGTGAAAATAGTTTGGCTGCAAATTACAAACTATTCCTCTACGGGTATGTCATCATTTTAGCCGCGCACCCTGTGTTTTGCATTGATGTGTCTAAATGGCCGACCCAGGGTACATCAATATGCATGCCCTCTCTCCACTTTTAGGAACGCCCTGCAAATTTGCAGTACACTTATGTGCAGGGCTGGTTCTAGACCTTTGTGGAGCTCAGGGGCGAAAGCTTCCTGCGGAGCCCCCCTCTCGCCTTAGGGATAGTGCGCACGCCAAAAAGGAGTGTGGCTCCATGGGTAAGGGACGTGCTCACAGGATAGTATCAATTCACATTATACCACTCAGTAGTGTCCGTTAGTCACATTACACTACACGGTAGCACCCCTTATACACATTACGCCACACAGTAGAGCCCCTTATACACCCTACACCACAGTAGAGATGCTTATGTGCATGCCAAAAAATGGTGTGGCTCCCTGGGGAAAAGACGTGGTCACAGGATAGTATCAATTCACATTATACCACTCACTAGTGTCCATTAGTCACATTACACTACACCAGGGGTCAGGGAACTTTTTTACCTTTTACCCCAAAATATATTTAGATACGCCGATGTTACCCCCTTGATTTGAAAGGAAGGAAACCATATATTATTGTTCATATATACTAGTTATCACTGTTTATATGGCATTTCTGAGATAGTGTGTGTGTGTGTGTGTGTGTGTGTGTGTGTATATATATATATATATATACACTATTATTTTTTTATTTAATTATTTTCACCAATTATTTTTTTGGCAATGAATGGGTTAATTAACACTTTCTCCCAAAAACACAAGAATGAATGTAAGAAAGATGGATAAGGGGAGGGGTACGACTTTTAGGAGACAGATGGTCACATCCTCACCTCAGTAATGTCAGTGGGAATTTCCCACTGTTATGTGGGCCACTGTCTGATCCTGCGGAACTCCGTCAGCGGTCAGCCACAGAACACTTCAAGTTCTGTGTGTGGGTTGGTGGGCTGCAGGCGGGAGGACAGCACAGCGCAGGACGGGCGGGCATGAGGGAGCGCGGTGTGACATCAGCACATCACACTGCAGCCAGGAACACAGCACAGGGCGGCCAGGAGCACAGCGCAGGGCGGGCAGGAGGGTGCACGGTATAACGTCAGCAGGTTACAACGCGAGCCGGCCGGTGCTGGACAGGGCTGTGTCTCGGCAGCACGACTGTCCATTACCCCCAGGAATTTAATTTTTACCCAATTTGGGGTAATTTACCCCTGTTCCCTGACCACTGCACTACACAGTAGTGCTTCTTATACACATTACGCCACATAGTAGAGCCCCTTATACACCTTACACCACAGTAGAGATGCTTCAGTTGTATGGAAGATTTTATTTACATTGAGAAAACTGCATCTAGCCATGCACTTTCTTGCTGAACTGTAACTGGAATAGGCTTTACAAATACGTGTTAGACACTTTAAAAAAACAACTGTGTGTAGGTGATCTTAGCCTCTTACAAATAAACTTTGCAGATGATAAAAGGTGTAAAATTGTGTTCCACTAAAAGTACAGATTATGATTTGATATCTGCCATCGCAGATCAGAGAATCCAAGGTCTGAGTGGAACTGACCATGCACCCAGCTGCACTTTTAATTTCGCTCTGCAAAATGGAATTTCATATTTGCCAGGCTCTGCAAAGATATAAAAACATTGGCATGCCCACTCCACTCTTTGCAAGCACCACCCAACTCCACTCATTGTCAAATGCCATTATCTTGCCCTGCAAACCTTTTCTATCACTGAATATAATAAATGAAGTTCACACACACATACAAAACATATTTACATGTACACAATGCTATTGCAAATGCTGGATAAAAGCATAGACAAAACCTTGTTTTCGGCCCTCTGTTTAATAGAACATTAGAATTGTGTTCATAAACGTGTGATCTTAACCCCTCTAAACAAAAAAATCACTGATAGCAGAATATAACATGGTTGAAAAAATATACTCATCCATCAACCTTTCATTCTGTTTCATTGTGCTGAGCAAGAGGAAGGTACAGTAGCCAATACAGGCCCTCATTCTGAGTTGATCGATCGCTAGCTACTTTTAGCAGCCGTGCCAACGTTTAGTCGTTGGGGAGTGTATTTTCGCTTTGCAAGTGTGCGATCGCATGTGCATCCGAGCGGGACAAAAATGTTTTTTGCAGTTTCAGAGTAGGTCAGAACTTACTCAGCCCTTGCAATCACTTCAGCCTGTCCGGTCCCAGAATTGACGTCAGACACCCGCCCTGCAAACGCCTGGACACGCCTGCGTTTTCCCTACCACTCCCAGAAAACGGTCAGTTGACACCCATAAACGCCCTCTTTCTGTCAATCTCCATGCGATCACCCGTGCGAATGGATTTGTCGCTAGAAGCATTGCCCAGCAACGATGCTGTTTGTACCTGTACGACGCGCGTGCGCATTGCGGTGCATACACATGCGCAGTAGTAACCTGATCACTGCGCTGCGAAAATCGGCAGCGTGCGATCAACTCGGAATGACCCCCATAGCCTCACAGGTGGGAAGAAAGAAATGGATTCTAGGTATCAGTCACCTGACTAGTGACCTCTACTTATTAGCTGCTAAGTGTATAGTTGCATCTCGCCGGAAAAAGACAAAATCAACTTCCATTGAAGTGGTCAAGAAACACATCTGACACATTACATGCATGGGAAAGATTACCTACTATCTGCGTGACAATACTGACCACTTCCCTACTGGGTAAGCCCCCTTGGATTTTCATATAAAGTCACCAAGGCCTCCTCACCCTCCCCATCCCGACCTGCTCTCTCTGCCTTTCCCCTATAGCTCAGTGATGTCACGCTTTCATTGTATGTTTATATCTTGTTACTTGATATAGTTCTTTTATTCTGCAATGTTTATACTTATTGCATGTGCAATAATATAATATTGTAATATATAATACAGTAATAATAAAATATAATGTAATATTGCATGTGTAATAATATTAAAAAAAATCAAAAATAAACCCTAAATGCAAATATTGTAACTGAAAATATTAAGGTCATCTACATTGTATGTATGTATGTATGTATGTATGTATGTATGTATGTAGATTATCGGATTGGTCAGCCAAGACTGGAAATATCAGATGCAATCTCTGGATATCGTGCAGTGTGTGGGTATTCTCCATAATCTGACCACATTTCCCACGTTTTTCCATGACTATGTCATCTTCCTTGTGGGCGGACATTTCCAAATTTAGGGCCTTATTGAGGTTTGTTAGCAAATAAAAAAAAAGCCCACTAATGGGTAAAACCATGTTGCACTGCAGGGGAGGCAGATGTAAGATGTGCAGAGAGAGTTAGATTTGGGTGGGGGGTGTTCAAACTAAAATCTAATTGGTAGAGTAAAAAAAAGCAGACAGTATTTACCATACACATAAACAATATAACCCACCCAAATCTAAATCTTTCTGCACATGTTACATCTGCCCCACCTGCACTGCACATGGTTTTACCCATTAGTGGGATTTTTTGGTTTGCTAACAAACCTGATGTGGCACAAAATCGGTTACTTTAAGTATAGCTCAGATATTGGGGCCTTTGATTTGACGAAAAATCTCCTTGATTGTCTGAACGACCCCAGGAAATTGGGCAGTGTATACTTAGCATAACAGTACAGGTTTTAAGGATAGCCTTGCTTGAGCACAAGTGACTTAATTTTACCTCAATCAATTTGATTTAACCATCTGTGCTCAACCTTAATACTAGAGATGTGCACTTGAAATTTTTCGGGTTTTGTGTTTTGGTTTCGGTTCCGCGGCCGTGTTTTGGGTTCGACCGCGTTTTGGCAAAACCTCACCGAATTTTTTTTGTCGGATTCGGGTGTGTTTTGGATTCGGGTGTTTTTTTTCAAAAAACACTAAAAAACAGCTTAAATCATAGAATTTGGGGGTCATTTTGATCCCAAAGTATTATTAACCTCAAAAACCATAATTTCCACTCATTTTCAGTCTATTCTGAATACCTCACACCTCACAATATTATTTTTAGTCCTAAAATTTGCACCGAGGTCGCTGGATAACTAAGCTAAGCGACCCTAGTGGCCGACACAAACACCGGGCCCATCTAGGAGTGGCACTGCAGTGTCACGCAGGATGGCCCTTCCAAAAAACACTCCCCAAACAGCACATGACGCAAAGAAAAAAAGAGGCGCAATGAGGTAGCTGTGTGAGTAAGATAAGCGACCCTAGTGGCCGACACAAACACCGGGCCCATCTAGGAGTGGCACTGCAGTGTCACGCAGGATGGCCCTTCCAAAAAACACTCCCCAAACAGCACATGACGCAAAGAAGAAAAAAATAAGATTTTACTTACCGATAAATCTATTTCTCGTAGTCCGTAGTGGATGCTGGGGACTCCGTCAGGACCATGGGGATATAGCGGCTCCGCAGGAGACAGGGCACAATAATAAAAGCTTTAGGATCAGGTGGTGTGCACTGGCTCCTCCCCCTATGACCCTCCTCCAAGCCTCAGTTAGGATACTGTGCCCGGACGAGCGTGCATAATAAGGAAGGATATTGAATCCCGGGTAAGACTCATACCAGCCACACCAATCACACCGTACAACCTGTGATCTGAACCCAGTTAACAGTATGATAACAACGAAGGAGCCTCTGAAAAGATGGCTCACAACAAGAATAACCCGATTTTTGTAACAATAACTATGTACAAGTATTGCAGACAATCCGCACTTGGGATGGGCGCCCAGCATCCACTACGGACTACGAGAAATAGATTTATCGGTAAGTAAAATCTTATTTTCTCTGACGTCCTAGTGGATGCTGGGGACTCCGTCAGGACCATGGGGATTATACCAAAGCTCCCAAACGGGCGGGAGAGTGCGGATGACCCTGCAGCACCGAATGAGAGAACTCCATGTCCTCCTCAGCCAGGGTATCAAATTTGTAGAATTTAGCAAACGTGTTTTCCCCTGACCAAGTAACTGCTCGGCAAAGTTGTAAAGCCGAGACCCCTCGAGCAGTCGCCCAAGATGAGCCCCCTTCCTTTTGGAATGGGCTTTTACCGATTTTGGCTGTGGCAGGCCTGCCACAGAATGTGTAAACTGAATTGTATTACAAATCCAGCGAGCAATCGTCTGCTTAGAAGCAGGAGCACCCATCTTGTTGGGTGCATACAGGCTAAACAGCGAGTCAGATTTTCTGACTCCAGCCTTCCTGGAAACATATTTTTCAGGGCCCTGACAACGTCAAGTAACTTGGAGTCCTCCAAGTCCCTAGTACCCGCAGGTACCACAATAGGTTGGTTCATGTGAAAAACAGAAAACACCTTAAGGAGAAATTGAGGACGAGTCCTCAATTCTGCCCTGTCAGAATGAAAAATTAAGTAAGGGCTTTATATATGATAAAGCCGCCAATTCTGACACACGCCTGGCTGAAGCCAGGGCTAATAGCATCGTCACCTTCCATGTGAGATATTTTAAGTCCACAGTGGTGAGTGGTTCAAACCAATGTGACTTTAGGAAACTCAAAACAACATTGAGATCCCAAGGTGCCACTGGGGCACAAAAGGAGGCTGTATATGCAGTACCCCTTTTACAAACATCTGAACGTCAGGCACTAAAGCCAGTTCTTTCTGGAAGAAATTCGACAGGGCCGAAATTTGAACCTTAATGGACCCTAATTTTAGGCCCATAGACAGTCCTGTTTTCAGGAAATGTAGGAAACGACCCAGTTGGAATTCCTCTGTAGGGGCCTTCTTGGCCTCACACCACGCAACATATCTTCGCCAAATGCGGTGAAAATGTTTTGCGGTTACATCCTTCCTGTCTTCGACCAGGGTAGGGATGACTTCATCTGGAATGCCCTTTCAGGATCCGGCGTTCAACCGCCATGCCGTCAAACGCGGCCGCGGTAAGTCTTGGAACAGACAAGGCCCCTGCTGGAGCAGGTCCTTTCTTAAAGGTAGAGGCCACGGGTCTTCCGTGAACATCTCTTGAAGTTTCGGGTACCAAGTCCTTCTTGGCCAATCCGGAACCACGAGTATCATTCTTACTCATCTCCCTCTTATGATTCTCAGTACTTTTTGTATGAGAGGCATAGGAGGGAACACATACTCTGACTGGTACATCCACAGTGTTACCAGAGCGTCCACCGCTATTGCCTGAGGGTCCCTTGACCTGGCGCAATATCTAGTTTTTTGTTCAGGCGGGACGCCATCATGTCCACCTTTGGTTTTTCACAACGGTTTACAATCATGTGGAAGACTTCCCGATGAAGTCCCCACTCTCCCGGGTGGAGGTCATGCCTGCTGAGGAAGTCTGCTTCCCAGTTTTCCACTCCCGGAATGAACACTGCTGAGAGTGTTATCACATGATTTTTCGCCCAGCGAAGAATCCTTGCAGTTTCTGCCATTTCCCTCCTGCTTCTTGTGCCGCCCTGTCTGTTTACGTGGGCGACTGCCGTGATGTTGTCCCACTGGATCAATACCGGCTGACCTTGAAGCAGAGGTCTTGCTAAGCTTAGAGCATTGTAAATTGCCCTTAGCTCCAGTATATTTATGTGGAGAGAAGTCTCCAGACTCGATCACACTCTCTGGAAATTTTTTCCTTGTGTGACTGCTCCCCAGCCACTCAGGCTGGCATCCGTGGTCACCAGGACCCAGTCCTGAATGCCGAATCTGCGGCCCTTTCATAGATGAGCACTCTGCAGCCACCGCAGAAGAAACACCCTTGTCCTTGGAGACAGGGTTATCCGCTGATGCATCTGAAGATGCGATCCGGACCATTTTTCCAGCAGATCCCACGTAAAGGTTCTTGCGTGAAATCTACCGAATGGGATCGCTTTGTAAGAAACCACCATTTTTCACAGGATCCTTGTGCAATGATGCACTGATACTTTTCCTGGTTTTAGGAGGTTCCTGACTAGCTCGGATAACTCCCTGGCTTTCTTCTCCGGGAGAAAACATCCTTTTCTGGACTGTGTCCAGAATCATCCCTAGGAACAGTAGACGTGTCGTCGGAAAAAACTGCGATTTTGGAATATTTAGAATCCACTCGTGCTGTCGTAGAACTACTTAAGATAGTGCTACTCCGACCTCCAACTGTTCTCTGGACCTTGCCCTTATCAGGAAAGCGTCCATATTTCTTTTAAGAAGAATCATCATTTCGGCCATTACCTTGGTAAAGACCCGGGGTGCCGTGGACAATCCAAACGGCAGCGTCTGAACTGATAGTGACAGTTCTGTACCACGAACCTGAGGTACCCTTGGTGAGAAGGGCAAATTTGGACATGTAGGTAAGCGTCCCTGATATCCAGTGACACCATATCGTCCCCTTCTTCCTGGTTCGCTATCACTGCTCTGAGTGACTCCATCTTGATTTGAACGCTTGTATGTAAGTGTTCAAATATTTCAGATCTCACCTAGCCGTCTGGCTTCAGTACCACAATATAGTGTGGAATAATACCCCTTCCCTTGTTGTAGAAGGGGTACTTTGATTATCACTTGCTGGGAATACAGCCTGTGAATTGTTCCCAATACTGCCTCCCTGTCGGAGGGAGACGTTGGTAAAGCAGACTTCAGGAACTTGTGAGGGGGAGACGTCTCGAATTTCCAATGTACACCTGGGATACTACGTGTAGGATCCAGGAGTCCACTTGTGAGTGAGCCCACTGCGTGCTGAAACTCTTGAGATGACCCCCTACCGCACCTGAGTCCGCTTGTACGGCCCCAGCGTCATGCTGCGGACTTGGCAGAAGCTGTGGAGGGCTTCTGTTCCTGGGAATGGGCTGCCTGCTGCAGTCTTCTTCCCTTTCCTCTACCCCTGGGCAGATATGACTGGCCCTTTTGCCCGCCTGCCCTTATGGGGACGAAAGGACTGAGACTGAAAAGACTGTGTCCTTTTCTGCTGAGATGTGACTTGGGGTAACAAAAGGTGGATTTTTCAGCTGTTGCCATGGCCACCAGGTCCGATGGACCGCCCCTTTATACGGCAATACTTCCATGTGCCGTCTGGAATCTGCATCACCTGACCACTGTCGTCTGGCAGATATGGACATCACATTTACTCTTGATGCCAGAATGCAAATATCCCTCTGCGCATCTCGCATATATAGAAATGCATCCTTAAAATGCTCTATAGTCAATAAAATCTTGTCCCTGTCAAGGGTATCAATATTTTCAGTCAGGAAATCCGACCAAGCCCCCTCAGCGCTGCACATCCAGGCTGAGGCGATTGCTGGTCGTAGTATAACACCAGTATATGTGTATATACTTTTAGGATATTTTTCAGCTTCCTATCAGCTGGCTCCTTGAGGGCTGCCGTATCTGGAGACGGTAACGCCACTTGTTTTTATAAGCGTGTGAGCGCCTTATTCACCCTAAGGTGTGTTTCCCAACTCGCCCTAACTTCTGGCGGGAAAGGGTATACCGCCAATAATTTTCTATCGGAGGAAACCCACGTATCATCACACACTTCATTTAATTTATCTGATTCAGGAAAAACTACAAGTAGTTTATTCACACCCTACATAATACCCTTATTTGTGGTACTTGTAGTATCAGAAATATGTAACACCTCCTTCATTGCCCTTAACATGAAACGTGTGGCCCTAAAGGAAAATACGTTTGTTTCTTCACCGTCGACACTGGAGTCAGTGTCCGTGTCTGTGTCTGTGTCGACCGACTGAGGTAAATGGGCGTTTTTACAAGCCCCTGACGGTGTCTGAGACGCCTGGACAGGTACTAATTTGTTTGCCGGCCGTCTCATGTCGTCAACCGACCTTGCAGCGTGTTGACATTATCACGTAATTCCTAAATAAGCCATCCATTCCAGCGTCGACTCCCTAGAGAGTGACATCACCAATACAGGCAATTTGCTCCGCCTCCTCACCAACATCGTCCTCCTACATGTCGACACACACGTACCGACACACAGCACACACACAGGGAATGCTCTGACAGAGGACAGGACCCCACTAGCCCTTTGGGGAGACAGAGGGAGAGTTTGCCAGCACACACCAAAAACGCTATAATTATACAGGGACAACCCCTTATACAAGTGTTTTCCCTTATAGCATTTTTATATATGTAATCATATCGCCAAATAAGTGCCCCCCCTCTCTGTTTTAACCCTGTTTCTGTAGTGCAGTGCAGGGGAGAGCCTGGGAGCCTTCCTCACAGCAGAGCTGAGCAGGAAAATGGCGCCGTGTGCTGAGGAGAATAGGCCCCGCCCCCTTTTCGGCGGGCACTTCTCCCGGAGTTTGTGAGATCTGGCAGGGGTTAAATACATCCATATAGCCTCAAGGGCTATATGTGATGTATTTTAGCCATAAAAAAGGTATTATACATTGCTGCCCAGGGCGCCCCCCCCCAGCGCCCTGCACCCTCAGTGACAGTTGGTGACTGTTGGTGAAGTGTGCTGACAACAATGGCGCACAGCTGCAGTGCTGTGCGCTACCTTATGAAGACTGAAAGTCTTCTGCCGCCTGTTTCTGGACCTCTTCAACTTCGGCATCTGTAAGGGGGGTCGGCGGCACGGCTCCGGGACGAACCCCAGGGTGAGACCTGTGTTCCGACTCCCTCTGGAGCTAATGGTGTCCAGTAGCCTAAGAAGCAAATCCATCCTGCACGCAGGTGAGTTTTCTTCTCTCCCCTAAGTCCCTCGTAGCAGTGAGCCTGTTGCCAGCAGGACTCACTGAAAATAAAAAACCTAACTTAAACTTTTATTCTAAGCAGCTCAGGAGAGCCACCTAGATTGCACCCTTCTCGTCGGGCACAAAAATCTAACTGAGGCTTGGAGGAGGGTCATAGGGGGAGGAGCCAGTGCACACCACCTGATCCTAAAGCTTTTATTATTGTGCCCTGTCTCCTGCGGAGCCGCTATATCCCCATGGTCCTGACGGAGTCCCCAGCATCCACTAGGACGTCAGAGAAAAGAGGCGCAATGAGGTAGCTGTGTGAGTAAGATAAGCGACCCTAGTGGCCGACACAAACACCTGGCCCATCTAGGAGTGGCACTGCAGTGTCACGCAGGATGGCCCTTCCAAAAAACACTCCCCAAACAGCACATGACGCAAAGAAGAAAAAAAGAGGCGCAATGAGGTAGCTGTGTGAGTAAGATAAGCGACCCTAGTGGCCGACACAAACACCTGGCCCATCTAGGAGTGGCACTGCAGTGTCACGCAGGATGGCCCTTCCAAAAAACACTCCCCAAACAGCACATGACGCAAAGAAGAAAAAAAGAGGCGCAATGAGGTAGCTGTGTGAGTAAGATAAGCGACCCTAGTGGCCGACACAAACACCTGGCCCATCTAGAAGTGGCACTGCAGTGTCACGCAGGATGGCCCTTCCAAAAAACACTCCCCAAACAGCACATGACGCAAATAAAAATGAAAGAAAAAAGAGGTGCAAGATGGAATTGTCCTTGGGCCCTCCCACCCACCCTTATGTTGTATAAACAGGACATGCACACTTTAACCAACCCATCATTTCAGTGACAGGGTCTGCCACACGACTGTGACTGAAATGACGGGTTGGTTTGGACCCCCACCGAAAAAGAAGCAATTAATCTCTCCTTGCATAAACTGGCTCTACAGAGGCAAGATGTCCACCTCATCATCATCCTCCGATATATCACCGTGTACATCCCGCTCCTCACAGATTATCAATTCGTCCCCACTGGAATCCACCATCTCAGCTCCCTGTGTACTTTGTGGAGGCAATTGCTGCTGGTCAATGTCTCCACGGAGGAATTGATTATAATTCATTTTAATGAACATCATCTTCTCCACATTTTCTGGAAGTAACCTCGTACGCCGATTGCTGACAAGGTGAGCGGCGGCACTAAACACTCTTTCGGAGTACACACTTGTGGGAGGGCAACTTAGGTAGAATAAAGCCAGTTTGTGCAAGGGCCTCCAAATTGCCTCTTTTTCCTGCCAGTATAAGTACGGACTGTCTGACGTGCCTACTTGGATGCGGTCACTCATATAATCCTCCACCATTCTTTCAATGGTGAGAGAATCATATGCAGTGACAGTAGACGACATGTCCGTAATCGTTGTCAGGTCCTTCAGTCCGGACCAGATGTCAGCATCAGCAGTCGCTCCAGACTGCCCTGCATCACCGCCAGCGGGTGGGCTCGGAATTCTGAGCCTTTTCCTCGCACCCCCAGTTGCGGGAGAATGTGAAGGAGGAGATGTTGACAGGTCGCGTTCCGCTTGACTTGACAATTTTGTCACCAGCAGGTCTTTGAACCCCAGCAGACTTGTGTCTGCCGGAAAGAGAGATCCAAGGTAGGTTTTAAATCTAGGATCGAGCACGGTGGCCAAAATGTAGTGCTCTGATTTCAACAGATTGACCACCCGTGAATCCTTGTTAAGCGAATTAAGGGCTCCATCCACAAGTCCCACATGCCTAGCGGAATCGCTCCCTTTTAGCTCCTCCTTCAATGCCTCCAGCTTCTTCTGCAAAAGCCTGATGAGGGGAATGACCTGACTCAGGCTGGCAGTGTCTGAACTGACTTCACGTGTGGCAAGTTCAAAAGGTTGCAGAACCTTGCACAACGTTGAAATCATTCTCCACTGCGCTTGAGACAGGTACATTCCACCTCCTATATCGTGCTCAATTGTATAGGCTTGAATGGCCTTTTGCTGCTCCTCCAACCTCTGAAGCATATAGAGGGTTGAATTCCACCTCGTTACCACTTCTTGCTTCAGATGATGGCAGGGCAGGTTCAGGCGTTTTTGGTGGTGCTCCAGTCTTCTGTACGTGGTGCCTGTACGCCGAAAGTGTCCCGCAATTCTTCTGGCCACCTACAGCATCTCTTGCACGCCCCTGTCGTTTTTTAAAAAATTCTGCACCACCAAATTCAAGGTATGTGCAAAACATGGGACGTGCTGGAATTTGCCCATATTTAATGCACACACAATATTGCTGGCGTTGTCCGATGCCACAAATCCACAGGAGAGTCCAACTGGGGTAAGCCATTCCGCGATGATCTTCCTCAGTTGCCGTAAGAGGTTTTCAGCTGTGTGCGTATTCTGGAAACCGGTGATACAAAGCGTAGCCTGCCTAGGAAAGAGTTGGCGTTTGCGAGATGCTGCTACTGGTGCCGCCGCTGCTGTTCTTGCGGCGGGAGTCCATACATCTACCCAGTGGGCTGTCACAGTCATATAGTCCTGACCCTGCCCTGCTCCACTTGTCCACATGTCCGTGGTTAAGTGGACATTGGGTACAACTGCATTTTTTAGGACACTGGTGAGTCTTTTTCTGACGTCCGTGTACATTCTCGGTATCGCCTGCCTAGAGAAGTGGAACCTAGATGGTATTTGGTAACGGGGGCACACTACCTCAAGAAATTGTCTAGTTCCCTGTGAACTAACGGCGGATACCGGACGCACGTCTACCACCAACATAGTTGTCAAGGCCTCAGTTATCCGCTTTGCAACAGGATGACTGCTGTGATATTTCATCTTCCTCGCAAAGGACTGTTGGACAGTCAATTGCTTGGTGGAAGTAGTAAAAGTGGTCTTACGACTTCCCCTCTGGGATGACCATCGACTCCCAGCAGCAACAACAGCAGCGCCAGCAGCAGTAGGCGTTACACGCAAGGATGCATCGGAGGAATCCCAGGCAGGAGAGGACTCGTCAGAATTGCCAGTGACATGGCCTGCAGGACTATTGGCATTCCTGGGGAAGGAGGAAATTGACACTGAGGGAGTTGGTGGGGTGGTTTGCGTGAGCTTGGTTACAAGAGGAAGGGATTTACTGGTCAGTGGACTGCTTCCGCTGTCGCCCAAAGTTTTTGAACTTGTCACTGACTTATTATGAATGCGCTGCAGGTGACGTATAAGGGAGGATGTTCCGAGGTGGTTAACGTCCTTACCCCTACTTATTACAGCTTGACAAAGGCAACACACGGCTTGACAAATGTTGTCCGCATTTCTGGTGAAATACTTCCACACCGAAGAGCTGATTTTTTTGGTATTTTCACCAGGCATGTCAACGGCCCTATTCCTCCCACGGACAACAGGTGTCTCCCCGGGTGCCTGACTTAAACAAACCACCTCACCATCAGAATCCTCCTTGTCAATTTCCTCCCCAGTGCCAGCAACACCCATATCCTCCTCATCCTGGTGTACTTCAACACTGACATCTTCAATCTGACTATCAGGAACTGGACTGCTGGTGCTCCTTCCAGCACTTGCAGGGGGCGTGCAAATGGTGGAAGGCGCATGCTCTTCACGTCCAGTGTTGGGAAGGTCAGGCATCGCAACCGACACAATTGGACTCTCCTTGTGGATTTGGGATTTCGAAGAACGCACAGTTCTTTGCGGTACTTTTGCCAGCTTGAGTCTTTTCATTTTTCTAGCGAGAGGCTGAGTGCTTCCATCCTCATGTGAAGCTGAACCACTAGCCATGAACATAGGCCAGGGCCTCAGCCGTTCCTTGCCACTCCGTGTGGTAAATGGCATATTGGCAAGTTTACGCTTCTCCTCCGACAATTTTATTTTAGATTTTGGAGTCCTTTTTTTACTGATATTTGGTGTTTTGGATTTTACATGCTCTGTACTATGACATTGGGCATCGGCCTTGGCAGACGACGTTGCTGGCATTTCATCGTCTCGGCCATGACTAGTGGCAGCAGCTTCAGCACGAGGTGGAAGTGGATCTTGATCTTTCCCTAATTTTGGAACCTCAACATTTTTGTTCTCCATATTTTAATAGGCACAACTAAAAGGCACCTCAGGTAAACAATGGAGATGGATGGATACTAGTATACTTATGGATGGACGAGCGACTGCCGACACAGAGGTAGCTACAGCCGTGGACTACCGTACTGTGTCTGCTGCTAATATAGACTGGATGATAATGAGATGAAATTAATATATATATATATATAATATCACTAGTACTGCAGCCGGACAGGTATATATATTTATTATGTAATGACTGATGACGGACCTGCTGGACACTGTCAGCTCAGCAGCACCGCAGACTGCTACAGTAAGCTACTATAGTAGTATGTATCAAGAAGAAAGAAAAAAAAAAAACCACGGGTAGGTGGTATACAATTATGGATGGACCAGCGACTGCCGACACAGAGGTAGCTACAGCCGTGGACTACCGTACTGTGTCTGCTGCTAATATAGACTGGATGATAATGAGATGAAATTAATATATATATATATATATAATATCACTAGTACTGCAGCCGGACAGGTATATATATTTATTATGTAATGACTGATGCCGGACCTGCTGGACACTGTCAGCTCAGCAGCACCGCAGACTGCTACAGTAAGCTACTATAGTAGTATGTATCAAGAAGAAAGAAAAAAAAAAACCACGGGTAGGTGGTATACAATTATGGATGGACCAGCGACTGCCGACACAGAGGTAGCTACAGCCGTGGACTACCGTACTGTGTCTGCTGCTAATATAGACTGGATGATGAGATGAAATTAATATATATATATATATATAATATCACTAGTACTGCAGCCGGACAGGTATATATATTTATTATGTAATGACTGATGACGGACCTGCTGGACACTGTCAGCTCAGCAGCACCGCAGACTGCTACAGTAAGCTACTATAGTAGTATGTATCAAGAAGAAAGAAAAAAAAAACCACCGGTAGGTGGTATACAATTATGGATGGACCAGCGACTGCCGACACAGAGGTAGCTACAGCCGTGGACTACCGTACTGTGTCTGCTGCTAATATAGACTGGATGATAATGAGATGAAATTAATATATATATATATATATATATAATATCACTAGTACTGCAGCCGGACAGGTATATATATTTATTATGTAATGACTGATGACGGACCTGCTGGACACTGTCAGCTCAGCAGCACCGCAGACTGCTACAGTAAGCTACTATAGTAGTATGTATCAAGAAGAAAGAAAAAAAAAAAACACGGGTAGGTGGTATACAATTATGGATGGACCAGCGACTGCCGACACAGAGGTAGCTACAGCCGTGGACTACCGTACTGTGTCTGCTGCTAATATAGACTGGATGATAATGAGATGAAATTAATATATATATATATAATATCACTAGTACTGCAGCCGGACAGGTATATATATTTATTATGTAATGACTGATGACGGACCTGCTGGACACTGTCAGCTCAGCAGCACCGCAGACTGCTACAGTAAGCTACTATAGTAGTATGTATCAAGAAGAAAGAAAGAAAAAAAAAACCACGGGTAGGTGGTATACAATTATGGATGGACCAGCGACTGCCGACACAGAGGTAGCTACAGCCATGGACTACCGTACTGTGTCTGCTGCTAATATAGACTGGATGATAATGAGATGAAATTTATATATATATATATATAAATATAATATCACTAGTACTGCAGCCGGACAGGTATATATATTTATTATGTAATGACTGATGACGGACCTGCTGGACACTGTCAGCTCAGCAGCACCGCAGACTGCTACAGTAAGCTACTATAGTAGTATGTATCAAGAAGAAAGAAAAAAAAAAAACCACGGGTAGGTGGTATACAATTATGGATGGACCAGCGACTGCCGACACAGAGGTAGCTACAGCCGTGGACTACCGTACTGTGTCTGCTGCTAATATAGACTGGATGATAATGAGATGAAATTAATATATATATATATATATAATATCACTAGTACTGCAGCCGGACAGGTATATATATTTATTATGTAATGACTGATGACGGACCTGCTGGACACTGTCAGCTCAGCAGCACCGCAGACTGCTACAGTAAGCTACTATAGTAGTATGTATCAAGAAGAAAGAGAAAAAAAAAACACGGGTAGGTGGTATACATATACAATTATATATATATTATATACAATTATATATATATATATATATATATTAAACTGGTGGTGATTAATTAAACTGGTGGTCAGGTCACTGGTCACACTATCAGCAACTTGCAAGTAGTACTCCTAAGCAGACAATCACAATATATGTTATACTGGTGGTCAGTGTGGTCACAATGGCAGTGTGGCACTCTGGCAGCAAAAGTGTGCACTGTATGTTATATGTACTCCTGAGTCCTGCTCTCAGACTCTAACTGCTCCCCACTGTCAGTGTCTCCCCCACAAGTCAGATATACATTATACAGTCACACTATCTATCTATCACTTCAGCAAGTAGTAGTACTCCTCCTAATGCTCCCCAAAATTACTAAAGTAAATAATACTGTGTCTCTCTCTACTCTAGTAGTCTCACTCTCTATAAACGGAGAGGACGCCAGCCACGTCCTCTCCCTATGAATCTCAATGCACGTGTGAAAATGGCGGCGACGCGCGGCTCCTTATATAGAATCCGAGTCTCGCGATAGAATCCGAGCCTCGCGAGAATCCGACAGCGCGATGATGACGTTCGGGCGCGCTCGGGTTAACCGAGCAAGGCGGGAAGATCCGAGCCGCTCGGACCCGTGTAAAAAAAACTGAAGTTCGGGCGGGTTCGGATTCCGAGGAACCGAACCCGCTCATCTCTACTTAATACCTGGACTGTTAGGGTGCCACTGTTGTATGACATACAGTATACACTAACCAGTGGCGTAAGTTTGTCCCAGTTGCCCGGAGGCAAGAAAAATATTGGTGTCCCCCCGCCATGTGTGTATATATATATATATATATATATATATATATATAATTTGCTCCTGCATAGCAAGCCTGCAGATTCTAACTAGTGATGAGCGGGTTCGGTTCCTCGGAATCCGAACCCCCCCGAACTTCACCCATTTTACACGGGTCCGAGGCAGACTCGGATCCTCCCGCGTTGCTCGGTTAACCCGAGCGCGCCCGAATGTCATCATCCCGCTGTCGGATTCTCGCGAGATTCGTATTCTATATAAGGAGCCGCGCGTCGCCGCCATTTTCACTCGTGCATTGGAGATGATAGGGAGAGGACGTGTGCAGCGTTCTCTCAGTTGTGTTCAGTGTGCTGCAAATATCTGTGTGCTGCAAATATCTGTGCTCAGTGTGCTTGCAAATATCTGTGCTCAGTGTGCTGAAGTGAAAATATATACGTTCTCTGCCTGAAAAACGCTCCATATCTGTGCTGCATTGTAGTATATAGTAGGAGGACAGTGCAGAATTTTGCTGACCAGTGACCACCAGTATTACATCAGTACGGTACAGTAGTCCACTGCTCTACCTACCACTGTGTCGTCAAGTATACTATCCATCCATACCTGTGGTGCATTTAAGTTTTGCGCAGTATATATATAGTAGGAGGACAGTGCAGAATTTTGCTGACCACCAGTATATAATATATAGCAGTACGGTACAGTAGTCCACTGCTCTACCTACCTCTGTGTCGTCAAGTATACTATCCATCCATACCTGTGGTGCATTTTAGTTTTGCGCAGTATATATATAGTAGGAGGACAGTGCATAATTTTGCTGACCACCAGTATATAATATATAGCAGTACGGTACAGTAGGCCACTGCTCTACCTACCTCTGTGTTGTCAAGTATACTATCCGTCCATACCTGTGGTGCATTTAAGTTTTGCGCAGTATATATAGTAGGAGGACAGTGCAGAATTTTGCTGACCACCAGTATACAATATATAGCAGTACGGTACAGTAGTCCACTGCTCTACCTACCTCTGTGTCGTCAAGTATACTATCCATCCATACCTGTGGTGCATTTAAGTTTTGCGCAGTATATATATAGTAGGAGGACAGTGCAAAATTTTGCTGACCACCAGTATATAATATATAGCAGTACGGTACAGTAGGCCATTGCTATTGATACATTATTGGCATATTATTCCACACATTAAAAAATGGAGAACAAAAATGTGGGGGGTAAAATAGGGAAAGATCAAGATCCACTTCCACCTCGTGCTGAAGCTGCTGCCACTAGTCATGGCCGAGACGATGAAATGCCATCAACGTCGTCTGCCAAGGCCGATGCCCAATGTCATAGTAGAGAGCATGTAAAATCCAAAAAACAAAAGTTCAGTAAAATGACACAAAAATCTAAATTAAAATCGTCTGAGGAGAAGCGTAAACTTGCCAATATGCCATTTACGACACGGAGTGGCAAGGAACGGCTGAGGCCCTCTCCTATGTTCCTCATGACTAGTGGCTCAGCTTCACATGAGGATGGAAGCACTCATCCTCTCGCTAGAAAAATGAAAAGAGTTAAGCTGGCAAAAGCACAGCAAAGAACTGTGCGTTCTTCTAAATCACAAATCCACAAGGAGAGTCCAATTGTGTCAGTTGCGATGCCTGACCTTCCCAACACTGGACGGGAAGAGGTGGCGCCTTCCACCATTTGCACGCCCCCTGCAAGTGCTGGAAGGAGCACCCGCAGTCCAGTTCCTGATAGTCAAATTAAAGATGTCACTGTTGAAGTACACCAGGATGAGGATATGGGTGTTGCTGGCGCTGAGGAGGAAATTGACAAGGAGGATTCTGATGGTGAGGTGGTTTGTTTAAGTCAGGCACCCGGGGAGACACCTGTTGTCCGTGGGATGAATATGGCCATTGACATGCCTGGTCAAATTACAACAAAAAATCACCTCTTCGGTGTGGAATTATTTTAACAGAAATGCGGACAACAGGTGTCAAGCCGTGTGTCGCCTTTGTCAAGCTGTAATAAGTAGGGGTAAGGACGTTAACCACCTAGGAACATCCTCCTTTATACGTCACCTGGATCGCATTCATCAGAAATCATTGACAAGTTCAAAAACTTTGGGTGACAGCGGAAGCAGTCCACTGCCAACTAAATCCCTTCCTCTTGTAACCAAGCTCCTGCAAACCACACCACCAACTCCCTCAGTGTCAATTTCCTCCTTAGACAGGAAAGCCAATAGTCCTGCAGGCCATGTCACTGTCAAGTCTGACGAGTCCTCTCCTGCCTGAGATTCCTCAGATGCATCCTTGAGTGTAACGCCTACTGCTGCTGGCGCTGCTGTTGTTGCTGCTGGGAGTCGATCGTCATCCCAGAGGGGAAGTCGGAAGACCACTTGTACTACTTCCAGTAAGCAATTGACTGTCCAACAGTCCTTTGCGAGGAAGATGAAATATCACAGCAGTCATCCTGCTGCAAAGCGGATAACTCAGGCCTTGGCAGCCTGGGCGGTGTTAAACGTGTTTCCGGTATCCACCGTTAATTCACAGGAAACTAGAGAATTGCTTGAGGTACTGTGTCCCCGGTACCAAATACCATCTAGGTTCCATTTCTCTAGGCAGGCGATACTGAGAATGTATACAGACCTCAGAAAAAGAGTCACCAGTGTCCTAAAAAATGCAGTTGTACCCAATGTCCACTTAACCACGGACATGTGGACAAGTGGAGCAGGGCAGACTCAGGACTATATGACTGTGACAGCCCACTGGGTAGATGTATTGCCTCCCGCAGCAAGAACAGCAGCGGCGGCACCAGTAGCAGCATCTCGCAAACGCCAACTTGTTCCTAGGCAGGCTACGCTTTGTATCACCGCTTTCCATAAGAGGCACACAGCTGACAACCTCTTACGGAAACTGAGGAATATCATCGCAGAATGGCTTACCCCAATTGGACTCTCCTGGGGATTTGTGACATCGGACAATGCCACCAATATTGTGCGTGCATTACATGTGGGCAAATTCCAGCACGTCCCATGTTTTGCACATACATTGAATTTGGTGGTGCAGAATTCTTTAAAAAACGACAGGGGCGTGCAAGAGATGCTGTCGGTGGCCCGAAGAATTGCGGGCCACTTTCGGCATTCAGCCACCGCGTGCCGAAGACTGGAGCACCAGCAAACACTCCTGAACCTGCCCTGCCATCATCTGAAGCAAAAGGTGGTAACGAGGTGGAATTCAACCCTCTATATGCTTCAGAGGATGGAGGAGCAGCAAAAGGCCATTCAAGCCTATACAGCTACCTACGATATAGGCAAAGGAGGGGGAATGCACCTGACTCAAGCGCAGTGGAGAATGATTTCAACGTTGTGCAAGGTTCTGCAACCCTTTGAACTTGCCACACGTGAAGTCAGTTCAGACACTGCCAGCCTGAGTCAGGTCATTCCCCTCATCAGGCTTTTGCAGAAGAAGCGGGAGACATTGAAGGAGGAGCTAAAACAGAGCGATTCCGCTAGGCATGTGGGACTTGTGGATGGAGCCCTTAATTCGCTTAACCAGGATTCACGGGTGGTCAATTTGTAGAAATCAGAGCACTACATTTTGGCCACCGTGCTCGATCCTAGGTTTAAAACCTACGTTGTATCTCTCTTTCCGGCAGACACAAGTCTGCGAGGTTCAAAGACCTGCTGGTTAGAAAATTGTCAAGTCAAGCGGAACGTGACCCGTCAACAGCTCCTCCTTCACATTCTCCTGCAACTGGCGCTGCGAGGAAAAGGCTAAGAATTCCAATGCAGGGCAGTCTGGAGCGAGTGCTGACATCTGGTCCGGACTGAAGGACCAGCCAACGATTACTGACATGTCGTCTACTGTCACTGCATATGATTCTGTCACCATTGAAAGAATGGTGGAGGATTATATGAGTGACCGCATCCAAGTAGGCACGTCAGACAGTCCGTACATATACTGGCAGGAAAAAGAGGCAATTTGGAGGCCCTTGCACAAACTGGCTTTATTTTACCTAAGTTGCCCCCCCTCCAGTGTGTACTCCGAAAGAGTGTTTAGTGCAGCCGCTCACCTTGTCAGCAATCGGCGTACGAGGTTACTTCCAGAAAATGTGGAGAAGATGATGTTCATCAAAATGAATTATAATCAATTCCTCCGTGGAGACATTCACCAGCAATTGCCTCCAGAAAGTACACAGGGACCTGAGATGGTGGATTCCAGTGGGGACGAATTAATAATCTGTGAGGAGGGGGATGTACACAGTGAAAGGGGTGAGGAATCGGACGATGAGGAGGAGGTGGACATCTTGCCTCTGTAGAGCCAGTTTGTGCAAGGAGAGATTGATTGCTTCTTTTTTGGTGGGGGCCCAAACCAACCAATCATTTCAGTCACAGTCATGTGGCAGACCCTGTGGCTGAAATGATGGGTTTGTTAAAGTGTGCATGTCCTGTTTATACAACATAAGGGTGGGTGGGAGGGCCCAAGGACAATTCCATCTTGCACCTCTTTCTTCTTTAATTTATCTTTGCATCATGTGCTGTTTGGGGACTATTTTTTGAAGTGCCATCCTGTCTGACACTGCAGTGCCACTCCTAGATGGGCCAGTTGTTTGTGTCGGCCACTTGGGTCGCTTAGCTTAACCATCCAGCGACCTTGGTGCACCTCTTTTTTTCTTTGCATCATGTGCTATTTAGGGACTATTTTTTGAAGTGCCATCCTGTCTGACACTGCAGTGCCACTCCTAGATGGGCCAGGTGTTTGTGTCGGTTACTTGGGTCGCTTAGCTTATCCATCCAGCGACCTTGGTGCACCTCTTTTTTTCTTTGCATCATGTGCTGTTTGGGGACTATTTTTTGAAGTACCATCCTGTCTGACACTGCAGTGCCACTCCTAGATGGGCCAGGTGTTTGTGTCGGCCCCTTGGGTCGCTTAGCTTAGTCGGTGCAAATTTTAGGACTAAAAATAATATTGTGAGGTGTTCAGAATAGACTGGAAATGAGTGGAAATTATGGTTATTGAGGTTAATAATACTATGGGATCAAAATGACCCCCAAATTCTATGATTTAAGCTGTTTTTGAGGTTTTTTTGTAAAAAAACACCCGAATCCAAAACACACCCGAATCCGTCAAAAAAATTTCAGGGAGGTTTTGCCAAAACGCGTCCGAATCCAAAAAACGGCCGCGGATCCGAATCCAGAACCAAAACCCGAAAAATGTCCGGTGCACATCACTAATTCTAACTATGTGAAGCTAGTACAAAACCATTGCAACTAGGCAGATCTTTGTAGGGGTCCAGCCACACACTACATAGATCTGCTCAGTCACTCACAATGCTGATTATTTCTCTGACAATTAATTTCCAAGTGTCATATCCAGGATTAGAACCCACAACCTATTACACTGGAAGCATGCACCTTACTGATGGAGATATCTGCGGTTGCATAGGAAGTAATTGTCTGAGAAATAACTTCATATAGTTAGAATTCTCAGGTTTCCTTTCTAGGAGCAAATATCTTCATCAGTAACGTGTCTGTTTTCAGTATATCTATAATAAAAAAGGTGTGATCTGTAAGGTGTAGTGGCTAGTGGGGAAGTCGGCTACGGAAGAGATAGCGGCTGCTGTCAATTAACTTAATTGATTAATGTCGCTGAACACACAGAACAGGAGGAGAGGTGCCCCCCTTCAAAGCAGGAGCCCGGCGGCAGCTGACTCAGTTGCCTCCCAGAGTTCTGCCTCTGACACTAACTAATTTTTAAGATATTGAGATCTTGCAGCACAAACAGCATCTGCCAATGCTCCTAGAACATAGGTTCTCAAACTCGGTCCTCAGGAACCCATACAGTGCATGTTTTCCAGGTCACCCAGCAGGTGTATTAATTACTCACTTACATTTTAAAAGGTCCATAGGTGGCAGGGGCAAACGCAGGATTTACTGGGAGGGGTTTCCATATTGCACACACATGCACACTTACACATACCTAGTACACCATACACACTGCACACACACAAATACATAGCACACTATACAAATGCATAGTACACCACACACACATTGCACACACAGCACGCCACAAACACATAAATAGCACACTATACACATTGCACACACATATACATAGCACACTATACATAGTACACCACACACACAGCATACAACACACACATAAATAACACACCATATACAAATACACATTGGACATGCTCATATACACGGCACACTACACATACATTGCACACCATACATACATTGCATACCACACACATACAAATTGCACACGACACACTCATAGACAATGCACACACATATACATAATAGCACAGCATACACACATATGCTCACCATGCACATGATTGCACACACACACACACACACACACATATAGTACATCACATACACATTGTACACAAAATACAGTAGGCATAATTTGTTAAAGATCACCCACCGCCCGCCGCCGGGGCCGCCGACACCGCGAGACACACACCTGTCTCTCCAAGGAAGAGCGGCTACGGGATACACCAGCGACTCCCGGCTGCAGGTCTCATGCAGTGCACCATGGGAACTGCCTTAGAGGGGCTGCGCGCTGACGCTGCAGCTCCCTCTACAGTCATCAAAGCCTCTCTGTCGGTGTGGTGGAGGGCAGGCAGCTGCCACGTTACTGACACAGCTGCCTGCGCTCCGCACCATCTCTCCCCCACAAAAAAGGTTACAAATACATCGGTGAGCTGCGTGATGGATCGGCGGGCAGGGGGGGTTTCCAGGTACTCGGAACCCCCCCCCCCTGCGTGCGCGTATGGGTGGAGCTAATTATTTCACTTGTGATTATGTGAGGAAACCTGCAAAACATGAGCTGTGTGGGGTCCTGAGGACTGAGTTTGAAAACCTGTGTCCTAGAAGACTCCTTTTGCCTGCTACTAATTATCTCAGCTGAGATCCTTTATGCTATATAGGGGGGAATTCAAATGTTTGAAAAGTCAGTCCGATGTCTGTTTTTTCCTGTCTATTAGATAGGAAAAAACAGACACCCAACTGACTTTTCAAACAATTGAATATCCCCCATACTGTATGAATGCATATATCTTTTTATTATTTTGTTATGAGTATTAAATGTACACAATCTTATTCTGAAAATACCTCCTTCAATTAGTTTTTACTTTTAAAGACATAAAAGGTCTATAATGCAACTTATTAATCTTTCTTACTATTTCCATGATGTTTGCTTCCAAGTTCAGCCAAGAAAACAAAAAGTCAAAAAGTAATTTCCAAAAAGCAACACAGAGTCATTATATCTTCTGATAAATTTAGAGGAAAGGTTTGGGTTCCCAGCTTCATAATATACCTGTGGTAGAAGTCCATAAGCTTGCGAGCAGGGCCCTCACATATAACCGGGGAGGGGGGGGGGGGGGTGTTACCATGTGTGCCCACAGCTGCAATCTCTCCTGGCCCCCAGCTCGCTCCGGCGCTAAGGGCTGCTGGGAGCTGTAGTTTATTTAGTGCATCTACTTCCCTATAAAGCGGCACGTTGGGACACCGAAGCTAACAATAGTGACTGGCTGGCAGAACTGACTCGCTGAATCGATTTTTTAGGTGAGAGGTGAGAGTGCACACCCACTGCACTGCACAGCACTGTTCTCACCCAATCAGCTGTGGACTGGGTATGATAGACCTGCTGCTAACCCAATGAGAGCCCAGCGTTATGCACACAGTCACAGATCTGGGCTATTATATAGGAGATATAAATATTAGAATGGTAAAGGGCATCATCACACCCCCTTTTTAAGCCACACACACCACTATCGAGGCCCGGTGTGGCTCTCTACGACCCTGGGTCAAAGTCCTGGGAATTTCAACCCGGGTTAACCATGTCACACAGAAAACGACCCAGATTGTGTCGGCAAATTACTGGGTAGAAATCTCTGTGTGAAAGGGGTATAAGTAATTGCATAGCATGCATAGAACTCTGCGTAATCACACAAAATAGGCCTACAAACTGTCTCGGACATAAATCTAACCCACAGAGTGGGAATATTTCCTGTGGCGAATGCAGCGAGCCACTGAGCCTGCAGCAAGGTAAGCGCCGGGAGCCCGCAAGGGGTCTCTTTGCGCTCACCCCACTGGCGGCAGGATACTGACACCCGGCATCCCGTCCACCGGTAAATCATACTGAGGGGGTAATTCAGACCTGATCGCTAGGCTGCGTTTTCGTACAACGTGCGATCAGGTCTAAACTGTGCATGCGTCTGCACCGCGATGCACAGGCGCTTTGCACGGGTACAAAGCGGATACCCGGTCAGCGATGGGTTTGTGCGAAGAATCCATTTGCACAGGCGGTCGCAAGGAGATTAACAGGAAGAGGGCGTCTGTGGGTGGCAACTGACCGTTTTCAGGGAGTGGTTGGAAAAATGCAGGCGTGTCCAAGCGTTTGCAGGAAGGGTTCCTGACGTCAATTCCGGTCCCGGACAGGCTGATGTGATCGCAGCAAAGGGCGTAGCTACCATAGGTGTAGGCAGTACAGCTGCTATGGGGCCCAGAGCTGAGAGGGGCCAACTTTCCTGTCACAGTTACATGTGTTATATAAATATTTTGCCATTGGGTGGTACGTAGGGGTTCTTGCAAACTTTTTTATTGGGGCATGCAATATATCTTGGTATTCCCCTGGACCTGCTCATTGTAGTGTGGTATAAAATAAACCGGAGGGCATTTTAATGTTATATAATATGAACTGGGGCACTGTAATGAGGCACAATATGAATGGGGAGCACTATATATCATAATGTGAATTGGGGGTACTGTGCGTTATAATGTGTACTGGCAGCTCTGAAATGTGACATAGGGTGAACTTAAGCACTACTGCGATTCATAAAAGAAACTAGGGCACTACTATAGGGCACAATATTAAATAAGGCTCTACTATGGTTCAGAAAGTGAACTAGGGCACTATTATAGGGCATAAAATTAACAACTGCTGCAGAGAAGTGTCCCTCTAGAAGCAGGGCCCCTTCAAAATGTTGCCATGGGGCCCGCAAAGTTCTGGCTACGCCCCTGATTGTAGCGGCTGAGTAAGTCCTGGGCTGCGCAGAGACTGTTTGTACAGTTCTGCTACACATGCGTTCGCACACTTACACAGCTAAAATACATTCCCCCTGTAGGCGGCGACTACCTGATTGCAGCCGTGCAAAAATCGTTTGCTAGCGACCAGGTCTGAATTAGCCCCTGAATCCGTTACTACAGCCTCCCAACCAGTGTCGGACTTGGGCATGAAGGGCCCACCGGGGGAATGCTGTTGTATGGGCCCATGCTTAAAAGTGTGGTCAGGCTCTACTGGGGCGTGGCCAGCCACCACAGAGGTTTGGCTAACAATTACAGAGTACATGTTCTGTTCCCCTTGGTAAACATATAATAAACCATATTTTTGTGAAGCATAATGTAACATATGTATAATGTATAATTCAAGTGCACTAGGATAGAGTCTGGAACCTCATCCCTAGAAGAGGAGGACGGCCCACAGGCAGTGGGGCCCACCGGTGGTTTCCCCTGTTCCCCTGTGGGCCAGTCCGATCTTGCTCCCAACTGACAAGTATCCTAGGACTGGACATGGCCAGTTCCTACATACTGTAGCCACCAGCATAAAACAGCATTTCCCTTTAGTATCACAGGAAATAAAATGATTTGAAGATAAAAGACATACTTGGTATAATACACCTATAGATGCTATGTATACCATGGTACAATATACTGACTATAGAGGATAAGGATTAACTGTATAATAGCTCTCCGCATGGTATGTGTGTGTGGTAAATCATAGTCTTTGAAAGCAGGACGGGGTCCTATTCCTGTGTAGTGTAGCATACCACGGATCCCTTGTTACCTGTATAAGCCTCATGAACAGGCACCTCATTAATGATAATAGATCCATTTTGTACTATCTGTATATTCAGAGTGAACATAGTAGTAGTTAATTATCTATTTACAAATTGTATGCTGCTCTTTTAAAACAATGCTGCTGCATTAGAATGGGAACATGCCCTTAATGTGGATTACTAAGAGTTATCCAATTAGGAGCCCTTTAGGGGGATAAAAGTAGATCATGGTAATGAGCAATCTATCCTCTGATGAAACCGCCATCTTTGTGAGCGGAGAAACGCGTCAGATGACTTGCAAACAGGTGAACCGCATTTGGAACGCAAAATCCGGAAGCTGGAAGCCCGAACCCGGAAGTCGCGGCACGCGACACACAGGCGTCTCCATCCTCTCACAGCCACAGCCGCAGCGTGCACACCCGTGGACACAGCCAAAAGTCCCCCATCCCCTGCACCCAGTTTGGGGTATCCAAGTTCCAGTGGACCGAGCAGGAGGACACATAGGAGGATACACGGGACTGTGCACTTTCAAGGAGCGCTTCTTTACATAGTGGATGGGTGAAGTATATCCAGTAGCACTACACATTGCATGTGATAAATTACCAAACTCATCTCCCTCCAGTGGCTATACTTCTACATCATAAACTTTGGTGGTTGAACTTTCCATTAAATCAGCAGCCAGCTTGTGTGGAGCCAATAACAAATATATGCATGTGCATGCGATTGAACTTTTGATTGAAGTATTATTGCTCTAACCAAAGCGTCAGTGTGTGTGGAGCTACTAACAACCCAAGGGGGGTAATTCTGAGTTGATCGCAGCAGGAATTTTGTTAGCAGTTGGGCAAAACCATGTGCACTGCAGGGGAGACAGATATAACATGTGCAGAGAGAGTTCGATTTGGGTGTGGTGAGTTCAATCTGCAATCTAAATTGCAGTGTAAAAATAAAGCAGCCAGTATTTACCCTGCACAGAAACAAAATAACCCACCCAAATCTAACTCTCTCTGCATATGTTATATCTGCCCCCCCTGCAGTGCACATGGTTTTGCCCAACCGCTGAAAAATATCCTGCTGCGATCAACTTGGAATTACCCCCCATGTGCACTGCAGGGGGGACAGATATAACATTTGCAGAGAGAGTTAGATTTGGGTGGGTTATTTTGTTTCTGTGCAGGGTAAATGCTGGCTGCTTTATTTTTACACTGCAATTTAGATTGCAGATTGAACACACCACACCCAAATCTAATTCTCTCTGCACATGTTATATCTGCCTCCCCTGCAGTGCACATGGTTTTGCCCAACTGCCAACAAAGTTCCTGCTGCGATCAACTCAGAATTACCCCCCATGGGGGTCATTCCGAGTTGTTCGCTCGTTGCCGATTTTCGCAACGGAGCGATTAAGGCAAAAATGCGCATGCGCATGGTACGCAGTGCGCATGCGGTAAGTATTTTAGCACAAAACTTAGCAGATTTAGTCACGTCCGAACGAAGAATTTTCATCGTTGAAGTGATCGGAGTGTGATTGACAGGAAGTGGGTGTTTCTGGGCGGAAACTGCCCGTTTTCTGGGAGTGTGCGGAAAAACGCAGGCGTGCCAGGAAAAAACGCGGGAGTGTCTGGAGAAACTGGGGAGTGGCTGGCCGAACACAGGGCGTGTTTGTGATGTCAAACCAGGAACGAAACGGCCTGAGGTGATCGCAATCTGTGAGTAGGTCTGGAGCTACTCAGAAACTGCTAAGAATTTTCTATTCGCAATTCTGCTAATCTTTCGTTCGCTATTCTGCTAAGCTAAGATACACTCCCAGAGGGCGGCGGCCTAGCGTGTGCACTGCTGCTAAAATCTGCTAGCGAGAGAACAACTCGGAATCACCCCCTATGTGGAGTTATTAACAAACTTATGCTGTACCCTGCTTTTGCATTTGATATTCATGTTTTAGTATGTTCATTTTAAGGTAACTTTTAAATCACTCTTAATAAATTGCTATATGCATTTGTATCAAAACAGCAGCTGACATTTATTTTTTGTGCGCCTTCATTAACCTCTTCTGTTTATGCATACATTTTAGGTAGATTTCCAGGTCCACATTGTGAAGGCAGACAGATAATTGTCTGTATACATTTATACATTTTTTCTTAGTACACTGGTATACAATATAGCGCCTGACACTTTGTACATTGGCCCTCATTCCGAGTTGTTCGCTCGCTGCTATTTTTAGCAGAATTGCTAGTAGGCTAAAATCCGGCAGTTCTGCGCATGGTATGCACAGCAGGGCGCACGCGCTAAGTATTTTTACACAAAACTATGCTATTTTACTAACGGGCGAACAAAGCTTTTCAATCGCTCTGCTGATCGTAGTTTGATTGACAGGAAGTGGGTGTTTCTGGGCGGAAACTGGCCGTTTTCAGGGAGTGTGCTAAAAAACGCAGGCGTGCCAGCTAAAAACGCAGGAGTGGCTGGAGAAATGGGGGAGTGGCTGGCCGGACGCTGGGCGTGTTTGTGACGTCAAACCAGGAACTAAACGGACTGAGGTGATCGCAAGCTAGGAGAAGGTATGGAGCTACTCAGAAACTGCAAGGAAATACTTAATAGCAGAATTGCTAAGCTTTCGTTAGCAATTCTGCTATGCTAAGATACACTCCCAGAGGGCGGCGGCTTTGTGTTTGCATTTCTGCTAAAAGTAGCTAGCGAGCGAACAACTCGGAATGAGGGCCCTTGTTTTTAAGCATCATGAACTCCTGATTTAGGAGTTAGATCCCAGAGTAGCACCACACTCTACACAAAGTTGTCAGTATATTACCTTATTGCAGGCACTTCAGCAATATCCCAGCACTGGTCTTCTTGTCGCTCATTAATAAAAGACATTTCTGCTCTTTCACACTTGCTTCATAAATATTTATTTAGCATAAATCCGGGCTTCATATTGTAGGTACAGATGGAGGGAGCGGGGATGGTGAATGGGCGACAGCAATATGCACTTTTAAAAAACATAAATAAATAAATCTGGAACGGTAATCCCACGTTCACCAAGACACAGTTTACATGACATTACATTGTATTGTCAGGTGTGCATTATCCATAACATGGGAATGAATTCCTGTTCTAACAATGCTGGATGGGTTACAATATGCATATTTAACTAATACACGTGTTTATGTAAATGTGAATTTTGACTACACGGATGGTAGTTACACGCCCGGGTTGGCGTTACACTGTCACTGCTCAGCTCACATTCCTGGGTTTCTAAACTATTCGTAAAACCTGTATATGACATAGGCAGGGGTTAAAGTGAGCCGGAACGGGCCGGAACTGCGTTCCGTCAGTTCCACCAGGAGACGGAACGCAGTTCCGCCTCCCCCGGCTCACCTAACCCGATGTCCCGGGCGGCGCTGCAGGGAGATGCCGGGCGCCCACTGAGATCGCGTTACCAGCGGGCTCCCGTCTCCCTCTCCGCAGCGGCAGCCGTAGGCAGGAGCTCAGTACTGAGCTCCGGCTTCCGGCTCTGTCAGTGCGCGCTATGGGAGAGACGTCATGACGTCTCTCTCATAGTGCAGAGGAGCGGGCGGCGAGAGAGGACTGCGGCGGGAGCGGGGCTAGGTAAGTATAGTTCTTCCCCCCCCCCCCTCCCCTCCCCTCCCTCTCTCCCTCCTATATGTGTACCACAGGTGTTTCTACTGGGGGCCTTTACTACTGGGGCAAACTACAGAGGGGCAAACTACTGGGGGGCTCTAGTACTGGGGGCAAACTACTGGGGGCCTTTACTACTGGGGCAAACTACAGAGGGGCAAACTACTGGGGGGCTCTAGTACTGGGGGGCTTTACTGCTGGGGCAAACTACAAGGGTCAAACTACTGGGGGCAAACTACTGGGGCAAACTACTGGGGGGCTCTAGTACTGGGGGCAAACTACTGGGGGCCTTTACTACTGGGGCAAACTACAGAGGGGCAAACTACTGGGGGGCTCTAGTACTGGGGGCAAACTACTGGTGGGCTTTACTGCTGGGGCAAACTACAAGGGGCAAACTACTGGGGGCATTACTACAAGGGGCAAACTACTGGCAGCATTACTACTGGGGGCTAAACTACAAGGGGGCAAACTACTGGGGACATTACTAACTTTGGCAAACTACATGGGGGCTAAACTACAGGGGCTAAACAACTGGGGGCACAACTGCAGGGGGCGTTACCACTGGGGGCTAAACTACATGGGGCAAACTACATGAGGGCAAAACTACTGGGGGCATTACCACTCAGAGGCTAAACTAGAGGGGGGGGGGGGGGAGTAAATTGCTGGAGTCATAACTGCAGGGGCATTACCAGTATGGGCATGACTACTGGGGCTAAACTACAGGGGCTAAACGACTAGGGGCAATACTACACAGGGGCATTACCATTAAGGGCATTACTGATGGGGTGCACAGCTAATGAGGGCATTGTAAAGGGGGCACTTCATAAGGGGCACTACTGTTGGGGGCATTGCATTAGGGGCACTACTACTGTGGGCATTGTATAAGGGATGCTACTGCTGGGGGCATTACTGTATGGGCCGACAAAGAAGCTGCGTTCCCGGTCCGCCCTCCGTCGCTCCGCCCCTACCATCGCCGCCGCACTGGAAGCCCAGGTTCCAGACTCCCAGCTGCAGCGGATCTGGGACCAGGCCGGCTTTATTATCCCTGCCGCTGCATCGAGCTTCTATGACCGCGGCACTACTAGTTCAAATCTGTCGCTGATTGGCTGCCGGTCCGCAGCAGTTTTGAAATATTAGCGCCGTGGTCACAGGAGCTCGATGCGGCGGCAGGGATAATAAAGCCAGCCTGGTTCCAGATCCACTGCAGCCGCCCTCAGCCTCTTCTGCCGCCCCGCCCTCGGACCTCTGCGCACCCACAGCCTCCTCCTCCGCACTATCTCCGAGGCCCACAGCCTCCACGTCACGCCTACCACAGCCTGCTCATCCACAGCACCGCAGACCACCGCCGCTGCTAAACAGGTAATCTAACCTGCTGCCTTTCTCTCTCCCTAGTCCCTACTGTATTCCCCTGCTGTCACTTTCCATATCCCTGCTGTCACTTTCCATGTCCCTGCTGTCACTCTCCCTGTCACTCTGTCACTCTATAATGTGAATTTCGGCTCATTCTCTGTGCTATAATGTGAATTTTGGCTCATTCTGTGTGCTATAATGTGAATTTGGCTCATACTGTGTGGTGTAATGTGAATTTCGGCTCATACTGTGTGGTGTAATGTGAATTTCGGCTCATACTGTGTGGTGTAATGTGAATTTCGGCTCATACCGTGTGGTGTAATGTGAATTTGGCTCATACTGTGTGGTGTAATGTGAATTTGGCTCATACTGTGTGGTGTAATATGAATGTGGTTCATACTGTGTGGTATAAATGTGAATTTCGGCTCATACTGTGAGCTATAATGTGAAAGGGGTCCTACTATTGTGGTGCATAATGTGTATAAGGGGTATATAGTGTGGTAAACTACACTGAAGGGCACGCCCCCTTTTGCGTGGCCACGCCCCCTTGTCAGGAGTGCGCGCGCCTTCGGCGCGCACATAATTGCACCCTTCACTTTTCCATACCCCCACTTCAAAATTTCCACTTGGGTACTACTACTGTGGGCATTATTACTATTGTGTGACCACGCCCCTTTCTTTTTGAGACCACACCCGCCTACGGCGCGCGCAATACCTTTATTTCATGGGCGCCGTGGGGAGGGGGGTGAGTTCCACCACCTCTCTAGGACCACTTTAAGCACTGGGCATAGGTGATGGGATTATTTTAGGCACATTTCGAAGACTTAGAGGGTATTCAGACCCGATCGCTAATTTTCAAAAAAAGCAGACACACGTTTTTTGTTCGCCTGCACATGTGCCGCGATCGCATTGCGCATGCCCGAGCTTTCACTATTCAATTGCATGCCAGAAGGATCCAATTGCACAGTGAGTGACAGGCGGCGGGTGGTCGGGGGCGGCGTTGGTGGGGAGTGGTGCAGATGTGTCATGGCTATGTTCGGGGCGGCCAGATGACGCTGTCTGCATTTCCTGCGACAAGAGACATGGCGGCAGTGTGCCTATATACGCAGCCTTTCTGCCTATCTGGGGTCGACCACTATTTGCCGGATTCTGCGATGCAATCACAATTGAATTGCGAACGCATCGCGGGGCGGCGCTACACATGCTGGGCGGCTTTGCCCTGTGCTGGGCAGCATGTGATTTTATCAGTAGCATATTTTCTGCAGCAGGGTAAATTTGTTTCCACAGGGAAACATCGGGTATAGAGTGGATCTTGATCCAGAGAGGCACCAACAGGTTAAAGCTTTATGCTGTCCCAGAATGCATTGTGGGGCCTCCTCTATAACCCCGTCTCCAGGCACTGTGAGCTCAGTTTTGAGTTGGTGCCTGTAGAAGCAGTCACTAACAGGAGGGCTGCACTGGGCAGCCGTGAAAAAGCTTTTTCTGAAATAGGCTAAATAGCCTAGTGGTCTCAAGTACCAGTGCAATACACACTGGGGCCCAGGTTCTGTTCCCAAGTAACATATATACTTTCAGACCTCGCCGGACTGGCTTTGATGACGTGGCTCTTGAAGCATCACTCCTGAGGGCCAAAGGATTCTCTGAGGTGGTCATCCAAACTAGGCTGAAAGTCCATAAACTGGCATCTGCCCGGATTTATAATAGGGTTTGGAATTCTTACTTCACCTGGTGTGCTGATAAGAATAATGTTGCCTACAGATTCAAAACTTCTAGAATCTTTGCTTTTCTTCGTCTGGCCTCCCTCAAGGTTCACATATCTGCCTTGTCAGTGTGATTTCAGAGAAAAATTGCGTCTATACCTGACGTTCATACATTCACTCAGGGTATGTTATGGATTCAGCCTCCCTATGTCCCTCCGGTGGCTCCATGGGATCTGTCTGTTGTCCTGAATGCCCTGCAAGAGTCTCCATTTGAATTGAGTCAGTGGACCTTAAATAGCTCACAGTAAAGGTCCTGTTTCTACTAACTATTGCCTCTGCTAGAAGGGTGTCGGACTCAGGCGCTTTGTCCTGACTTGAACCCTTTCTAATATTCCATCATGACCGGGCAGTTCTTAGAACTCACCCAGGTTATTTACCTAAGGTGGTGTCATCTTTTCACCTTAAACAAGAGATTGTGGTTTTGGCCTTCATCTCTTCTGCTTTATCCTCCAAAGAGCGGTCTTTGGATGTGGTATGGGCTCTCCATATATATGAGGTGAGGACTGCCTCTTTCAGGAGGTCAGATTCACTTTTTGTACGGTTTGGTTTTCACAAACGTGGCTGGCCTGTGAATAAGCAATCCCTGGCCAGATGGATTAGAATGGTGAATGCACAAGCTTAAGCACAGACTGGACTCCCAGTTCCTGCTGCTATTATTGCCCATTCTACTCGATCTGTTGGACCTTCTCGAGCGGCCCGCCGTGGCGTGTCCGCTGAACAATTGTGCAAGGTGGCTACGTGGTCCTCAGTGAACACGTTCATCAGGTTCTATGTCTTTGATACTTCCGCCTCCCAGGATGTTTCCTTTGAACGCCAGGTTCTCATACCCGCTAAGGCACGTCCCCTTCCTTGAGGAACTGCTTTAGGATATCACCCGATGTTTCCCTGTGGAAACCAATGTACCCCGCTGCAGAAAAGGAGATTTATGGTAGACTTACCATTGTTAAATCTCTTTCTGCAAAGTACATTGGGTTCCACAGGGCGCCCACCCTGACGCACCTAGCTTCTATGGGTTTGTATGGCATTAGCCGCTGGTCCATTCTCCTGTCGTGAGAATGTGGTTCTACTGTATGTGACTAACATCTGCCTTGTCTTTTCCTGCTCCTACATTGGTCTGGTTAACAAAACTGAGCTCACAGTGCCTGGAAGCGGGGTTATAGAGGAGGCCACACAATGCATCCTGGGACAGCCTAAAGCTTTAGCATGTTGGTGCCTGTCTGGATCAAGATCCACTCTACACCCGATGTTTCCTTGTGGAACCCAATGTACTTTGCAGAAAGAGATTTAACAATGGTAAGTCTACCATAAATCTCCTTTTATCTGACTAACCCCCTTAGTTCCAAGTTTATGATCTAGTGAAAAGTTCTGCCGTGCAGCCTCCAATACTGTACAGAGTTAATAAAGGACAAGGTGGGTGGGGGCAGGGGGTGCGGTTTGCAGGTGTACACTGGACTCTATTATTTAGGTTTACTGGGATAACAATTCTGGTATGATGTATTTCATGGCTTTTCTGGCACGCTAGTGGGATATCAAGGATTTATCAGAATTATAGGTTACCTCTGTATGGTAATGGAGTCTGCAGAAGATCCTGCACACAGTTATCATGGGTTGCGCGCATGAAAGTTAATGTCCCTTTGCACATGGGCAGTTTTATCATAAATTGTACTGTGGCCCTCATTCCGAGTTGTTCGCTCGTTGCCGAATTTCGCTATATTGCGATTAGTCGCTTACTGCGCATTCGCAATGTTCGCAGAGCGCATGCGCTCAGTTATTTTACTCAAAAGTTAGGTATTTTACTCACGGCATTACGAGGATTTTTCTTCGTTCTGGTGATCGGAGTGTGATTGACAGGAAGTGGGTGTTTCTGGGCGGAAACTGGCCGTTCTATGGGTGTGTGTGAAAAAACGCTGCCGTTTCTGGGAAAAACGCGGGAGTGGCTGGAGAAACGGGGGAGTGCCTGGGCGAACGCTGGGTGTGTTTGTGACGTTAAACCAGGAACGAAACTGACTGAACTGATCGCTGTGGCAGAGTAAGTGTCGAGCTACTCAGAAACTGCTAAGAAATTTCTATTAGCAATTTTGCGAATCTTTCGTTCGCAATTCTGCTATGCTAAGATACACTCCCAGAGGGCGGCGGCTTAGCGTGTGCAATGCTGCTAAAAGCAGCTAGCGAGCTAACAACTTGGAATGAGGGCCTGTGTGCAGTTCCCTTTATTCTGTAAGCAATTCTACCACCCACCTGATTGTTCATGGCACCAGTGTCGGACTAGGACATGAAGGGCCCACCGGGGGAATGCAGTTATAGGGGCCCATGATTAGGGGTATGGACAGCCTACAAAGGGGGTGTGGACAGCTTCTAAAGAGGCTTGAAATACATAATAGTTTAGTGCAGTGTAATGCAACATATCTACCATGTATAATACAAGTGGATAGTCTTGAACCTGATCCCCAGAGAAAGGAGTGGGCCCTCAGGCAGTGGGGCCTACCGGTGGTTTCCCTGGTACCCCTGTAGGCCAGTACGACCCTGCTTGGCACTCAGGCAAACATGCAGACCCCGTGCAGAGGGATTGCATTGTGTGTCTGGCATTCTGCACTCCTTGCCATATCTGACAGATCCATTTAAGAGGTCTATTTATGAAGCAGTGATATCATGAAGCCCGTTTCTGCTGGGTTTTCCCTGGATAAAGGGTTTATGCCCGCTTCTCCCAATTGGGGTAAAACGCAGTGAAATCAAAGATTCCTTCTATGTCATCTCCCTATCCCGCATTTCCAGGGCTGCGACAAGGTTTCTTGGCACCCTAGGCAAAACTTCAGTCTACTGCCCCCAACCACCACCAATACCCACTTCCCAGCCCTTCAGGTGAAAGTGTTACTTATAAGTTCCACCGCCACCACTTGTAACAAGTACAACAAAGATGTTTCTTTCAGAGACAACCTTGATTATTTGGTAGTAGTGATGAGCGGCTTCGGTTCCTCGGAATCCGAACCCCCCCGAATTTCACCCATTTTACACGGTTCCGAGGCAGACTCGGATCTTCCCGCCTTGCTCGGTTAACCCGAGCGCACCCGAATGTCATCATCCCGCCGTCGGATTCTCGCGAGATTCGTATTCTATATAAGGAGCCGCGCGTCGCCGACATTTTCACTCGTGCAGTGGAGATGATAGGGAGAGGACGTGCAGCGTTCTCTCAGTTGTGTTCAGTGTGCTGCAAATATCTGTACTCAGTGTGCTGCAAATATCTATGCTCAGTGTGCTGCAAATATCTGTGCTCAGTGTGCTTGCAAATATCTGTGCTCAGTGTGCTGAAAATATCTACGTTCTCTGCCTGAAAAACGCTCCATATCTGTGCTGCATTGTAGTATATAGTAGGAGAACAGCGCAGAATTTTGCTGACCAGTGACCACCAGTATTATATCAGTACGGTACAGTAGTCCACTGCTCTACCTACCTCTGTGTCGTCAAGTATACTATCCATCCATACCTGTGGTGCATTTTAGTTGTGCACAGTATATATAGTAAGAGGAAAGTGCAGAATTTTGCTGACCACCAGTATATAATATATAGCAGTACGGTACAGTAGTCCACTGCTCTACCTACCTCTGTGTCGTCAAGTATACTATCCATCCATACCTGTGGTCCATTTTAGTTGTGCGCAGTACATATAGTAGGAGGACAGTGCAGAATTTTGCTGACCACCAATATATAATATATAGCAGTACGGTACAGTAGGCCACTGCTCTACCTGCCTCTGTGTCGTCAAGTATACTATCCATCCATACCTGTGGTGCATTTTAGTTGTGCGCAGTATATTTAGTAGGAGGACAGTGCAGAATTTTGCTGACCACCAGTATATAATATATAGCAGTACGTTACAGTAGTCCACTGCTCTACCTACCTCTGTGTCGTCAAGTATACTATCCATCCATACCTGTGGTGCATTTTAGTTGTGCGCAGTATATATAGTAGGAGGACAGTGCAGAATTTTGCTGACCACCAGTATATAATATATAGCAGTACGGTACAGTAGTCCACTGCTCTACCTACCTCTGTGTCGTCAAGTATTCTATCCATCCATACCTGTGGTGCATTTTAGTTGTGCGCAGTATATATAGTAGGAGGACAGTGCAGAATTTTGCTGACCACCAGTAAATAATATATAGCAGTACGGTACAGAAGTCCACTGCTCTACCTACCTCTGTGTCGTCAAGTATACTATCCATCCATACCTGTGGTGCATTTTAGTTGTGCGCAGTATATATAGTAGGAGGACAGTGCAGAATTTTGCTGACCACCAGTATATAATATATAGCAGTACGGTACAGTAGTCCACTGCTCTACCTACCTCTGTGTCGTCAAGTATTCTATCCATCCATACCTGTGGTGCATTTTAGTTGTGCGCAGTATATATAGTAGGACAGTGCAGAATTTTGCTGACCACCAGTATATAATATATAGCAGTACGGTACAGTAGTCCACTGCTCTACCTACCTCTGTGTCGTCAGGTATACTATCCATCCATACCTGTGGTGCATTTTAGTTGTGCGCAGTATATATAGTAGGAGGACAGTGCAGAATTTTGCTGACCACCAGTATATAATATATAGCAGTACGGTACAGTAGTCCACTGCTCTACCTACCTCTGTGTCGTCAAGTATACTATCCATCCATACCTGTGGTGCATTTTAGTTGTGCACAGTATATATAGTAGGAGGACAGTGCAGAATTTTGCTGACCACCAGTATATAATATATAGCAGTATGGTACAGTAGTCCACTGCTCTACCTACCTCTGTGTCGTCAAGTATACTATCCATCCATACCTGTGGTGCATTTTAGTTGTGCGCAGTATATATAGTAGGAGGACAGTGCAGAATTTTGCTGACCACCAGTATATAATATATAGCAGTACGGTACAGTAGTCCACTGCTCTACCTACCTCTGTGTCGTCAAGTAAACTATCCATCCATACCTGTGGTGCATTTTATTTGTGTGCAGTATATATAGTAGGAGGACAGTGCAGAATTTTGCTGACCACCAGTATATAATATATAGCAGTACGGTACAGTAGTCCACTGCTCTACCTACCTCTGTGTCGTCAAGTATACTATCCATCCATACCTGTGGTGCATTTTAGTTGTGCGCAGTATATATAGTAGGAGGACAGTGCAGAATTTTGCTGACTACCAGTATATAATATATAGCAGTACGGTACTGTAGTCCACTGCTCTACCTACCTCTGTGTCGTCAAGTATACTATCCATCCATACCTGTGGTGCATTTTAGTTGTGCGCAGTATATATAGTAGGAGGACAGTGCAGAATTTTGCTGACTACCAGTATATAATATATAGCAGTACGGTACTGTAGTCCACTGCTCTACCTACCTCTGTGTCGTCAAGTATACTATCCATCCATACCTGTGGTGCATTTTAGTTGTGCGTAGTATATATAGTAGAAGGACAGTGCAGAATTTTGCTGACCACCAGTATATAATATATAGCAGTACGGTACAGTAGTCCACTGCTCTACCTACCTCTGTGTCGTCAAGTATTCTATCCATCCATACCTGTGGTGCATTTTAGTTGTGCGCAGTATATATAGTAGGACAGTGCAGAATTTTGCTGACCACCAGTATATAATATATAGCAGTACGGTACAGTAGTCCACTGCTCTACCTACCTCTGTGTCGTCAGGTATACTATCCATCCATACCTGTGGTGCATTTTAGTTGTGCGCAGTATATATAGTAGGAGGACAGTGCAGAATTTTGCTGACCACCAGTATATAATATATAGCAGTACGGTACAGTAGTCCACTGCTCTACCTACCTCTGTGTCGTCAAGTATACTATCCATCCATACCTGTGGTGCATTTTAGTTGTGCACAGTATATATAGTAGGAGGACAGTGCAGAATTTTGCTGACCACCAGTATATAATATATAGCAGTATGGTACAGTAGTCCACTGCTCTACCTACCTCTGTGTCGTCAAGTATACTATCCATCCATACCTGTGGTGCATTTTAGTTGTGCGCAGTATATATAGTAGGAGGACAGTGCAGAATTTTGCTGACCACCAGTATATAATATATAGCAGTACGGTACAGTAGTCCACTGCTCTACCTACCTCTGTGTCGTCAAGTAAACTATCCATCCATACCTGTGGTGCATTTTATTTGTGTGCAGTATATATAGTAGGAGGACAGTGCAGAATTTTGCTGACCACCAGTATATAATATATAGCAGTACGGTACAGTAGTCCACTGCTCTACCTACCTCTGTGTCGTCAAGTATACTATCCATCCATACCTGTGGTGCATTTTAGTTGTGCGCAGTATATATAGTAGGAGGACAGTGCAGAATTTTGCTGACTACCAGTATATAATATATAGCAGTACGGTACTGTAGTCCACTGCTCTACCTACCTCTGTGTCGTCAAGTATACTATCCATCCATACCTGTGGTGCATTTTAGTTGTGCGTAGTATATATAGTAGAAGGACAGTGCAGAATTTTGCTGACCACCAGTATATAATATATAGCAGTACGGTACAGTAGGCCATTGCTATTGATATATTACTGGCATATAATTCCACACATTAAAAAATGAAGAACAAAAATGTGGAGGGTAAAATAGGGAAAGATCAAGATCCACTTCTACCTCGTGCTGAAGCTGCTGCCACTAGTCATGGCCGAGACGATGAAATGCCATCAACGTCGTCTGCCAAGGCCGATCCCCAATGTCATAGTAGAGAGCATGTAAAATCCCAAAAACAAAAGTTCAGTAAAATGACCCAAAAATCAAAATTAAAAGCGTCTGATGAGAAGCGTAAACTTGCCAATATGCCATTTACGACACGGAGTGGCAAGGAACGGCTGAGGCCCTGTCCTATGTTCATGGCTAGTGGTTCAGATTCACATGAGGATGGAAGCACTTATCCTCTCGCTAGAAAAATGAAAAGACTTAAGCTGGCAAAAGCACAGCAAAGAACTGTGCGTTCTTCTAAATCCCAAATCCCCAAGGAGAGTCCAATTGTGTCGGTTGCAATGCCTGACCTTCCCAACACTGGACGGGAAGAGGTGGCACCTTCCACCATTTGCACGCCCCCTGCAAGTGCTGGAAGGAGCACCCGCAGTCCAGTTCCTGATAGGCAAATTGAAGATGTCACTGTTGAAGTACACCAGGATGAGGATGTGGGTGTTGCTGGCGCTGAGGAGGAAATTGACAAGGAGGATTCTGATGGTGAGGTGGTTTGTTTAAGTCAGGCACCCGGGGAGACACCTGTTGTCCATGGGACGAATATGGCCATTGACATTACAAAAAAAATCACCTCTTCGATGTGGAATTATTTTAACAGAAAAGCGGACAACAGGTGTCAAGCCGTGTGTCGCCTTTGTCAAGCTGTAATAAGTAGGGGTACGGACGTTAACCACCTCGGAACATCCTCCCTTATACGTCATCTGGCGCGTATTCATCAGAAGTCATTGACAAGTTCAAAAACTTTTGGTGACAGCGGAAGCAGTCCATTGACAACTAAATCCCTTCCTCTTGTAACCAAGCTCCTGCAAACCACACCACCAACTCCCTCAGTGTCAATTTCCTCCTTAGACAGGAAAGCCAATAGTCCTGCAGGCCATGTCACTGGCAAGTCTGACAAGTTCTCTCCTGCCTGGGATTCCTCCGATGCATCCTTGAGTGTAACGCCTACTGCTGCTGGCGCTGCTGTTGTTGCTGCTGGGAGTCGATCGTCATCCCAGAGGGGAAGTCGGAAGACCACTTGTACTACTTCCAGTAAGCAATTGACTGTCCAACAGTCCTTTGCGAGGAAGATGAAATATCACAGCAGTCATCCTGCTGCAAAGCGGATAACTCAGGCCTTGGCAGCCTGGGTGGTGTTAAACGTGTTTCCGGTATCCACCGTTAATTCACAGGAAACTAGAGAATTGCTTGAGGTACTGTGTCCCCGGTACCAAATACCATCTAGGTTCCATTTCTCTAGGCAGGCGATACCGAGAATGTACACAGACGTCAGAAAAATAGTCACCAGTGTCCTAAAAAATGCAGTTGTACCCAATGTCCACTTAACCACGGACATGTGGACAAGTGGAGCAGGGCAGACTAAGGACTATATGACTGTGACAGCCCACTGGGTAGATTTATTGCCTCCCGCAGCAAGAACAGCAGCGGCGGCACCAGTAGCAGCATCTCGCAAACGCCAACTCGTTCCTAGGCAGGCTACGCTTTGTATCACCGCTTTCCATAAGAGGCACACAGCTGACAACCTCTTACGGAAACTGAGGAACATCATCGCAGAATGGCTTACCCCAGTTGGACTCTCCTGGGGATTTGTGACATCGGACAATGCCACCAATATTGTGCGTGCATTACATGTGGGCAAATTCCAGCACGTCCCATGTTTTGCACATACACTGAATTTGGTGGTGCAGAATTATTTAAAAAATGACAGGGGCGTGCAAGAGATGCTGTCGGTGGCCCGAAGAATTGCAGGCCACTTTTGGCATTCAGCCACCGCGTGCCGAAGACTGGAGCACCAGCAAACACTCCTGAACCTGCCCTGCCATCATCTGAAGCAAGAGGTGGTAACGAGGTGGAATTCAACCCTCTATATGCTTCAGAGGATGGAGGAGCAGCAAAAGGCCATTCAAGCCTATAAAGCTACCTACAATATAGGCAAAGGAGGGGGAATGCACCTGATGATGAATGCGCAGTTTAGAATAATTTCAACGTTGTGCAAGGTTCTGCAACCCTTTGAACTTGCCACACGTGAAGTTAGTTCAGACAATGCCAGCCTGAGTCAGGTCATTCCCCTTATCAGGCTTTTGCAGAAGAAGCTGGAGAGATTGAAGGAGGAGCTAAAACAGAGCGATTCCGCTAGGCATGTGGGACTTGTGGATGGAGCCCTTAATTCGCTTAACCAGGATTCACGGGTGGTCAATCTGTTGAAATCAGAGCACTACATTTTGGCCACCGTGCTCGATCCTAGATTTAAAACCTACGTTGTATCTCTCTTTCCGGCAGACACAAGTCTGCAGAGGTTCAAAGACCTGCTGGTGAGAAAATTGTCAAGTCAAGCGGAACGTGACCCGTCAACAGCTACTCCTTCACATTCTCCCGCAACTGGGGCTGCAAGGAAAAGGCTAAGAATTCCGAGCCCACCCGCTGGCGGTGATGCAGGGCAGTCTGGAGCGAGTGCTGATATCTGGTCCGGACTGAAGGACCTGCCAATGATTACTGACATAGTACAAAAAAAGAGAGAAACCCAGTGGCGCAAAAGTGAAGGATATAGAAAAACTAAAAAGGTTGAAGAAATCCATTGAGGACAATTTACAGGGAAGACGTTTGTTCAAACTATCTCATTCACTTTTGCGCCACTGGGTTTCTCTCTTTTTTTGTACTATATAAGCTGTATGGTTTTTTGGTGAACCATTTGAGTAACTTGGGCTGCATTATAAGTGTTGTGCGCAATTGTTTTCTGGTGACTTTCCTTCTATCTAATGATTACTGACATGTCGTCTACTGTCACTGCATATGATTCTGTCACCATTGAAGAATGGTGGAGGATTATATGAGTGACCGCATCCAAGTAGGCACGTCAGACAGTCCGTACGTATACTGGCAGGAAAAAGAGGCAATTTGGAGGCCCTTGCACAAACTGGCTTTATTTTACCTAAGTTGCCCCCCCCCTCCGAAAGAGTGTTTAGTGCAGCCGCTCACCTTGTCAGCAATCGGCGTACAAGGTTACTTCCAGAAAATGTGGAGAAGATGATGTTCATCAAAATTAATTATAATCAATTCCTCCGTGGAGACATTCACCAGCAATTGCCTCCAGAAAGTACACAGGGACCTGAGATGGTGGATTCCAGTGGGGACGAATTAATAATCTGTGAGGAGGGGGATGTTCACAGTGAAAGGGGTGAGGAATCGGAGGATGAGGAGGAGGTGGACATCTTGCCTCTGTAGAGCCAGTTTGTGCAAGGAGAGATTGATTGCTTCTTTTTTGGTGGGGGCCCAAACCAACCAGTCATTTCAGTCACAGTCGTGTGGCAGACCCTGTCACTGAAATGATGGGTTTGTTAAAGTGTGCATGTCCTGTTTATACAACATAAGGGTGGGTGGGAGGGCCCAAGGACAATTCCATCTTGCACCTCTTTTTTTTTATTTATCTTTGCATCATGTGATGTTTGGGGCTAATTTTTGTAAGTGCCATCCTGTCTGACACTGCAGTGCCACTCCTAGATGGGCCAGGTGTATGCGCCGGCCACTTAGGTCGTTTAGCTTAGTCACACAGCTACCTCATTGCACCTCTTTTTTTCTTTACATTATGTGCTGTTTGGGGACTATTTTTTAAATCTGCCATCCTGTCTGACACTTAGAGGCGTATCTAGGGTAGGACGAGTGGGGCATGTGCCCTGGGCGCCTTGGCAGGCCCAGGAGAGGGGGGCGCCGCCTGTGGCCAGGGCATCATGCCCCACTCGCCCCTGTCAACCCTAAATGTGAGGGGAGGAGAGCGCAGCGTCTCTCCCTCCCCTCACCGCCGCTGCCAGCAGCGCTGCTGTGTCCGGTCTCCGGCGTTAGCCAATCAGAGCTTGCGGACCGGTTCCTGATTGGCTGCCGGTCCGCGAGCTCTGATTGGCTAGCGAACCGGCGCCAGACACAGCCGCCGGAGACGGGAGACCAGGACGGAGCGGTGAGGGGAAGGAGAGGCGGTGAGGGGAAGGAGAGGCACTGCGCTGCGCTCTCCTCCCCTCACATAAGCGGCCGGCGAGTGAACGGGGGGGGGGGGCACTGGCACAGTGGGGCATGTATCTGGCACCAAATGGGGCATGTAACTGGCACTGTGGGGCATGTAACTGGCACTGTGGGGCATGTAACTGGCACTGTGGGGCATGTATCTGGCACAGTGGGGCAATGTAACTGGCACCAAATGGGGCATGTAACTGGCACTGAGTGGGGCCTGGCACAGTGGGGCATGTATCTGGCACCAAATGGGGCATGTATCTGGCACTGTGGGGCATGTAACTGGCACTGTGGGGCATGTAACTGGCACTGTGGGGCATGTATCTGGCACAGTGGGGCAATGTAACTGGCACCAAATGGGGCATGTAACTGGCACTGAGTGGGGCCTGGCACTGTGGGGCATGTATCTGGCACTGTGGGGCATGTATCTGGCACTGTGGGGCATGTAACTGGCACAGTGGGGCAATGTAACTGGCACCAAATGGGGCATGTAACTGGCACTGAGTGGGGCCTGGCACTGTGGGGCATGTATCTGGCACTGTGGGGCATGTATCTGGCACTGTGGGGCATGTAACTGGCACTGTGGGGCATGTAACTGGCACTGTGGGGCATGTATCTGGCACAGTGGGGCAATGTAACTGGCACTGTGGGGCATGTATCTGACACAGTGGGGCAATGTAACTGGCACTGTGGGGCATGTATCTAGCACAGTGGGGCAATGTAACTGGCACTGTGGGGCATGTATCTGGCACAGTGGGGCAATGTAACTGGCACTGTGGGGCATGTATCTGGCACAGTGGGGCAATGTAACTGGCACTGTGGGGCATGTATCTGGCACAGTGGGGCAATGTAACTGGCACTGTGGGGCATGTATCCGGCACTGTGGGGCATGTAACTGGCACTGTGGGGCATGTAACTGGCACTGTGGGGCATGTATCTGGCACAGTGAAGCAATTAACTGGCACAAAATGGGGCATGTAACTGGCACTGAGTGGGGCCTGGCACTGTGGGGCATGTAACTGGCACTGTGGGGCATATATCTGGCACTATGGGGCATGTAACTGGCACTGTGGGGCACGTATCTGGCACAGTGGGGCAATGTAACTGGCACTGTGGGGCATGTATCTGACACAGTGGGGCTATGCAACTGGCACTGTGGGGCATGTATCTGGCACAGTGGGGCAATGTAACTGGCACTGTGGGGCAATGTAACTGGCACTGTGGGGCATGTATCTGGCACAGTGGGGCAATGTAACTGGCACTGTGGGGCAATGTAACTGGCACAGTGGGGCAATGTAACTGGCACTGTGGGGCATGTATCTGGCACAGTGAGGCAATGTAACTGGCACTGTGGGGCATGTATCTGGCACAGCAGAGGCGTTTTACATCTTGCCCTGGGCTCCAAAAACCCTAGTTACTCCTCTGCTGACACTGCAGTGCCACTCCTAGATGGGCCAGGTGTTTGTGTCGGCCACTTGGGTCGCTTAGCTTAGCCATCCAGCGACCTTGGTGCATCTCTTTTTTTCTTTGCATCATGTGATGTTTGGGGACTATTTTTTTGAAGGGCCATCCTGTCTGACACTGCAGTGCCACTCCTAGATGGGCCAGGTGTTTGTGTCGGCCACTTGGATCGCTTAGCTTAGTCATCCAGCGACCTCGGTGCAAATTTTAGGACTAAAAATAATATTGTGAGGTGTTCAGAATAGACTGGAAATGAGTGGAAATTATGGTTATTGAGGTTAATAATACTATGGGATCAAAATGACCCCCAAATTCTATGATTTAAGCTGTTTTTGAGGGTTTTTTGTAAAAAAACACCCGAATCCAAAACACACCCGAATCCGACAAAAAAATTTCAGGGAGGTTTTGCCAAAACGCGTCCGAATCCAAAACACGGCTGCGGAACCGAATCCAAAACCAAAACACAAAACCCGAAAAATTTCCGGTGCACATCACTGTTTGGTAGGTGGACTCAGTAGCGCTCCCACCTTAACCCCCCCAGATCCTGGCGCAGTTGAAAAAACGATGGTGGAATCCCGACACCCGTTGAGATTCTGACCACCACCCAGAATCCCCACTTGGGTGATGGTCCATGCCACCACCCGAGGGGAAATAGATTAGGCCCAAAGTGTTGCAGGCACAGCGAACCCGCAAGGGGACACACTGCGCTCGAGGTCGGGATTCTGACATCGGTATTTTGACCGCCGGGATCCCGACAGTCGGGATTTCATACTGAATTCCTACAGATACAGGAAAGCTACAAAGACTCTCCCCCAGGCAGAGCCGGATTAAGAGGGGGGTCCCGGGGATAAGTACCCCGGGCCCCCTTTTTTCAAAGGGCCCCCCGTCGCCACGGCAGATCGGAACAGACATCCGATCTGCTGTACTGCCCTGCGCTCCCGGGAGCCGGCGCTACACTCAGTGACAGGGCATCTCAGCGATAGCCGTCCCTGGCGCCTCTGGCTCCCGGCGGCGGCTCCACTGCCCGTGATAGAAGGACAGCTGAGCGACGGCTCAGCTGTCCAATAGTGTGAGGAACAGCAGCCTGCGGCTCAGTCATTGGCTGGGCGCGCATGCTGCAGGGAAGGAGGAGGGAGGAGTCGGACAGCCACCCATGGACTCCATGGAGGCAGCAGCAAGCCCAGCACCCATTCTCAGCCAGCTCAGGGGACTCCTTGGCTACCTGTACCTGTGCAAAAGCACATAAAAAAACGTAAGGCTGCATTACAATATGTTCTGGGTTTTATATATATATATATATATATATATATATATATATAATATATATATATTTTATATATATATATATATATGTATATATATATATATATATAAATATATGTGTGTGTATATATAATATACACACACACACACACTCGCGCGCGTGTGTGTGTGTGTATGTATGTATATATATGAATATATATGTGTGTTGTGTATATATATGTATATATGTATGTATTATAGACATATTTATCATAGGCATGCGCACGGGGGGGGGGGGGGGGGGGGGGTGCCTGGTGCACACAGGCACCCCCTAATATCCAGCACCTCCCTCACACACGACTGTAGCTGACTCATTGCCGAGCGTGCAGTTCTATTCCTGACTGTGACTACACTGTACGCCCGCACACGCTCTAAGCCCGGCAGCAATGACAGCCCGCTCTCTACGGCCGTCCGCCCGCACAGACTTCCTGCGCGCAGAGACATCCCGCTACCTACGGCCGCTCACTGCGCCCACCCACACCCGCTCTCTACACCCGCGTCCATCATCCACCCGACCCTTCCCTCTCTACACTCGCCCTCTATGCTCGGTCAGCAGGCCCGGCGACAGACATGCCGCTGCAGGGGCGGTAGAGGGTACATTTGTCAGCAGCACCTGCTACCGGTCCGGAACCCACATGATTTTAATTTTAAATCTTAGGGCCACCCTGTCTTAAGTACCCCAGGCCCCCCGAAGCCTTAATCCAGCTCTGCCCCCAGGTACAGTGACTATGCACTTGTGCTGGTTGTAGCCGTACACACACACATACACACACACACACACACACACACACACACACACACACACACACACACATTCCTTTTAGCCTTCACCAACAGCATTAGGTTGCCAGCGAGAGTAAGAAAGCCGTAGCTGAGAACTGGGGTTTTCGCCAGTGTTCCTGAATGGCAGTACACTATTCTGTATTGCTGCAAACATAATGTATGATACTGCAGGGTCTTGCTACAATAAATAGGCCCAAACTCTAAATAGCATTTAGCACAACCAGACAATTGATAAAAAACATATGACAGAACTGTCCAAAAATAATAATAATTGCAAAAATGTGACTAACTTTAAGCTTTAGCCGTGTCGCTGTGCCTGTTTGCCAAGCAACAGGATCAGTGTACAAGTTGGCCATGTACAAACAGGCGGCCAATGCGTTTTCAGTACACAGTCTTAGCAACTAAACATCATCAGGGAAGGACGCAGCTCGTACAACAGCTCTGTCTTTGGACGCAGCTGCTGTACAAAAATATGCAAAAGCAGCAGGAGGTATCTTGAGTAAATTGAGGCTTCCAAAGATGCAGACCCTGGTCTCGCCACTCCCAGAATGTGGGGGCAACACGCCGCCATTTTCAGTAATGCAGCCCAGCCCCGTCCCCCAAATGTCCACAGCCTGTCAACCTGGCTTCCGGCTCAGGGTGCACCCACCTTCAGGGATGTATGTGAACCATCGGCTTTACATACATCGCTAAATCAGATTCTGACTAAACTCGTAATATTTTTTTAAAGCGGCAATCATTTACAAAGCAAAACCAGGTTGGTTATGCCTCGTAATTGATTGCCGTTTAAAAAAAAAGTTCGGCCGGATTCTCTGAGCTCCGGGCCGCCTCGCAAGCCATTACATCCGCCCCTGAATTTCTGAGAAAATGTGCTAAATATGCAATTACGTAGCTCTGTAAGACTGACCCTAGTTCCCTGATGCACCCCTTTATGGAATAATACATACTGTAGGAGACATTCCGAAACGTCTTTATGACAGGATGCAGCGTTATTGGTTTTGAATCTGCCATACAATAGCTCTACCCCACAAAGTAATGCTAGCCAGATTTCATAGTGAGGGACCCCCAACTCCAGACAATCAGTGACAGAACTTCAGGCATATTACAGGTTTTACATTAGACTCTATAAGGTAAATTTACTAAGGTGTGAGTTTTATAGTAGTGGAGAGGTTGCCCATAGCAACCAATCACATTCACTTAACATTTATCTAGCTGCTTCTAGAAGATAATAGCTAGAATCTCATTGGTTGCTAGGGGCAACATCTCCACTTCTAAAAAAACCTCACACCTTAGTAAATATGCCCCTATAATGTATTAAACAAGATTAATTAGACACATTTTTAGTTTTACAGTAGATTCTGCAAAGTACTAAATAATAACAGTAATGCTCATTAATAGCTGGTGGCGAAAATAAGGCTATTTCGCTTTAATAGTGTATACACAGAGAAAGATTATAATAATGGTCAATTCAATGTTAACAATTAGAATTCTCCATATAGCTTCCCTTAGTCTTCTACAGGTACAAATGGGCCTCACACATAGGAAGGGTAAAGCTATTTGAGCCCTTTTCAGTTCTGTAAGTAAATACCTAATACCTCAGCAAGTAACAGAATCCTAATGATTACACTGAAGCCGAATAGCGGTCGCTTGGTAGACAAGCACGGGAACAAGCTGCCTAAATGACAATAACAAAATGACAATAATAAAATGACAATAATTAAATGCTGTTTTTTCTTTTTTTTTTTCTTTTGCATATTCCAAACACAGAACAGAAGTAAAAATTTAAAATCCCCCCCCCCCCACCCCCAGATTAGGACGAAAATAAAAACCAAAAAATCATTTAAAACATAAAAATATATCTACAAATACACTGTGAAAAAAAAATAACCTTAGAGGAAAATAGAAATAAAAAGAATATATATATATATATATATATATATATATATATATATATATTATTTTTTTTTTTTTTTGCAAAATAAGTAGGAAGGTAAGAAGCAGAAAAATAATATACACCGAATTCAGTCATTAAGTGGAGACCTGTCCGGGTATAGCAGGCAGCATGGGGCTTCGCGGAGTCTTGCTTGAAAGTAAACACAAAGGCTGCAGCTCTTCAGCACTCGCTAATGGTCGACCTCTCTCGTCCTGAATGCACGCCTGTCCCAGTTACATGAGCTGGTTGCTATAGCAACGGAGCTCTGACTAATCATTTGCGCAATGACCTTTTTTCCCCCCTGAGAGAGAGAACGAGGGAGAGCGAGAAAGAGAGATAGAGCGAGCAGGAAGGAAAGAGGGAGCTGAGCGATGGAGGTTACAAATAACAGTTACACTATGACAGAAATATTTCCTGTGGGGAGGGTGGAGGGGAGCGCACACACGCACGCAAAAGAAAAAAGTTTTAAAGGATGAGGCCTGTGATTTTCACACGCTGTAAATTGCAAGGGCAATTTCAAAAGCGGTGTTTAATTGTGTATGTGAGGCTTTCATATAACTATACAAGCGTTTTATTCTTCAGTCCCGGAATTGAGAGAGGAAAATACATTATTTTAACTCTTACCTTACACAGGGGCAAACGCAGGATTTCTGGAGGGTGGGGGGTACCTAATGTTTGATTTTAGAAAGATTGTCGCCAGCCCATAAAGGATGCATAATTAGCATGTAACAAGCTATAGTCTGCCCCAAATAATGTGCAGTGTCTGTAACACGGTACTGGAGAAAGGGGGTTTCTGGGCAACTGGAACCCCCCCTCCTCCTGTGCTTACCTGTGTTACACGTTCCCGGGCAACTGGAAACACCCCCCCCCCCCCCCACACACACACACACACACCTACACACCTATGTTACACATTTATTAAATACCACACAGCTGTCTATATCTCTTTTCGTATTGTCTCTGCTTATTCGCTGCATGGATGATTACTCCGGCTCCAGTAAAGTCTGGGTGGCTGCTATGTGCAACCTTATTATGGGCATGATTCAGAGATTAACGGTAACTGAACGCGATGGTGATGTTGACGCAGTTGAGCGATTATTTGCTACTGCGCATGTACAAATTATTTTTAAACCCCCCCTACGGCGCATGTGTAATACAGGTGCTGTTGCAATCGGCAGAGCTGGTAACAGAAGCAAAGTGATGGGTGTTCTGCCACTAGGGTGTGTTTTGCGAGCTGCATTGCCAGATGAATAGCTGCTTCCACAGACATGCAATGTCAATGTGAGGCGCCATGGATGATGGACTGTTGAACAGTGGGCGTAGAAAATGGAGGTCTCAGTGCTTGCACTCTCCAGCAGTAGGACAGTGTGGACTGTGTAATGGTTAGCATTACTGCCTCAAAGTACTGAGGTCATGGGTTCGATTCCCACCCTGGCCCTAACTGTGTGGAGTTTGTATATTCTCCCTGTACTTGCGTGGGTTTCCTCCGGGTACTCCGGTTTCCTCCCACACTCCCCCCAAAAATATACTGGTAGGTTAATTGGCTCCCAACAAAAAAATTAACCCTAGCATGAATGTGTCTGTGTGTACATGTGATAGGGAATATAGATTGTAAGCTCCACTGGGACAGGGACTGATGTGAATGGGCAAATATTCTCTGTAAAGCGCTGCGGAATATGTGTGCGCTATATAAATAACTGGTAATAAATAATAATAAATAACATACTAGTGCACAGGGGGAAGGATGAAACTAGCATTTGCAACTGTGCCAATAGGTGCTAGAGCTGCCACAGCAGCGTCCTTATGTAAATCAGGCCCTGTATCCTCACCATTACTCTGAGTACTATTGCTTTTTGGTGATACACAATGGGGCCAACGCAGACTTGGACGTATGACTGCTGGGGGAACGTATTTTGCGTGTTTTCGCACTGCGCATTGCTCAGGAACTAGGTGTAGAGTCGCACTGCTGCCCTGTTACGAGGCTGATTATATATAATCTATCTCATATAACACAGGCAAGTTTGGAACAGGGAGGTCCTGGTCGACAGGGTGTCATAAATTGCAAAATTGCAACCCCACCCCGTTACATTTTAATGTGATTCCCAGCCTGGGTTGTGGTAGTGAAGACGTGATTCACAGCCAATAAAGGGGGTAATTCCAAGTTGATCGCAGCAGGATTTTTGTTAGCAATTGGGCAAAACCATGGCCCTCATTCCGAGTTGTTCGCTCGGTAATTTTCTTCGCATCGCAGCGATTTTCCGCTAATTGCGCATGCGCAATGTTCGCACTGCGACTGCGCCAAGTAAATTTGCTAAGAAGTTTGGTATTTTACTCATGGCATTACAAGGTTTTTTCTTCGTTCTGGTGATCGTAGTGTGATTGACAGGAAGTGGGTGTTTCTGAGCGAAAACTGGCCGTTTTATGGGTGTGTGTGAAAAAACGCTGCCGTTTCTGGGAAAAACGCGGGAGTGGCTGGAGAAACGGGGGAGTGTCTGAGCGAACGCTGGGTGTGTTTGTGACGTCAAATCAGGAACGACAAGCACTGAACTGATCGCACTGGAAGAGTAAGTCTCGAGCTACTCAGAAACTGCACAGAGAAATCTTTTCGCAATATTGCGAATCTTTCGTTCGCAATTCTGCTAAGCTAAGATTCACTCCCAGAGGGCGGCGGCTTAGCGTGTGCAATGCTGCTAAAAGCAGCTTGCAAGCGAACAACTCGGAATGAGGGCCCATGTGCACTGCAGGGGGACAGATGTAACATGTGCAGAGAGAGTTAGATTTGGGTGGGGTGTGTTCAATCTGCAATCTAATTTGCAGTGTAAAAATAAAGCAGCCAGTATTTACCCTGCACAGAAATAAAATAACCCACCCAAATCTAACTCTCTCTGCACATGTTATATCTGGCTCCCCTGCAGTGCACATGGTTTTGCCCAATTGCTATCAAAAATCCTGCTGCGATCAACTTGGAATTACCCCCAAAAGTCGAAATGGTGGACTTTGGCAGGTTGCAAGAGAGTTACCTGCTTCCCAGGAACTGTGAAACTCCCCCAAACTGGGCAGAAGTGGGCAATTACCTGGAACAGGTGTAAATAGTACATATATTATGGGCTAGCTTTCACAATTACTGGTTATCTAGAAAATGTAAAAAAATAGGGGATAAAAAAAGGAACTAATTCATTTTGCTATACATTTTTTTTTACAGCAAAAAGCCCTCTCACCTCTTCTAACCCCTATTGTTAGTAATTTCTATTTAAGGGTTAAATATGGTAGTCTGCATATTGCACAGATGAAATCTGAATTCTACACTATGGGAGACGGTTCCGGTATGAATGGTCGACCATGTTATGGTCGACAGTCATTAGGTCGACCACTATTGGTCGACATTGACATGGTCGACATGGACACATGGTCGACACATGAAAGGTTGACATATGAAAAGGTCGACATGAGTTTTTTAACTTTTTTTGGTGTCGTTTTTTGCGTAAAGTGACTGGGAACCCCAATTAGTGCACCGCGTCCCCTCGCATGGCTCGGGAATGGTGCCTTCGCTCCGCTACCGCTTCGCTCGGCACACTTTACCGTTCCAGTCGTAGTCCATGTGGATCGTAAAGTATGGAAAAGTTCCCCAAAAGAAAAAAAAGTTAAAAAACTCATGTCGACCTTCTCATGTGTCGACCTTTCATGTGTCGACCATTTTCATGTGTCGACCATGTGTCCATGTCGACCATGTCAATGTCGACCAATAGTGGTCGACCTAATGACTGTCGACCATAACATGGTCGACCATGTGAACGGATACCATGGGAGACATGTATAGCAATTAAATAAAGTATATTTTAGCCCAAAAGCTTCTTTTATATGTTGTGGGCGTATTAAGGGGGTCATTCGGACCTGATCGCTAGGCTGCGTTTTCGCACAGCGGGCAATCAGGTCTAAACTGCGCATGCAACACAGGTGCGTTGCATGGGTACAAAGCGGATCGCCGCTCAGCGATGGGTTTGTGTGAAGAATCCATTCGCATGGGCATTTGCAAAGAGATTGACAGGAAGAAGGCGTATGTGGGTGTCAACTGACCGTTTTGAGGGAGTGGTTGGAAAAACGCAGGCGTGTCCAAGCGGTTGCAGGGAGGATTCCTGACGTCAGTTCCAGTCCCGGACAGGCTGATGTGATTGCAGCGGCTGAGTAAGTCCTGGGCTGCGCAGAGACTGCACAGGATCTGTTTGTACAGTTCTGCTACACATGCGTTCGCACACTTACACAGGGAAAATACACTCCCCCTGTAGGCGGCGACTCTCTGATCGCAGCAGTGCAAAAATCGCTGCCTAGTGATCAGGTCTGAATTAGCCCCTAAGAGCGAGACTGCATAATTGGTAGACTGGAAAGGATTAGAGGCATTGCTGAGAATACACAAAAGTGCATATACAGAAGGGCAGGTATGTCAAGCTCTTATAAGAATGAAGAGGAATTGGATAAGGAGATTTGGTGCTCGTCCTTTCTTTGCCATGCCAGGGGTTGCTGAGTTTTTAAGGAGAACTAAAAGGATTTTTATACCTGATAGAACAGGGGCAGTTTAAGAGAAGAAAGGGCCCGTGTGCAGGCTCTGTGTGGACCCCCTTCTCTCTGAGGGCCAGATGTACTAAGCCTTGAAAAGTGATAAAGTGGAGAGTGATAAACTACCAATCAAAGAGCTCCCGTTATTTTCCATACACAGCCTGTAATCAGGGACGTGCGGTGAGCTAAATGGCTGAGGAGGCACTGGCTAGCACCAGAGCCAGATTTCCATGCAATATATGAGCCAAAGGGTACATCTGGGCATTATACACAGGTGCAGCAGTATAAACTCCTGGAAATTTGGTGAGTGTTAATCAGAGATGTGCAGAGAAGATAAGCGCCGTAGACTTTTCACTCCAGAGTTTTGGCTATAAAAATGATTAGAATAATGCAAAGTAGATATTTCAAACAAATTCTTTGTATTTTCCATATACTTTATACAGTCAAAACATTGGCACAAACGTTAGTATAGCAGGAAAGGCTCTGCCTCACCCCACCGCACGTCACTGCCTGTAACATGGCAGTGAGTAGCTGATTGGTTGGTGCTTTGGGCGTAATTCAGACCTGATTACAGCAGCAAAACTGTTCTCTAATGGCAGTAGCGGATCTTGCCACGGGCAAGCAGGACTTTTGCCCGGGGCGCCGCCTTCCGGAGGGCGCAGGGCGCCATCCGGAGGGCGCCACACCAGGGCAAGATCCGCTGCTGCTGTGTGCCCCCCGCTGGCCGCTGCCGCTGTGAAGGGAAACTAGAAGCGTACGCGTCTAGTTTCCCTTCGTGGAGAGGTCCTTTACTGTGCGGTGCATCGCGCACCGCACAGCAAAGGTCCTCTCCACGAAGGGAACTAGACGCTACGCGTCTAGTTTCCCTTCGTGGAGAGGATCTTTGCTTTGCTACGCGTCTAGTTTCCCTTCGTGGAGAGGACCTTTGCTGTGCGGTGCGTGATGATGTCATCGCGCACCGCACATCATTTCAGTCTGTACAGGGGGCGTAAGTGACCACGCCCCCTATTGCCGCCCGGGGCGCTCAGAGCGCCAGAACCGGCCCTGTCTAATGGGCAAAACCATGGGGGTAATCCCAAGTTGATCGCAGCAGGATTTTTTTTAACAATTGGGCAAAACCATGTGCACTGCAGGGGAGACAGATATAACGTGCAGAGAGAGTTAGATTTGGGTGGGTTATTTTGTTTCTGTGCAGGGTAAATACTGGCTGCTTTATTTTTACACTGCAAATTAGATTGCAGATTGAACACACCCCACCCAAATCTAACTCTCTCTGCACATGTTACATCTGCCTCCCCTGCAGTGCACATGGTTTTTCCCAATTGCTAAAACAAATCCTGCTGCGATCAACTTGGAATTACCCCCCATGTGCACACCCCACCCAAATCTAACTCTCTCTGCACATGTTGTATCTGCCCCCCCCCCTGCAGTGCACATTGGCCCTCATTCCGAGTTGTTCGCTCGGTAAAAATCTTCGCATCGCAGCGATTTTCCGCTTAATGCGCATGCGCAATGTCCGCACTGCGACTGCGCCAAGTAAATTTGCTATGCACTTAGTAATTTTACTCACGGCTTTTTCATCGGTCTGGCGATCGTAATGTGATTGACAGGAAATGGGTGTTACTGGGCGGAAACACGGCGTTTTATGGGCATGTGGATAAAAACGCTACCGTTTCCGGAAAAAACGCAGGAGTGGCCGGAGAAACGGGGGAGTGTCTGAGCGAACGCTGGGTGTGTTTGTGACGTCAAACCAGGAACGACAAGCACTGAACTGATCGCAGATGCCGAGTAAGTCTGAAGCTACTCTGAAACTGCTAAGTAGTTTGTAATCGCAATATTGCGAATACATCGGTCGCAATTTTAAGAAGCTAAGATTCACTCCCAGTAGGCGGCGGCTTAGCGTGTGTAACTCTGCTAAAATCGCCTTGCGAGCGATCAACTCGGAATGAGGGCCCTTGTTTTGCCCATTAGAGAACAATTTTGCTGCTGCCATCAGCTCTGAATTAGGCCCTTTAACACTTTTCAAGGCTTGGTACATCTGCCTCTGACTGTGCTGCAGACTCCAGGTTGTGTCAGGGTCTACTGCACATGCGCAGGTCTCTGGAAACATGGTGCATGCCCCTTGTTCCTGGGGATATTTCTGCTTCGATGGTGCAAATTACTAGGAAAATTGCCTCCAAAGGGGTAAATATAATATATGGGTGTGATGTGTGGGGGGCCCCTGGACCCAGGGCCCCATATGCATGGTGCCCACTGTACCCATTATCAATGCACCAATGTACTGGAAGAATGTGTACTCTCAGATTTGCCATGTGAACCGTCATATACATGTCTCCAGTATACAGGAGAAACACACTCCTGGGTACTGGTGAGATACCCAGACAATTCTCCATTTCAGGACAGTTTTTATTTCACTTCAGGTAAGTCTGAAGATATATATGGCTGCTGTATTTTAGCTGCGACCTCTATTGTGGTAGCAATATACCAACACCATATGGAAACAAAGCCTAATGGTAGCAGCCAATTGAAGGCAAGGTCAGAACCAGGCAAGGAACATAGCTCAAAATGAAAAAATTGCAGGTACAACACTTGTCACAGATGCAAACAGAGGGAAGAATGAGTTAGAAGAAGGGAGGACACGGCCAGCTGCACCATCTGTGACAAGGTAGAAGAAAATGTACGCAGTTCTTATTCCCACCATGTGTACCAGACTTTATTCCACCAGATAGGACAGGAGTTACTGGAGGGGCTGCACTGTACATGGCTGCTTTCTAGTATCTACACATCTGGTGGGGATGTCCCAAACTGGCAGCATTCTGGAGATACAGTATAAGAAAGCTCACTCTAGATTGGTGCAAGGTGACTTCCCTCTCTCACCGAAGTCTCTCTCTTCCTCATCAAAGGTCCAATCCTGTGGGTTTCTCCAGAACAGAATATCTAGGCACATAGCGCCTGATGCTGAGTTTCACTTAGTCTTTAGCCACTACCTATTGCATAGCATTTTCTGTGTGTTTTAGCAAATGTTGTTTCCATACAGGAGACGGAGAGCTATACATGCTGTTTTTTATACATTTTATTGAAACCTAACAGCAAACGAGGATTTTGCAATCCCAAAAAAATGATTAATAACATAGGTGTAATTGTGTGCGACGTATGCTGACATACAGTGCATCTGGAAAGTATTCACAGCGCTTCACAATTTCCATATTTTGTTATGTTACAGCCTTATTCCAAACTGGAATAAATTCTTTTTTCCCCTCAAAATTCTACACACAATACTCCATAATGACAACGTGAAAAAAGTGTTTTTGAGATTTTTGTAAATTTATTAAAAATAAAAAAATTAAGAAATCACATGTACATAAGTATTCACAGGCTTTGCTCAATACTTTGCTGATGCACCTTTGGCAGCAATTACAGCCTCAAGTCTTTTTGAATATGATGCCACAAGCTTGGCACACCTATCTTTGGGTAGTTTCGCCTATTCCTCTTTGCAGCTCCATCAGGTTGGATGGGAAGTTTCGGTGCACAGCCATTTTAAGATCTCTCCAGAGATGTTCGGGCTGCCATGTGCTTTTTTACTAAGGAGTGGCTACCATCTGGCCACTGTACCATACAGGCCTAATTGGTGGATTGCTGCAGAGATGGTTGGCCTTCCGGAAGGTTCTCCTTTCTGCACAGAGGAATGCTGTAGCTCTGACAGAGTGACCATCGGTTTCTTGGTCACCTCCCTGACTAGGGCCCTTCTCCCCTGATTGCGCAGTTTAGACGGCTGGCCATCTCGAGGAAGAGTCCTGGTGGTTCCGAACCTCTTCCATTTACGGATGATGGAGGCCACTGTGCTCATTGGGACCTTCAAAGCGGCAGATATTTTTCTGTACCCTTCTCCAGATTTGTGCCTCGGGACAATCCTGTCTCGGAGGTCTACAGACAATTCCTTTGACTTCATGCTTGGTTTGTGCTCAGACATGCACTGTCAAGTGTGGGACCTTTTGTAGACAGGTGTGTGCCTTTCCAAATCATGTCCAATCAACTGAATTTACCACAGGTGGACTCCAATTGAGCTGTAGGAACAGCTCAAGGATGATCAGTGTGAACAGGATGCACCTGAGCTCAATTTTGAGCTTCATGGCAAAGGCTGTGAATACTTATGTACATGTGATTTCTTAGTTTTTTATTTGTAATAAATCTGCAAAAATCTCAAAAACACTTTTTTTCACGTCATTATGGGCCATTGTGTGTAGAATTTTGAGGGGAAAACATAATTTATTCCATTTTGGAACAAGACTGTAACATAACAACATGTGGAAAAAGTGAATACTTTCCGGATTCATGTACACTGGGATTACATACCAACTGGTGCAGACCTGCATATGCTTCATCATATGGGCATTAATACACTATTTCTGTGCAGACTTATGAGCATTAATTACATCCAACAGGTGTCCAGTATAAAGCCCAATCTCTGCAGCTTCCTGCGACTCGCAGTCAGTTTGTTATTCCGTACGGAGCAATGATATTCTGTAAAACATGGAATCTTTCTAACATATTATTAGTGAAAGGAAATAGTGGACATCCCTGTGTAGTGGCATTTTGCATGTTTGTAAGTGCTGAAGGACCTTTACTTATCAATATTTAAGTCTGAGTTGTTTTGGGCTGTGATCCAGCACAACATTTTAGGACACCAAGTGTCACACAACATTCCATATTAGCCAATCAATCTGACCACTTGTGTCATGTAGTCATAAATAGAGTATGTCACACTTATTGCATGGAGTATATGATCTGTTTAATTTAAAATTTTGTTCTGCAAAACGTGGAACCTGGGCTATGCATCATTACTTCTGGTGGAATGAAGTTCTTGATTCTGGATATGTTCCTCAGATGAAACATGAGGATTTGATTGTGGCTGATACCTGATGTTTAAGTGTCAAGTCACTATTAAGGACAACACCAAGATTCTGCACATGTAGTGTATTGTAATTTTGAACCCGAACGTGTAAGTCCTGTTGGTTGGCTATATGCAGTCTTGTCCTTTGGCCTATCATCACGACTTCTGTTTTATCAGGATTCAGTTCCAGCCAACTGGCACTCATCCACTCTTGGAGCTCAGCTAGACAGCCATTTAGGGTTGTTTTGGGGTTCTCAGTACCGGGAGCAAAGGACAGGTACAGTTGTGTATCATCTGCATAGCAGTGGAAGACCACGCCATGACATCTCATTATTTCACCCAGTGGTAGCATGTATACTGCAAAAAGCATGGGAAATGGTATAGAACCCTGTGGAACACCACATGGCAGTGGCACTGGCAATGATTAGTATAATCCAGAAGAAACTCTCTGTGACCTGCCAGTGAGAAATTCTTTGAATCACTAAGGACTGTGCCATCCAGTGCACAGATATATTTCAGGTGCTCTATCGGAATCCCATGGTGCACGGTATCAAATGCTGCAGAGAGATCCAGAAGGATTACGTTTGAACAGTCACCTCTGTCTGATCATTACGCACAAATATTAGGACTGTTTCAGTGCTATGTCTTCTCCTGAATCCTTACTGGAATAGCTAACAAACATCATGGATTGACAGTCGGATTTCTAGTTGAGTTGCAACCACTTTCTCAATAATCGAAGGTTTGATACTGATCTGTAGTTGGTCATGCAGTAAAGATCCAAATTAGGTTTATTAAGAAGAAGTCTAACAATTGCTTCCTTTAGTGGCTCAGGAAAAAAGCCTGTCTGCAATAGCAACAAACTATTTTTGCAAATGAAGGGCTAATTATGTCCATATATTCTATTAGAAACTTGCTTGAGGCAGGTTCCAAAATATAGACACAACATTCGGGTAATTTCAACAATGTCTTTTGCATCCATTGGGTCAAAGCTGGTCCATGAAGATAGGTGACTTACATTGGCAGGCTTGGAAACATAGCATTCTTTTGAAGGCACTGTGGGGATTTTAGCACGGATGGAGGATACTTTATCTGCAAGTGAGTTTGCAAGCTTATGCTGGTTTGCAAAGCATCTCCACTGTAGGGTAAAGCTGAGCTGGCCTGTAAGATTTGTTTAAAAATTGGTTTACTGACTTTCAAAGCCCTACATGACCAGGGCTCCAGGTACCTGTAGCAGCTTCTGATTCCATACTGCCCCTCTCGATTACTGCGATCTGTAGATGAAGGACTAATAGCAGTACCTAGAATCTCCCGTAATTCATCTGGGGATTGAGCTTTCATCTTTGCAGCTCCGACCCTATTGAACTCGCTGCTCTGCACTGTGCGAGAGGCCTCCGCTCTAGAAGCCTTCAAAAACAGACTGAAGACTTTCCTGTTTTCTCAAGCATTTCATTAATGTCCCTCTAGTTCCTAACAAATGTAACCCAAATGCTTAGTCCTCTTTGCTGTTAAGCTTATTTTGTATTTTGTGCTGTAAATGCAAATTTAAAGCACTTTGAGTCCTATTAGGAGAAAAGTGCTATATAAATATTATTGTTGTTGTTATTATTAATATTATTATTATTATTATTACTACTTATGTCTGTCCTTTCTAACATAGCAGCAGGGTAGAAAGGGAGTATGGAGAAGGACCATCTAGCTCTACAAGTATTTAAATGAAGATATTTAAAAAAAACTTGGTGTGAAGAACATCAAGTACTGTAGGAGAGTTTAAGTACTTTCATTCATCTTGAATGTCGTGTAATGAAGGTAGAACATACAGAAAATAATATGGTTTGTCTATGCAGATGGCATATTGACATTTGCCTTGACTCTAGAACCTCTGTACCCTAGAGAAGTATGGGCAAGATCCAGGCCCCATCGCTAATCGCATATCTTCGATACATTGTTGCTCATGCACAGGACCCGTACTGCGCATGTGCAGTATGGGTCTTGCATCATCGCTCGCAAAGCAGCTGCAGATGTCAGGTTATTGACAGTCTGCAGCTGGTTGGAGGCAAGGAGGTGGCTGCGATGGGCTCCGTTGCACAAAACGGAGACGTGTTGCCTTCCTATTTGGGAGCGCAGAGGCCAGGGTCTCCATTTTCCTACTGACCTCAGCAATGGAGCTACGGCGACCGGTCTGCGTAACCTCATGGTTACTCAGTCGGCCGCCCGAAGGTGTCACAGGTGATCCAAAGAGGATCAACATGCATGCAGGCGGCGTCTACTTATACCAGACACCTCCTGCTGCATTACTATATATAAGCATCGCTGTTGCTACTGAGAAAGCAGCGTTATGCTAAATCCAGCTGCACTTGAATCACATCCTATATACACTTTGTTGTGCTCTCAAACATCAAAGTTAATTTGCATGTTTGCAAGAGGCAAAAGCTCCTCACTTCCAGATTTACCAGAGTGCTTCAAACATGAACTATTTGGTGATTCTCTTCCTCAGGCACCTGCCTATACTCACCGAACATCCAGGCAAAACTATTCATAGACATGGGGGGGAGATGTATCAAATACTCTATAGAAGGAAGGCAGAGAAGTTGTCCCTAACAATGCATCATCTTCTAGCTATCAGTTTATGAAATGTACTTGATAAATGATAGCTAGAAGCTGATGGTTGCTGTGGGCAACTTTTTCTCTTTAGAACGCTTGATACACCTCCCCAATTGTAAAGACTGGTGGGTCACCTAGCCAAATCATACAAACACAAACAGGGATTCAAAGCTTGTGACTGAAAAAGGCACTAAGGGCATTAAACAGAAATTTAGATTACCACCACAATAAGTTACCCAAACTGTGGATCTCAATTACGAAGAGTATCAAGCCACTTACTGCTCCACATCAACAGTCATCCTGTTCATAGAAGCCACAATGCAGGTATGAGATATCTTTGCAATGAGTCATGAGGTCTCCACATTCGTTGGTCCACTCACAGCCATGGAATTGGAGAGAATTCGAACAAGGGGTATGGATCTGAATCATTTAAATGGGTACAAAATCTTTGCATCCATTAGATGCTTTTAGATGACCCACAGGGTCCATCCTTTTGATCATGTAAAATATCCACAGATAAAATGCAACCTAGTCAACCTAGACCTTTTGCAGAAGTACCTATTCCTTGGGTCATACCTCTAAATTATAGCATTCTTGGGAATATAAACTCCCTCTTTCCATAATATAGAAGGTAATGGCACAATTGGAAATACACTGTTCTCTGCACACTGACAATAGATATCTTATACCATATTTGTCTCCAGAACTATCACCAGGATGGAGGAATGTAATTACAAATACAGTAATTAACTGGGAGGCATAGTAGCTCAATAAAATGTTTCATGTGTGCCCAGCCACATGTTGGAGATGCTTATTGGAAACAGGTACCACAAGTCAACTTTGGTGTTAATGACCACCAATAAAATGGTTCTGGGTCTACTTTCTTGACCTCTGTGAAGACCACTTCGGAATTAAGATTCCAAAGAACACGTAGGTCCAACTTTTACATAAATCAGCCAACTCATCATCCTACATCCATATATAAGACAATCACCAGTAATGTGGCTTTTTACATGGCTCAGTCACTGATTCCTAGGTATCAGAAGAACAGAGAGTAGTCTTCTAAAGAAGTCTTTCCTATGCAAATGATGGAGATAAGCTTGGAATCTAGAACGTCCAAATGTAATTTTATGTCATAAAGTATATTTGGTTAGAGTTGAGATATGTGCAAACATAAAATAAGTTATTGCATTGAAGCTTGTGAAAGCCATGTCAGTATTATTATTATTATTATTATTATTATTATTATTATTGTTGTTGTTGTTGTTGTTGTTGTTGTTGTTGTTGTTGTTGTTGTTATTATTATTATTATTATTATTATTTTATTTTTTAAACTTTTTTCCATAAGGAGTCAAGGAGCTTTATAGAAATCATGAATAAAATGCAGAGATTTGTCTTTACGTAAAATGCAGACACCATGAACATAATACAGAGCTAAGGCAGCCATTTTGGATCATAAATTACCAGGATTGTTTATCCAGAGGAAGCCATCTTGGGTGCACTGCATAGGTTACACTGGGTGGAATAGGCAATGCCTGGACGAGATGGGAGTACTACAGAGTATTAAAGCAAGATTCACAATCCTTACAAAATCATAATGGAGTGATGCCGCTGTTATGGGATAGTGCTGAGGCCAGTTTCTCCGTCGGAAAACTGAGATTTTCTGACCTTTTTGTAGAAATTGTGGCAGCCGGCTTATGTGATCCCATGGGTCATGCAGCCAGCCAATGGTGTCGCAGGTTATTCTAGGCTGCATCCTTGCATGCAGCACGGATAACTCATGTAAGCAGGAGGTGTCTACTACTAGTGCTTCGCTGCTGCTTCCGTACACATCTGAAATAGGCCCAGTGTGAACCCAGTCATTATAGACTGACTGTTAGTAGCAGCCACTTGTATTAAGCTTTCTAAGAATTTTAACAGCACGTCTGCAAATAAAAAACACTAACATGCTTTGGGGCATTTGATCCTGGGACCATGTGAACTGTTAACCAGCATTCCTGCCAGATAAACCACTGCAATTATTGTCAGATTTGACTTCTGTTTTGTATATTTGAACAGCCTGCATTGCATCGGATCTCCGCCCACTTCCTGGCCACAACCAATCCTCTGCAGGCTGTGTGTATTTAAGGCAGGTAATCAGCACACTGAGGGGAAAATTTACTAAAGGTTCTAAAATTGAAAAGTGGTGATGTTGCCCATAGCAACCAATCAGATTCTGTATATCATTTTCTAGAATGCAATAGAGAAATGACACACCACTATTACATTTTAGAACCTATAGTAAATTTACCCCTCTTCTTGATGGCTTGTATACCTGTTACTGTCCTACATTGACTTGACTTTGGGCCTTATTCAGAGCCGATCGCTGCACTGACAGCGATCGTACTCTGAAGTCCTAAGAGTTGTGTGCACGCGCAATGGCCGCACTGTGCATGCGCACCCAGTGAGGTGCGAAAGGCAGTGAGATGATTGACAGGCACAGGCGGTCGCGGGGTGGGAGCGGGCGCAATTGGGGAGGCACGGTCCGGACAATGCAGGTGTGTCTGGACCGCCGCTGGGGCGGGCCGCGGTAGCTGCGTGACATCACACGCAAACGCTGAGACCCAGAACGTGGCCCCCGCAGGGAACCGCTTGGTGGATGTGCCGTGTAATGCCGTGTAATGCTTTCACGCCTCTGCGGGGGGGGGGGGGGGGGATCCTGACATGTGGGGCGGACTAGCCCTGTTCTGGGCGTCCCCCAGAATGTCTGAGTAACTGATCGTAGATGTGCTAAATTTAGCACGTCTATGATCAGATCTGAATCACCCCCTTTGTTTGATTGCCTGTTTCCTTGACCTGAATCTGGTTTGCTGCCTGTACTGAATTCGGACTGTTTCTTGATTATCCTGATTGGTTCCCGACTTCTCACCTGGCTACGTATTTTGCTCCAGCCTCATCCGAGTCTATCTCATTGAAAACATTTTTATCATCCAAGCAATATTGCCAGTGTTCTACCTAAACCAGCTCACCACGTCAGGTATTTACCTAAGTGGCTGCTGTGCAACCTGCGAGGTGCCAGCCGCGAAATCCAAAACTCTGTGCGGGATTTCCTGTTGAATTCCTGGCCCCCTTTTGACACTCTTGGGCTAACTTAAGCAACGTCAAACCAGATTGAGCACTCTGGATGGTCATTATCTGATGAGCGACGTAACACTGATGGATGCCAATTGGGTAGCCGCTGTTGGTCTAATAGTATTTGCAGGCAACCTTTTATATTCATGTAACATCAGCTTAGCATCCAAAACTGGCACCGGACCCAAGTTGGCCTAGTGATGCCAATTAAAAGTATTAGTCTGCCCTGGTTCTTGACAGGTCCCCAGCTCCCATACGCCTGTGGCATGATAAGATCATGAGCATTACTTTGATGTATGCCAGCTCTTTGCCAGCAGGATGAATGTATACGATTTAATCACTTTCAGCCAGGAGGTGTCTCTGATCAGTGTCCTAGTGTGTCACAGAGAGCCAAGCCTAGTTGCAGAGGTGACCCTTTCTTAGGACCCCCCAATTAATGTGGACCAGGACCTGATAATATAAGCAAACAGGAACCTGTGCAGGAGACTACAAAGATTACAAGTCTTACAATATATATATATTTAGAGTGTATCTATCTATCTATCTATCTATCTATCTATCTATCTATCTATCTATCTATCAATCACACATATACAATTTATCTGCCAGCATGAGACATTCTTCTGAAATGCTGTGGAAGGCAGTGCTGGGGGTGAAATTCTGTGGGTGGCGATTGTGTTCTGTGCACAACACAACCGTGGCAGCAGGCATGCTTTGTGCTGGAGATAGGCTCTTATATCCAATGATGATTTAGAATCCAGAGTTTGCTAAATCAGCATCCAGGAGAAAATTGTGGTGATAAAGGCGCTCTCCCACTTCTGACCACAAGTACACGTGTATGAGAACAGTGTTGGAAAGGGAAGGAAAATATATTAATATATACACATGGAAGACACACAAAAAGAAAAGGAACTATCTGATAACCCGGCTCAGACAATGGGAGTTTATATTGTCATGATCTAAAACAGGGAAATTATATATTATTAAAGTGACTGTCAAAAATTCCAAGGTGGAATGCAATAAATTAAGTGCAGTCCTATTATTTGCAGTACTTGCCTTAATACCAGAGGGGGCTTTTTGGCCGCATGGGGTCTGATTTAGAGACCTACACCAACCCAATGGTTGCGCATTAGCAGATCTGCCGTTTTCGGGGTGGGGGGGGGGGTCAGCATTCTAGAAAATAACCCCAGGGTCACTCAGATGACCGATGTTCATGCAGATGATGATCCAATGTTGCGTCATTGAGCGCAGCAGCGGATCAGAAAAGTCGGCAGGAGGCGTCAATTTACACATGACACCTCCTATGACATTAGCGTGTTGTCACACAGCCATGGATTGCTTATGTTATATCCATAATGTTTAAGATTGAATGTGAGTGTTTTATTTGTAATAAATGTTGAACCTTGAGTTGCTCAGTGTTGCACTATTGGAATGGAATGGATATTTATATTGTGCCACATGTCCATGAGAAACATGATTATGTAGAACTTAGAATACCAGGAATGGTTTGATGTTCATTCTTACAAGACAGAAGCTAGTAACGAGCTTCCTATAGGGAGACGACTTTCTCCATTCTTTCAAAGACTGAATGGTTCCTCCACATCATTCCTCCATTTGACTATACCTATGTAAGTGTGGTTCTTATCCAAATGCTTCTGGTTTTATTTTATGATATGCAAAATGGACCGAAGACTATATGTAATCTAAAGAAGCACCTGAGCAGGAACACATAGTCACATTTCAAGACAGAGTTAAAGTGCCAGTGTTTATTATTAAAATCAGGTTGGTTTTGCCTTAGTAAATACTGTCTTTTTAAATTTGACTGCTAACTCGCCGACATCTCAGCACTTTAGGAAATCCGCCACCTATTTAATTTGACCCATATCATCTATTATATTCTAATACTTGACTGAATGAAGGTTACAGCTTAGAAGATACATTTTTAGAAGACAATAAAGGACAGACATAAATTCTATATAATAGATGAATAGGTGAACATTATGGTATAAAGGTGGACAGAATGGTTTAGAAATGGCATGCCTTGGTTATTGGTATAAAGGGCTTAAATCTACTTGTCCTCATTTACACAGTAAAAAAAAATTCTGTGCACTAAGAAGTCCAGATGGTCCACCCAACGCATTTCCTGGTGCACATCTACTAACCAGACTTTGAAAATACCTTCCCGAATTAGGTGACACCACGGTTTGTAGGTAGGTGAAAAAAATCTGGACACATGAAACAGTGAGCAGATGTATTAACCTGGAGAAGGCATAAGGAAGTGATAAACCAGTGATAAAGCGGTGATATGTGCAAGGTGATAACGCACCAGCCAATCAGCTCCTAACTGCTAATTTACATATGGGAGCTGATTGGCTGGTGCATTTTCACCTTGCAATTATCACTGGTTTATCACTACCTTATGCCCTCTCCAGGTTAATACATCTGCCCCACTGAGTGTAACCGTCACATCAAAGTCCACCCTCCTCAGCTCTAGAACCACCAATATTGTTTAATAAAACGTTTCTATGTTTGTACTTAAATCATGCTGGCGTTTGCCTAATTTATTGCATAACTAAATCATGAGAGTAAGGGGACAGCGACGTTATGTGAATTACATTGCCATTTTTGTCTGTTCAATGTGTTATTTCATATACAGTAGGTGCATCGAATGGCGTTTCTCTGCTGGAGCAAAATACATCACATTCAATAAAGACAAATATGAGTGAAATTGATTACTTGGCCTCCTGCAAAGCCAAAAAACAAACCCCCAAAATATTCCCTCTCCACCCCTTTATCTAACCGTAATTATCTTGCTCTGCTAAATAAATGTTGCTTTCCTCTGCTCTGCTGCCCTCACTGGCTAATGCAACCTTCTCTGAAATGCCGTCTTGCAAGTCCATGCACCTTAAGTAGGGTTAGGGTTTGCACCACGTCTCAGTTGTTTTGTGCTTCATAAATAATTTGTTTGGCGCTTTCTTCCCAGCCTCCCTCTGATCATTTTAGCCATGTATTTATATGATCAGGCACATGTATTGAAGTTAGTTACCCTATGGCAGAGAGAAAATATGTGTTGTATCCAAGGGCAATAAAACCCTTCTTCATAATCTAAACAAACAGGTATAAAAAAAACAAGTACAAACAGAGGCTTGAAAGATAAAGCAATTTGTCTACAAGAAAACGAAAGGCATCTGAAGTTGCAAAGTCTCTGTAAGTAATTTGCTGTATCAAGAATGATCAAACTGTAACAAATAAAAGTACGGCCCAAACGAAGCTGTGCAAATCTATATTTGTATGTTTACGCTGCACAAAGTATTACTTAGGGGAAGATATTCATCACACAGAGTTCTGTGTGGGGTAAAGTCAGCTGGCAGCCATGAGTGTGAACTCTTGATTTTCTTTCCTCTCCTCTTGTTCTTTCACATGTTGATATTGCTTTACACATCTCAAAGCCCCAAGGTTGTCAGCTTCAGAATGCGGCAGCAGCTTCTTGGCAACTCCACTATATATCACTGCGTTTAGTGAACATGAAAGGGCGGGAGTGCAAACTATTTCTGCAGGGACACAGAGCACAGCTGCCTTCCCGTCTTTGGGCCAGACCGTCCACAGCCACTGAGATCTCTTAGGAGGTTGGAAATTTTGAAACAGGATCTGCAGAGAGGATAATGAAACAACTGACATCCACATCATGTACCCTGTGTCTGTGCTTCTAATCCAAGAACTTTACAGACATGCCTGCTATGTTTCCTCTCTTTCTACAGTTCCGGCTCAGTTTACGCAGTTGGCACTTAATGATACTGTGTTATAGAGTGGAGAGAAAATTCTGATAGTAATACTATCTACTGTATACTAATTATTTTAAGCCCTATTAAAACAGTTGGCCAATTAACAAAGTTAAAAGAGGAAGGGAGTTTTGGAAAATAGTATTTTTGATAGCTCCAGGAATTAATGTCCAAAACACGGGAGGGGGGTTTAGAGCATGAAAGATGCTTCTGCTGACACAAAGCATCCACCTACTTACAAGAACATGTTGGCCTGAATTGGTCTCATCAATTTAGAATAGGTTGTGTGGATGGGGCATTGACTCAGAGGCTATGTTCCAGAAGTACCTTGTTCTTCTTTTATGGATGAAGCATTGACTTAGAGGCCATTTTCGAGAAGAATGGTCTTCTTTTGGTGGATGGGGCATTGACTCAGAGGCCATTTTCCAGAAGAACGGTCTCCTTTCGGTGGATGGGACATTGACTCAGGGGACATTTTACAGAATACCTCTTCCTTCTGGTGAAACATTGTCTCAGATGGCATTTTATAGATGTACCTTCTCGTTTTGGTGGATGGAACTTTGATTCAGAGGCCATTTTCCAGAAGAACTTTCTCTTTTTGGTGGATGAGGCATTGACTCAGAGGCCATTTTCCAGAAGAACCTTCTCTTTTTGGTGGTTAGGACATTGGCTCAGAGGCCATTTTCCAGATGTGCTGTACCTTGTCCTTGTTAGAGGATAGAGCATTGACTCAGAGGGAATTTTCTAGATAAACCTTCTGCTTTTGGTGGATCTGGTACTGACTCAGTAGCCATTTTCCAGAAGAACTTTCTCCTTTAGGTGGATGGGGCATTGACTCATTGCGCATTTTACAGAAGTACCATCTCCTTTTGGTGGATGGGGCAATGACTCAGAGGGCATTTTCCATAATACCTTCTCCTTTTGGTGGATGGGGCATTGACTCAGAGGGCATTTACCAGAAGTACATTTTCCTTTTGGTGGATGGGGCATTAGCTCATTGGGCATTTTACAGAATATGCCTCCTCCTTCTGGTGAGCATTGATTCAGAAAGTATTTTTCAGAAGTATCTTCTAGCTATTTTGAAGAGATTGCATATGTTCTGCCCCCAGAAGATGTAATCCCAGCAGGAGGGGTAAATGTTAGATACACACTGCTATAGAATGTACCTAATGAGCAATTAGATATAAGAGTTACCAAAATGCACAGCTCATATAGTGCACTGCTGACATTCGGGAGAGAGAAGAGCTGACAGCACTGGATGGATTTTTTTTAAAGGTCTATTTCAATAGCTTAGAACTCCTGTCCAATCAAAAGCTACATCACTATTTACAGTGTACAGTACCAGTCAAACGTTTGGACACACTTTCTCATTCAAATGAAGTGTGTCCAAACGTTTGACTGGTACGGTAAATCCCCCTATCTAGTTTCCATTGGTGACAAGTCATTGGGGGTCATTCCGACCCGATTGCACGCAGCGTTTCTTCGCTGCAGTGCGAACGGGTCGGGACGCCGCCAGTGCAGAAAGTGATCGCAGAAGCCATCGCATGGAGACTGACCGGGGCGTCAACTGACCGTTTTCAAGGCGTGGTGAGGTGACCGCAGGCGGATCCAGGTGTTTGGGGGGGGGATGTCTGACGTCAATCCCGGGACCTTCGTAGGTCTGAAAAAGTAGGTCTGACCCTGGTCTTGTTTTGCAGGAAACTTTTTAACATAGCAGGGCTGCACAAGCGATCGTAGACCTGCTATGCTAAAATACACTCCCCCATAGGCGGCGTCAAGTTGATCGCACGACCAGCAAAAAGTTACTATGTGCGAGCAACTCGGAATGAGAGCCATTGTCTTTTCCATACTGGCACTCTGAAACCATTGGAGTCCTTGGACTGGGAAGCCCCACCAGTTACAATTTAGGGTTGTTCCTTACTAGCAAATGTTGTTAAAATTGTCCAAAGATGAACAATTCCCTTAATAAAGAAAAGAAAGAATATTTTCCCAAGGAATTCGCTGTTGCTGTGGCTCATAACATAGATTACATACATCTAGCGATTAGAGTGCATACATACAGCGTATATCTGGCCCTTAATTCCTATTCATTGCTCTCATTGTGAGTTGACAGCCATAGCGCTAAGTCAGGCAGACAATTAAGAGCAAGGTTTTCTATCTTTATGCTAATATATGTGCTGTCAGGAGGTGCACTGCCAGAATAGGTACAGCCCGAGGGACATTCACATGTGACAATGGGAGTGCTCACAATACAAGCTCCCAGGTTCTGCCGTCACAGTATGAGGTGAGGGAGTAGCAGTCTGATATTTAGAGAATGAGAATACGGCTATAATAGGAGGAACATGACATTTCCATCAGGTCCTTCCTGCCCTAATGCATTTAAATAGCCCTTTGGTGTTAGCTTCTTTCTTTCATTGCAAAAAGTTTATTTTGCAAACCGCGGAAGACAACACATAAAATAACACCTTAAGTCAGTGGTTTCCAAACTTTTTTGAATCACGGCGCCCTAGAATATAAGATTTTTTTTCACGGCACCCCTAGGCCAAAAATTTCTTATTGAGAAATTTAGAAAGAAATATTACATTAAGTAGATGGCGTTTATAAGTCATCCTTAGGGTCAGTTGTGTGGTGAGGGACAAGATTCGCTTCTGTTTGGCCACATATTTTATGACTGGCAGCCACCAGCACTGGTTTTGCCTATTATATTGACCATGAATAATTTGAATTGGTCCTGGGCCACCAACCCAGGGCACCCCTGCAAGTGTCCCGAGGCACCCCAGGGAGCCACGGCACACAGTTTGGGAACCTCTGCCTTATGTAATAGTTCCAGTGACGAGATATAACGTCTGTGGCGTTACTATTAATTGTTCATTTATTTGTTATGAATAAAGCTGGAAAAATGTTAATTGAACTTACGTCATGTATATTATATGTTAGGGATGTCATCAGAAGGGAGTTATCAAATTGTTGTTGTGATGCTATGTAAATCATAGAGGGGATAATGTATTCAGTACTGTACAGAAGATATATAACAGCACGGTGCAGCAGGGGGTGTGATTCGTTGGGTCGACAGTCATTAGGTTGGCCACTATTGGTCGACAGTGACTAGGTCGACACATGGAATAGGTCGACACGGTCATTAGATAAGGTCGACATGGAAAAAGGTCGACATGAGTTTTTAAAAAAATGTTGGTGACGTTTTCTTCGTAAAGTGACCGGGAATCCCAATTAGTGCACCGTGTCCACTCGCATGGTTCTTGAGCTTCGGGGCAAGGTGCGTCGCTCCGCTATCGCTGCGCTTCGCACAGGTTACTATTCCCAATCGTAGTCCACGTGGATCGTAAAGTAGGAAAAAGTTAAAAAAATGGGGAAAAAAAGTGACAAACTGATGTCAATCTTTTCATGTGTCGACCTAATGACCATGTCTACCTAATATATGTCGACCATTAGTGGTCGACCTAATGAGTGTTAACCTAACTATTGTCGACCTAAAGACCGGATACCGGCTTAAGGTGGGTACACACTGTGCAATAATCGTGCTGAACAAGCAGTTCTCGGTTGCCCAGTCTGATTATTGCACAGCGTGTGCACAGCACCCGGGGCTGACCATTGTTTCAGAAGCAGTTGGGTCTGCTCAATGTATGTCAGTCATGATGAGACGATATTGTGCCGCAAATAATGTGAGCAGAGATCGTCAGACATAGTCCATGTAAACCATCAGCTCTGGTTGTTTTGTACTTTACGTAGCAGAGACTTATGCACATATCCTGCTGCAATAACAACATAACTAGATAAAAGGAAAAACAACAGTTGTGTATTGAAAGGATTGATGTCACTGCTTCTCCTACATCTCCCACACAGCCAACATCTTGTTCTTGCCTGTTCCCCATGGCCACTGCCTCGGAGTCCCCATGGAGTCACTCCTCATGTCCAGTCCCTCTCACAGTCCTGCTGCCTTCTTCCTCACTTTGGAAGTAACCAAAACACTTGCCCACTCCCTTATCATGTCACGCTTTGGCAACTATAAACTCTTCCTCTCTGGCCTTCTCCTCACCCACCTCCCCACTCTACAATCCATTCTAGCTGCTTACCTTATCTTCCTCTTCCTTCATCTCTCATCTGCTACTCGTCTCCGTACATTCCTTAAATGGCTTCCTATTCCTTTCCAGAGTTCAGTTCAAGCTACTTACCATCACTAACACTTTGCTCCATACATCTCAGCCATCCTTCTCCCTCACTAACACGCACTATCCCCATATATCTGTGACCTCGTCATTATATACACCCCTGCTCAACCATCCTTCTCCCTCACTAACACACACTACCCACATATATCTCTGATCTCATCATTATATACTGTACCCCTGCTCAACCATCCTTCTGTCTCACTAACACACACTGTCCAGATATATCTCTGACCTCATCATGAGATACACCCCAGCTCAGCCATGCCACATGGGATGTAGTTATGTGACCGGCGGTCAGGAGACTGCCGATCACAACACCTCCTCCTACATCCCTCACCCTGAGAATCCCGACAGTCAGCATGCCGACTAGCAAGGACTATTCCTATGACATCATTATGTAATACACCCCTGCTCAGCCATCGTTCTCCATCACTAACACGCCCTGCCCCCATATATCTCTGACCTTGTAATGAGATACACCCCTGCTCAGCCATCCCGTTCCCTCCAACACCCTTCATATATCTCTGTCCTCATCATGAGATACACCGCTGCTCAGCCATCCTTCTCCCTCACTAACACCCCCCATATATCTCTGACCTCATCATGAGATAAACCCCTGCTCAGCCACCCTTCTCCCTCACTAACACCCCCCATATATCTCTGACCTCATCATGAGATACACCCCTGCTCAGCCATCCTTCTCCCTCACTAACACCCCCCCCCATATATCTCTGACCTCATCATGAGATAAACCCCTGCTCAGCCACCCCTCTCCCTTACTAACACCCCCCATATATCTCTGACCTCATCATGAGATACACCCCTGCTCAGCCATCCTTCTCCCTCACTAACACCCCCCATATATCTCTGACCTCATCATGAGATACACCCCTGCTCAGCCATCCTTCTCCCTCACTAACACCCCCATATATCTCTGACCTCATCATGAGATACACCCCTGCTCAGCCATCCTTCTCCCTCACTAACACCCCCCATACATCTCTGACCCAGTCTTGAGACACACCCCTGCTCAGCCATCCTTCTCCCTCACTAACACCCCCCATATATCTCTGACCACATCATGAGATACACCCCTGCTCAGCCATCCTTCTCCCTCACTAACACCCCCATATATCTCTGACCTCATCATGAGATACACCCCTGCTCAGCCACCCTTCTCCCTCACTAACACCCCCCATATATCTCTGACCTCATCATGAGATACACCCCTGCTCAGCCATCCTTCTCCCTCACTAACACCCCCCATACATCTCTGACCCAGTCTTGAGACACACCCCTGCTCAGCCATCCTTCTCCCTCACTAACACCCCCCATATATCTCTGACCTCATCATGAGATACACCCCTGCTCAGCCATCCTTCTCCCTCACTAACACCTCCCATATATCTCTGACCTCATCATGAGATACACCCCTGCTCAGCCATCCTTCTCCCTCACTAACACCCCCATATATCTCTGACTCATCATGAGATACACCCTTGCTCAGCCACCCTTCTCCCTCACTAACACCCCCCATATATCTCTGACCTCATCATGAGATACACCCCTGCTCAGCCATCCTTCTCCCTCACTAACACCCCCCATACATCTCTGACCCAGTCTTGAGACACACCCCTGCTCAGCCATCCTTCTCCCTCACTAACACCCCCCATATATCTCTGACCTCATCATGTGATACACCCCTGCTCAGCCATCCTTCTCCCTCACTAACACCTCCCATATATCTCTGACCTCATCATGAGATACACCCCTGCTCAGCCATCCTTCTCCCTCACTAACACCCCCATATATCTCTGACCTCATCATGAGATACACCCCTGCTCAGCCACCCTTCTCCCTCACTAACACCCCCCATATATCTCTGACCTCATCATGAGATACACCCCTGCTCAGCCATCCTTCTCCCTCACTAACACCCCCCATACATCTCTGACCCAGTCTTGAGACACACCCCTGCTCAGCCATCCTTCTCCCTCACTAACACCCCCCATATATCTCTGACCTCATCATGAGATACACCCCTGCTCAGCCATCCTTCTCCCTCACTAACACCCCCCATACATCTTTGACCTCATCATGAGATACACCCCTGCTCAGCCACCCTTCTCCCTCACTAACACCCCCCATATATCTCTGACCTCATCATGAGATACACCCCTGCTCAGCCATCCTTCTCCCTCACTAACACCCCCCATATATCTCTGACCCAGTCATGAGACACACCCATGCTCAACCATCCTTCTCCCTCACTAACACCCCCCATATATCTCTGACCCAGTTATGAGACACACCCATGCTCAAAACCTACCTCATCATTCTTGCCAATACTCACATGTCTGCTACCTCTGGTTCTCCATCTACCGTATCCAGTCTCTCCCATATTACCTCTCATCTACCCCTTCCCTCTAGAGTGCAAGCTCTCAAGGGCCGGTACCTCTGTAACTTTTGTCCCATGTCCATCCACTGTCCGTCTAGCTTGTATATGCCTTGTATGTCTATTGCTGAATCTTCTGTGACTGCTGTGTTATTTTATTTGTGTCTAGCCTGTATCTGTAATTGTTCTCACACCACTCATTCTCTATTCATAGCTCATGTTGCTGTCGTGCACAATGTATTCATGTATTTGCTAGTATGCTTAATTGCATTCAGTTAATGCTTATTGTTTTCATGAATATCATATCTGTATGGTGTTTGTCCAACACTACGCAATCTATGGCGCAATATAAATAATGATGAATTCTGATGATTATAATCTGTTATTTCTAACATTACAAGCTACTGATTATAATGTTTATTTCTCTAGCATCCATAAGGGATATTGGGGACACATTAGTTTGATGGGTAAAGACGGGTTTCAAAGGAGCCGGTGCACTTAAAATTTCTTCCACTGGGTGTGCTGGCTCCTCCCCTCTATGCCCCCTCTCACAGGCAGTTTAGGAAAAAGTGCCCTCAGTAGAGGATGCTCACCTCTGTAGCTCCAGAGAGATATCTTCAGTCTATTTTCAATCTTTGTTATTTTCGGTATGCTGTTTGAGCAACAACATACCTGCACCGTGGTAGTTAGGGGAGGGGGGTGGGGCGGTCGCCAGTCTTGCGAGGTGTCACAGCCGCTTCCCCACTGCAGGACCACCGTCCTGGGAGGTTGTTTGTTCAGAGGGGCACTGCACCTTGTCTATCACAATCGCAGCACACCGCACACCCCTAACATTAGCCTAAAGGTGACATCAGTGGTGAGTACAAACCGGGGGGCTCCGCTAGGGGGGTCCCCCGGTTCACTGTGTGGCTGACATGCAGGAGAGGCATACAGGACCCTCCTGGGGGGGACCCACTATAGCCCCCTGTGTACACTGGCAGCGGTTAGTGTAACCTTGCTTTTATGTTGGGTTTTACACTGTTTGGGAGACATTGCCAGTATAAATATTACTGAAGCTCCGGCGCCATTACAGGGTGCAGAGCTTACTCAGAGCGGGCTCAGCTGCATTTTGGCGCCTTCCTCTGCATACAGCAGCAGCAGGCACACACAGGGGGTTATTCGAGTTGTTCGCTCGCTGCCGATTTTCACAGAGCAGCGATCAGGTAAAAAAATGGCAAAACTGCGCATGTGTATGCACCGCAATGCGCAGGTGCGTCATACGGGTGCAAAGAGGATCGGTACTGGGCGATGGATTTAGCGAAGATTCCATTTGCACAGCCGAACGCAAGGTGATTGACAGAAAGAGGGCATTTATGGGTGTCAACTGACCGTTTTCTGGGAGTGTTTGGGAAAATGCAGGCGTGTCCAGGCGTTTGCAGGGCGGGTGTCTGACTGAAGTGATCGCAAGGGCTGAGTAAGTCCAGAGCTACTCTGAAACTGCACAAAATGTTTTTCTGCGCTCGGCTGCAAAAGCGTTCGCACACTTGCAAAGCGAAAAATACATTCCCCCGTGGGCGGTGACTATATGTTTGCACGGCTGCTAAAAGTAGCTAGCGAGCGATCAACTCAGAATGACCCCCAAAGCTCCTCCAGACACGCAGGAACACGCTGGATACTTGGTACAGGGTATAGCTAAGGGGGAGAGCCGCTAATGTGCACATTCTGTGTCCCTTTGGGGAATATATATTATATTATAACATATACAGTGTTTCACTGAATACAACAGCTACCAGCCTCACTGGGGCTAGGTAGTTTGGGTGTGCTGGTGCCTTCTCTCTGTTTCCCCCTTACGTACAGTAAGAGCAGGCTTGCATTATACTTGTCTGTGTGTATATGTATGTATGTGTTGTTACTGCAATCATGGTAAAACACAAGTTGTGCAGTGTGTGTAACACCAGATTCTCCCCACTATCATCTGGCTCTATTTCTTGTGAACAATGTAGTCAGTCCTCACAAATCACTGAGGAGGCTGTAGGGGAGGGTCCAGAACCTTCCTGGCTAGGTGCAATCAAAAATATGATGTCTGATATGTCATCTCAGCTCACTGCTAATGCCCATAAAACTCAACAATTACAGCAGACTGTTGCAGACCTGGCTGCTAGGACAGATGTCCCCCATCACCCCATCTCTTCAGGTCCACAAAAACGTGGATTGCCCGCCTTACTCTCAGATTCTGAGGAAGAAATACAAGAAGATGGCAAGGAAGTGAACCCCATTGGTGGGGATCCCACTTCAGCACAGGGTATTGAACACCTCATTCTGGCTATACGGGATGTGTTAAAACTCCCTCTAGAGGACACTGCGACACAGCAGTTGTTTTTCCTAACACAAAACAAACTGAGTGTCACTTTCCCTGATTCTCCTGAATTAGAGGACCTATTTAAGTTAGCCTGGAAAAATCCAGATAAAAAATTCCAAGTGTCAAAACGGTTTTTGCACACTTTCCCATTTGCTTCTGAAGGCAGAAAATTCTTGGAAGTACCCCCAGCTGTAGACGTAGGGCCTCTTAGGGGATAATTACCTGGTTACTACAGTGACTCTCCTCAAACACATTCAGGACACGTGTATTGTGTGACTCTCTCAAAGAGATAGGCAATATTAATACTAGGACCACTGCTATGGCAGTGTCAGCGCGCAGGGCCTTATGGTTGCGGACGCAGAATCCAAGCGCAATGTCTCTTCCCTTTTCAGGGGAATGGCTCTTTGGGGGAGAACTGGATATGTGGATCTCTAAGGTTACTGCGGGGAAATCCACATATCTTCCCTCTGGGGCCCCACCAGCTAAGAGGGCCTACCCGGGGCCATCTGCTCAGTCCTTTCGGTCCACCAGATTTCGATCTAGGGCTAGAGGTGCCTCCAATGCAGCTAGAGGCACCAGAGATAAGTCTAAGAAACCAGCCATTGCCGGCTCTCAGGAACAGAACACCAGTTCAGCTTCAACAAAAGCCTCAGCATGACGGTGCATGCCCACCCCGAGGGGATCTCGAGGTGGGAGCTCGGTTGCGTCACTTCAGCCACATCTGGGAAAGTTCCTGCCAGGATGCCTGGATAAGAGAACTCATCTCTCAAGGATACAAGCTGGAATTTGACGGTGCTCCTCCCCAACGATTTTTTAAATCAAGCTTACCAGCTTTGGAGGATACGCGTGTTACGCTGCTGCTCGCCATCAAAAGGTTGGCTCCAATCTGTTCGTAGTGCCGAAACCAGACGGGTCGGTAAGACCCATTTTGAATCTGAAGTCCTTGAACCCATACCTGAAGGTTTTCAAGTTCAAGATGGAATCTTTGCGAGCAGTGATTGCAGGCCTGGATAAGAAGGAATTCCTGGAATCCCTGGATATCAAGGACGCCTATCTTCATATCCAGATTTGGCCTCCTCATCAGGCTTATCTGAGGTTTGCCCTGCTGAACGATCACTACCAGTTCCAGGCGTTACCCTTCGGCCTGTCTACAGCTCCGAGGGTGTTCACGAAGGTGATGGCGGAGATGATGTTCTAGCTCCGAATCCAGGGGGTCAAGATTGTTCCTTACCTGGACGATCTCCTGATAAAGGCAAAATCCAGGGATCTTCTATTGCTCCAAATAGATCGCACTATCACGCTTCTGTCACACCATGGGTGGATCCTCAATTTACAGAAGTCCCACATGGAGCCTTCTCAGTGTTAGGCGCCGAGGGTCCGCCCGTCAGTGCGGCCCGGCGCCTAGCAACTAGGGACGCCGCAGGCAGACAGCCGCCGGCTCCCTAGCAACGCTAGACGCCGGGCGCACGGAGCCGCTTAGACCATAGCAACGGGGACGCCACTGTCGGACCGCGTTCCCCGTTGCTAGGTCTAATTAATCAGGTCAAATTGTATCCTGGCCGTGCAGCATGCAGCTGCACGGCATAATTATGATTACCCTGTCTGGATCCGGATTGGAGGGTTTCCTAATAAAAGCACTCTCAGGACTTCTCACAGACGCCGGTGTTAGCTTCCTGTTGGCTGTGTCAGTTACAGAGAGTTTCCAGTCCTGCTCAATTCGGTTGTTCCTGTCCTCAGTGATCCAGTACTCGGAATTTGTCATCTATTCCTGGAGTCCTACCGAGCACCTTTAACATCCTGTGGTGTTCGTGAGTCGCGGCGTAGCCGTGTGTTGCGGCTTGACCGCTTACTATTTATTATTTAGTTTTATTGTGTTCCGGAGCTTTTGCGGAGGATTCCGCTCCCACAAGTCCACTCTGGTATCCAGCGGTGCTGGATAGGAGTAACGGATCAGTGGATCTTTGGTTGTCCTTTTCCCTGGCGGTTTGTCCGCACATACTTTTGGTTAAGTTAGATAGCTTGTAACCCCTGGCCTGGTTGCTTAGTCAGAGGGCCCCTTGTTATCACCCTGTCTCGGATTTCCCTTTGTCTCCCATTAAGACCTGAGGGGGCATCGGGGTTGGGCAGACATAATCCGCCCTTCGAACGCGGCTGCCATGGGCTCAAGCAACCATAGTCTCGCAGGGGATTTCTGATAACACGGGCGAGACAACGGAGTTAGGGCGCCAGGGGTTACTAGGCTTCCCTGTTCCCGTAACCAGCATATCTTTCCAGTACTCAGACCTCTGCCATAAGATCTCATCTGGTCTGGAGTACGGGAATCATAACATTAACACCGGCCATACTAAAATTTAAAATTAACAGGAGTTAATTTTTTTTCCTTATTCAGTTGGGAGATTTGTCAGCCTCATGAATCCCACCGGTGTTGGGCCAAATCCGGGCCAGCTTTTAGTTAGCCAGATTCAAGAGCTTACTCAGATGGTTCAGGATCTGTCCCTTCGGGTGAGGTCACAGGAAGATCTGTTACGGACTTCCCCGAGGGTCATTCCTGAACCAAAAATGCATCTGCCTGACCGTTTTTCTGGGGATAGAAAGCAGTTTTTTAATTTTAAAGAGTCTTGTAAACTGTATTTTCGTTTAAGACCAGTCTCCTCAGGTACGGAATCTCAGCGGGTAGGAATTATTATTTCTCTGCTACAGGGGGATCCTCAGACCTGGGCTTTTGGTTTAAAGACAGACGATCCAGCTTTATTGTCTGTAGACGCCTTTCTGGGGTCCTTAGGGCTTTTGTATGACGACCCTGATAGAGAGGCATCCGCCGAGAGTCAGTTGCGTGCTCTCAGACAGGGTAGGAATCCCGCAGAGATTTATTGTACGGAGTTTCGCCGTTGGTCGAACGACTGTGGATGGAATGACCCAGCCCTGCGCAGTCAGTTTCGCCTCGGCTTATCTGAGTCTATAAAAGACAGTCTCCTTCAGTATCCCGCTCCTGAGACTCTCGATAAACTCATGGAGCTCTCTATTAAGATTGATCGTCGTCTCAGGGAGTGGAGGGCTGAAAAAGGAGCATCTGTCGGGTCTACTCCTTGTGTTTTTTCCATTCCTGTGGACATTGAGGAGCCCATGCAGATAGGCCTCTCCAAACTGTCTCCTGAAGAAAGAACCAGAAGGCAAAATTCTGGTCTTTGTTTATACTGTGGGGGTAAGGGACATTTTGCCCGTAGTTGTCCGAACAAGTCGGGAAACGCCTCGACCAAGTGAGTTGTGAGGGGGTTCACTTTGGTTTACAGCTTATCTCCTCAAATAATTCACTGTTGGTTCCAGCTAAAATTTCCTTTGGCAGCCTCTGTTCCTCGGTCTCGGCTTTTGTGGACAGTGGAGCTGCAGGGAACTTTATGGATTTAACATGGGCCAAGGCCTTAGGTATTCCTCAGTTAGCCTTGGGTAGGTGTATCACCATGCATGGTTTAGATGGGAGTCCCTTGTCCAATGGGGTTATTTCTCTCTGTACACCTTCTGTTCTTCTTTCGGTAGGAGCTCTGCATTCTGAAAAGATTGAGTTTTTCCTTACCCATTGCCCAGCAGTTCCTGTGGTTCTGGGTCACCCTTGGCTGGCCTTTCATAATCCCATCATTGATTGGCAGTTGGGGGAGATCTTACAATGGGGTACCATCTGTAATAAAGAATGTATTACGCTTCCCATCAGAATTGCTGCTGTCATTCCCGCACCCATTCCTGTGGAATACCAGGATTTTGTTGATGTATTTTCCAAGGGCAATGCGGATATTCTGCCTCCCCATAGGCCTTATGATTGTGCTATTGAGTTAATTCCTGGTGCCACTTTGCCTAAGGGAAGGTTATATGCATTGTCCGGACCTGAAACTGTGGCCATGAATGAGTATGTTAAAGAAAGCCTAGGGAAAGGATTTATCAGGCCATCTAAATCCCCTTTAAGTGCAGGCTTCTTCTTCGTGGAGAAGAAGGATGGATCACTCAGACCTTGCATTGACTTTAGAGCCTTGAATAAAATCTCAGTAAAGAATACTTACCCTTTGCCGCTGATTTCTGTCCTCTTTGATCAGCTACGTTCGGCTGTGATTTTTTCTAAGATTGACCTAAGAGGAGCATATAACCTCATCAGAATCAAGTCAGGGGATGAGTGGAAAACGGCATTCAGTACTCAGTCAGGCCACTATGAGTATCTGGTTATGCCATTCGGCCTGTCCAACGCTCCGGCAGTTTTCCAGGATCTCATTAACGATGTGCTCCGTGAATTTCTTGGAAGATTCGTTGTAGTCTACTTAGACGATATTTTGATATATTCTGACTCTATAGAACAACATGTTACCCAGGTGCGTCAGGTTCTAAAAAAATTACGTGAAAATCACCTATATGCCAAGCTGGAGAAGTGTGAATTTCATGTCACGGAGGTATCCTTTTTAGGGTACATTATTTCCCCTCGGGGATTCTGTATGGAACCAAAGAAGCTCCAAGCCATCCTTAGTTGGGCGCAACCCACCAATTTAAAAGCAATTCAGCGCTTTTTAGGGTTTGCGAATTACTATAGAAGATTTATTCACTCTTTCTCTGACCTAGTTGCTCCCATTGTGGCACTGACTAAAAAGGGAGCAGATCCTACCAACTGGTCACGTGAAGCGGAGTTGTCTTTTCAGGCCTTGAAACAAGCCTTTGTCTCAGCCCCTGTCCTCAGACATCCCAACCCAGAATTGCCTTTCATTGTTGAGGTCGATGCCTCGGAGGTTGGAGTAGGGGCTATCCTGTCTCAGAAGGATCCGGATTCCCTGGAATTACATCCTTGTGCCTTTATGTCCAGGAAATTCTCATCTGCTGAATCCAACTACGATGTTGGTAACCGGGAATTACTGGCTATTAAATGGGCTTTCGAGGAGTGGAGACATTGGCTTGAAGGAGCCACTCATACCATTTCGGTTTTGACTGATCACAAAAATCTTCAATACATTGAATCAGCTAAACGGCTGAATGCCCGGCAAGCTCGTTGGGCTTTATTTTTTACTCGTTTCAAGTTCATTATCACCTTCAGGCCAGGTTCCAAGAATACCAAGGCAGATGCCCTGTCACGCAGTTTTCTTCCAGTTCAAGACAACAGTCCTGTTACTCCCATACTTCCGTCTTCAGTCATTCGGGCAGGCCTCACACAGGATTTATTTACCCAGTTGAAGCAGCTTCAACATCAAGCTCCTGGTAATACTCCTGCTGGTCGTCTTTTTGTCCCCGAGTTTTTGAGAGCAACGGTTTTGACGGAGTTTCACGATAGCAAAGTTGCCGGGCATCCGGGGATCGCTAAAACTTTTGAATTAGTTTCCCGCTCGGTATGGTGGCCTGGTCTTTCCAAAGACATTAAGGAATTTGTTTTTTCTTGTCAGGTCTGTGCACAGCATAAGGTTCCCCGTTCCTTGCCTATCGGTCAACTTTTGCCCTTGAATGTTCCTCTTAGGCCATGGTCTCATATTTCCATGGATTTTGTGGTGGACCTTCCTCTGTCAGCCGGATGCCGAGTCATATGGGTGGTAGTGGACCGTTTTAGCAAAATGGCCCATTTTATTGCTCTTCCCCGATTGCCATCTGCCCAGGGATTGGCAGTCTTGTTCCTCCGCCATGTTTTCAGACTCCATGGGTTACCCACTGATATTGTTTCTGATCGGGGTCCACAATTCATTGCACAATTTTGGAAGTCTTTTTGTGCCTCATTAAAGATGAAATTATCTTTAACGTCTGGCTACCATCCCCAATCCAACGGGCAGACTGAGCGAGTCAATCAATCATTAAAACAATATTTGCGTTTGTACTCGGCCAAACTTCAAAATGACTGGTCTGAGTTTCTTCCGTTAGCAGAGTTTGCTTACAACAATGCCTGTCATTCCTCCACCAATGTATCTCCATTTTTTACAGTTTTTGGTTTTCACCCCAGAGCTAATTCCTTTTTTCAACATTCCTCTGTCTCCTCACTGACCTTGACCTCTCATCTCAAACTCATTTGGAGAAAAGTGCACCTGGCTCTCAGAAAAGCGGCATTTCGGGAGAAAAAATTTTCTGACAGGCTCCGGCGGCCGTGCACTTTTAAAGTTGGAGATAGGGTATGGTTGTCGACTCGCAACATTAAACTTCGACAAACCTCAGCCAGATTGGGTCCTAAATTTATTGGACCATTTCATATTATCAAAAAAGTCAATCCAGTGGCTTTCCGGTTACGGTTACCAAAAACTTTACGGATCGGAAATACCTTCCATTGCTCCTTGTTAAAACCATATGTTTCGTCCAGTAAATTTCCTCGCAAGATCTCTCAGGGGAAATCACCAATAGACGTACAGGGTCAGCAGGAGTTCTTAGTGGAGAAGGTTCTCGATTCCAAGTTGTCCCGGGGTCGGCTTTATTTTTTGGTACATTGGAGAGGTTATGGTCCAGAAGAAAGGTCTTGGGTCCTGGACGAGGATCTCCATGCCCCGAGGCTCAAAAGGGCATTTTTTCGAGAATTTCCTCAGAAACCTGGCCTTAGGGGTTCCTTGACCCCTCCTCAAGGGGGGGGTACTGTTAGGCGCCGAGGGTCCGCCCGTCAGTGCGGCCCGGCGCCTAGCAACTAGGGACGCCGCAGGCAGACAGCCGCCGGCTCCCTAGCAACGCTAGACGCCGGGCGCACGGAGCCGCTTAGACCATAGCAACGGGGACGCCACTGTCGGACCGCGTTCCCCGTTGCTAGGTCTAATTAATCAGGTCAAATTGTATCCTGGCCGTGCAGCATGCAGCTGCACGGCATAATTATGATTACCCTGTCTGGATCCGGATTGGAGGGTTTCCTAATAAAAGCACTCTCAGGACTTCTCACAGACGCCGGTGTTAGCTTCCTGTTGGCTGTGTCAGTTACAGAGAGTTTCCAGTCCTGCTCAATTCGGTTGTTCCTGTCCTCAGTGATCCAGTACTCGGAATTTGTCATCTATTCCTGGAGTCCTACCGAGCACCTTTAACATCCTGTGGTGTTCGTGAGTCGCGGCGTAGCCGTGTGTTGCGGCTTGACCGCTTACTATTTATTATTTAGTTTTATTGTGTTCCGGAGCTTTTGCGGAGGATTCCGCTCCCACAAGTCCACTCTGGTATCCAGCGGTGCTGGATAGGAGTAACGGATCAGTGGATCTTTGGTTGTCCTTTTCCCTGGCGGTTTGTCCGCACATACTTTTGGTTAAGTTAGATAGCTTGTAACCCCTGGCCTGGTTGCTTAGTCAGAGGGCCCCTTGTTATCACCCTGTCTCGGATTTCCCTTTGTCTCCCATTAAGACCTGAGGGGGCATCGGGGTTGGGCAGACATAATCCGCCCTTCGAACGCGGCTGCCATGGGCTCAAGCAACCATAGTCTCGCAGGGGATTTCTGATAACACGGGCGAGACAACGGAGTTAGGGCGCCAGGGGTTACTAGGCTTCCCTGTTCCCGTAACCAGCATATCTTTCCAGTACTCAGACCTCTGCCATAAGATCTCATCTGGTCTGGAGTACGGGAATCATAACACTCAGTGGCTCCTGTTCCTGGGAATGCTCATGGCATACTGTGGCACAGAAGGTGTTGCTCCTAGAGGACAAAGCGAGAACACTCCAGGAGATGGTCCGCATGGTTCTCTGACCTTCTCGTATATCCATCCATCTTTGCATAATATTGTTGGGAAAGATGGTGCCCTCGTACGAGGCAATCTAGTATGGAAGATTCCATGCCAGGACATTTCAATTGGATGTCCTGAGCAAGTGGTCCGGTTCACATCTTCAGATTCACCGGATGATTCAACTGTCACCTCGGGCCAGGATTTCACTCCTGTTGTGGCTGCAGTCTTCCAACCTCCTGGAAGGCCGAAGCTTCAGGATTCAGGATTGGATCCTCCTCACGATGGATGGGAGTCTGAGAGGATGGGTTGCTGTCACCCAAGGGGCTCAGTTCCAGGGTAGATGGTCTACCCACGAAGCCCTACTTCCGATCAACATTCTGGAACTTCGGGCAATCTACAATGCTCTGATTCAGGCCTCTCCTCTACTCAGGGATCAGGCGATCCAGGTTCAGTCGGGCAACGCCACGGCGGTGGAGTACATCAATCGACAAGGAGAGACAAGAAGCAAGGCCTGCATGTGAGAAGTGTCAAGGATACTCCTCTGGGCAGAAAGAAATGCAAGATCACTGTCCGCAATCTTCATTCCGGGAGTGGACAACTGGGAAGCGGACTTCCTGAGTCGTCACAATCTCCACCCAGGAGAGTGTGGGCTACACCTTCAGGTGTTCCAACAAATCATTGACCAGTGGGGATGCCCACAAATTGACATGATGGCATCTCGTCTCAACAAGAAGCTTCGCTGCTATTGCTCGCGAACCAGAGACCCTCAGGCGAGCGCAGTAGATGCACTGATGTTGCCTTGGATGTATCGGTTGGTCTGCCTGTTTCCTCCAATTTTGTTGATCCCACAGTTCTCAAGAGGATCAGACATAAGGGTGTTCAGGCAATCCTGATTGCCCCGGATTGGCCCCGGAGAACTTGGTATGCGGATCTTCTGGGCGTGTCCATAGAACTCCCTTTGCCTCTACCGCTAAGCAGGGTCCTTCTTCAGCAAGGTCTGTTTGTCTACCCGGACTTACGGCGGCCTCGTTTGACAGCATGGAAGTTGAGCGGAACATCCTAGCTCACAAGGTCATTGCTACCATGGTGCAGGCCAGGAAACCTGTGACGTCCAAACACTATCACCATATCTGGAAGAGGTATGTCTCCTGGTGCAAGAAACGCATGTATCCGCCTGTGGAGTTCCACTTGGGGCGTTTCCTCCATTTCCGGCAGGCTGGCGTGGATAAGGGTTTACGTCTGGGTTCCATTAAGGTCCAGATTTCAGCTCTCTCAATTTTCTTCCAGAAGAAATTGGCGGTGTTGCCAGAAGTTCAGACCTTCTTGCAAGGGGTGCTTCACATTCGACCTCCGTTTGTGCCGCCCACGGCACCTTGGGATTTGAATGTGGTGTTGAATTTTCTACAGTCCTCCTGGTTTGAACCTCTGATGACGGTAGAGGACAGGGCCGGACTGGCCATCTGGCACTTCTGGCAAATGCCAGAAGGGCCGATGGCCACTTGGGCCAGTCCAGCGGTCACTGAGACACGCTGCCGCTCAGTCCGGCGGCAGCATGTCTCAGCTGTCAGGAGAGGAGAGCAGAGCTCCCGCAGCGCGGCTGTGTCTGGTGCTGCGGCGGCTTCGTTCAAACCAGCCGCCGGTTCGTGAGCCAATCAGAGCTCGCGGACCGGCAGCCAATCAGAAGCCGCCGGTCCGCGAGCTCTGATTGGCTCACGAACCGGCGGCTGGTTTGAACGAAGCCGCCGCAGCACCAGACACAGCCGCGCTGGCGGGCGGTCTGCTCTCCTGATTCACCCCCGTCCCTCACAGCCCGGAGGAGCAGCAGCAGCAGCAGCAGTGCAGCAGCGGTAAGTAGCTGCAGCACTGGCTGCTGTGGGGACAATTGTATATCTGGCACTGTGGGGGCAATTGGCTGGCACTGTGGGGCATTTGTATACATGGCACTGTGGGGGCAATTGTTTACCTGGCACTGTGGGGGCATTTGTATACCTGGCACTGTGGGGGCAATTGTATACCTGGCACTGTGGGGGCAATTGTAAACCTGGCACTGTGGGGGCAATTGTTTACCTGGCACTGTGGGGGCATTTGTATACCTGGCACTGTGGGGGCAATTGTATACCTGGCACTGTGGGGGCAATTGTATACCTGGCACTGTGGGGGCAATTGTTTACCTGGCACTGTGGGGGCATTTGTATAACTGACACTGTGGGGGCATTTGTATACTGTATACCTGGCACTGTGGGGGCAATTGTTTACCTGGCACTGTGGGGGCATTTGTATACCTGGCACTGTGGGGGCAATTGTATACCTGGCACTTTGGGGGCAATTGTATACCTGGCACTTTGGGGGCAATTGTATACCTGGCACTGTGGGGGCAATTGTTTACCTGGCACTGTGGGGGAATTTGTATACCTGACACTGTGGGGGCATTTGTATACCTGGCACTGTGGGGGCATTTGTATACCTGGCACTGTGGGGGCAATTGTGGATCTGGCACTGCACTATTGGGGGCATATAATGTAAATTTCGGCTCATACTGGGTGCTATAATGTAAATTTCGGCTCATACTGGGTGCTATAATGTGAATTTTGGCTCATACTGTGTGGTATAATGTGAAAGAGGCACCAGTACTAGATAGTATAAGGGGTCCTACTATTGTGGTGCATAATGCGTATAAGGGGTGTATGGTGTGATAAACTACACTGAAGGACACGCCCCCTTTTGAGTGGCCACGCCCCCTTTTCCGGAGCGCGAGCGCCTTCGGCGCGCGCTTATTTACAAACTTCACATTTACATACCCCCACTTAAAAATTTCCACTTCAACCACAGGTTGTGTGTATTTTAATAGAAAATGATGTACGCTTGTATGTTGTTAGAATATTAATTATATTTGTAAGAGCATAGACTAATAAGTGGGAGGAGTCAGGAATAGTAAAGGGAGGAGTCACAAAGGTGGGCCTGTGTGCTTCAAAAATGCCAGGGCCTATTTTTAGTCCCAGTCCGGCCCTGGTAGAGGACAAGTACCTCACGTGGAAGACGGTGATGTTACTGGCCCTGGCTTCTGCTAGACGTGTCTCAGAATTAGGTGCCTTATCGTGTAAAAGTCCATCTTTGGTCTTTTATGAGAATAGAGCGGAGCTCAGGACTAGACAGCAGTTCCTGCCAAAGGTCGTCTCTGCACTCCATTTGAATCAACCTTTTGTAATTCCGTCCAGTTCTGGCACTTCTGCTCCTCCGGAGACATTGGATACTGTGAGAGCCTTGAAAATCTATGTCAAGAGGACGGCTCGGATCAGAAAGACGGATTTCTTGTTCGTGCTGTATGATGCGCAGAAAAAAGGTTGCCCTACTTCAGAGCAGTCCATTGCTCGTTAGCTTAGGCTCACTATCCAACAGGCCTATGTGTTGGCAGCTTTACCCGTTCCACAATCTCTGAAGGCCCACTCTACAAGATCGGTGGGGTCTTCCTGGGCGGCTGCCCATGGAGTCTCAGCCCTGCAACTGTGCCGAGCTGCTACCTGGTCGGGGTAGAACACATTTGTGAAGTTCTACAGATTTGATACCCTGGCCAAAGAGGATACCCAGTTTGGGCAGGCGGTGCTGCAGATGTCTACGCACGTTCCCGCACGTTCTGGAAGCTTTGGGATGTCCCCATCGTACTAATGTGTCCCCAATATCCCTTATGGATGCTAGAGAAAATAGGATTTTAATACCTACCGGTAAATCCTTTTCTCGTAGTCCATAAGGGATATTGGGCACCCGCCTCAGTGCGGTGACTTTTCTGCAGGTTATCTGTTAGTTGTTTCCTGTTCAGCTATTGCTGTTTTGTTACCAGTCGTTGCTGGTCTTTCTGTTCACCACTCATTGGGGGTCATTCCGAGTTGTTCGCTCGTTTTTTTTTTTCGCAACGGAGCGATTAGTCGCTAATGCGCATGCGCAATGTCCGCAGTGCGACTGCGCCAAGTAAATTTGCTATGCAGTTAGGTATTTTACTCACGGCATTACGAGGCTTTTTCTTCGTTCTGGTGATCGGAGTGTGATTGACAGGAAGTGGGTGTTTCTGGGCGGAAACTGGCCGTTTTATGGGTGTGTGTGAAAAAACGCTACCGTTTCTGGGAAAAACGCGGGAGAGGCTGGAGAAACGGAGGAGTGTCTGGGTGAACGCTGGGTGTGTTTGTGACGTCAAACCAGGAACGAAACTGACTGAACTGATCGCAGATGCCGAGTAAGTCTGGAGCTACTCAGAAACTGCTAAGAAGTGTCTATTCGCAATTCTGCTAATCTTTCGTTCGCAATTTTGATAAGCTAAGATTCACTCCCAGTAGGCGGCGGCTTAGCTTGTGCAAAGCTGCTAAAAGCAGCTTGCGAGCGAACAACTCGGAATGACCCCCATTGTTCTTACCTTCCTTCTCTCGAGTATATCCTTTCTCCTTCGGGCACTGTTTTACCTATAACTGCCTGTGGGAGGGGGCATAGAGGGGAGGAGTCAGCACACCCAGTTGAAGAAATTTAAAGTGCACTGGCGTGCACTGGCTTCTTTAGACCCCGTCTATACCCATCGTACTAATGTGTCCCCAATATCCCTTATGGACTACTAGAAAAGGATTTACCGGTAGGTATTAAAATCCTATTTTTTCAGAATTACATTTTCAATTACTGGTTGATCATCATTGTTTTTATAGAGTTGTCACTTTCAGATGCCAGAATATGCAGCCGGGAAGCCTTCCTATTCGGCACGTTACGTCAATGGACACTGACCTCCCTAATGTGTTTTCATGTTAAGCACACGGAATCATTAGCATATCCTGTATTCCCGATAAAGGGGGTTATTCAGGTTTGCTAGCAAATCAAAAATTCAAGCAACTGGGCACAACTATGTTGCACTGCAGGTGGGGCAGATGTACCGTGCAGAGAGACTTAGATTTGTCTGGGTTATATTGTTTCTGTAAAATACTGGCTGCTTCATTTTTACACTGCAATTTAGATTTCTGTTTGAACACACCCCACCCAAATCTAACTCTCTCTGCACACGTTACATCTGCCCCACCTGCAGTGCACATGGTTTTGCCCAGTTGCTTGCTTTTCTGGTTTGCTAACAAACCTGAATAAGGCCAAAAAACCCTTGGCTTTGTACTGTCCAGTTTGCCTGAGACCTCTAACCCGTTCATGCTTGCCGTAACTAGGGGTGTGCGACTGGTACCAACACCCAGGGTACAGCCTGAAGTAATAGGATAAATGGCAGACACTGTTATTCATTTGTGGTCTTATGATTAGCAAGCAACATTTAAACCTGTCAGCTTTAGTACAGCACTAATTCATGCTTACCTACTTCCTGGCTGCTCTTTCCCCCGGAGCGGAGAGGCGGGGCAGGACAATGACGAGAAGAGGGGGCAGAGGCGGAATGGGGTGGGCGGAGGCGGTACGAGGGCGGGGTTACATCGGCACAGCATTTAATCCACGCCCGCGCTCTGATTCAACAAGAATCGCGTCATCGACTTTACTCTCAAAGTGGGCAGCCGGGCAGGGAGAAACAGAAAAATCGGCAGACTTGTCTGCTCTTCCAGGGGGCCGGGAGGGTCACCTAATTTTCGGGAGCCTCCCAGCCATTCCAGGAGAGTAGGCAAGTCTGCAAGTGCTCATCAGGGCAAGTACCTTTTTAGAATGTACTCACATCACAATCGCCCACAACACACATCTACTGAAATATTGTATGTTAGATATCACTTGATAGCAAAGCCATGCCACACATCCTGACCACATGGACAGCAATGATATGATTGAGAGATAAAAGCGAGAAAATGATGCTAACATCAATTTATTTTCTGAAAGAAACAATCCCGCACAGGTTTTTATCTTTAATGATCACGTTAAGAACCTTTAAAGCGTGCATTGGAATTTGGTCCTTATTCTCAGCTGTCCTTCTATAAATAATTATTTCCTTTTCAAAACAAATATGGCTGCCAGGCACAGGCTCCCAGCTCCCGGCATGTCATGTGACGGCAGAGGGCGGAGCAGGATGGGAAGGATGTCACAGTAACAACAGAGTACAGAGTGGAGTTCCAAAGCCTCTTTGCTTATGGGGGGTCATTCCGACCCGATCGCTCACTGCAGTTTGTCGCAGCGCAGCGATCGGGTCAGAACTGCGCATGAGCCGGCGCCACAGTGCGGGAGTTACTCCACAGATACGCGATGCTTTTGTATTTGTGCGGAAGGGGCCAGCACTGACATGCGGGGCGGACTTGCCCTGTGCTGGGTGTCCCCCTGCATGTCTGAGTTTACGACCGTAGCTGTGCTAAATTTAGCACGGCTCTGATCAACTCGGAATGACCCCCATTGCGTCATGTGTCAGTTGACTTGTAGTTGCTATGGTAGTCACATGACACTGTAAAAAATATGGCAAATTATCAACTGTCAACAGTATACATAGGCTGGAAAAATCCAGAACTTTAATAAATGGTTATTTTTGCACTGTATTGCAAAAGAAAAATGAATAGCAACCATTTGCCTATCTTGAAATAAAAAAATGCCATGGTTTTCTTGAATTTATTATCACAGCAGCTTTTTGTCCTGTGGATGATGAGGGGTTATTGTAAGAATTCTTTTTGTATTGCATCTCAGTGAAAATGCCAAGCTGATGTGGGACATTTTTTTTCCAATGAGTATGAACTCATTATGGTTTTTCTGTACTCTTTCTATGGCCCTCATTCCGAGTTGTTCGCTCGGTAATTTTCTTCGCATCGCAGCGATTTTCCGCTGATTGCGCATGAGCAATGTTCGCACTGCGACTGCGCCAAGTAAATTTGCTATGCAGTTAGGAATTTTACTCACGGCATTACGAGGTTTTTTCTTCGTTCTGGTGATCGTAATGTGATTGACAGGAAGTGGTTGTTTCTGGGCGGAAACTGGCCGTTTTATGGGTGTGTGTGAAAAAACGCTACCGTTTCTGGGAAAAACGCGGGAGTGTCTGGAGAAACGGGGGAGTGTCTGGGCGAACGCTGGGAGTGTTTGTGACGTCAAACCAGGAACGAAACTGACTGAACTGATCGCAGTTGCCGAGTAAGTCTGGAGCTACTCAGAAACTGCTAAGAACTGTCTATTCGCAATTCTGCTAATCTTTCGTTCGCAATTTTACTATGCTAAGATTCACTCCCAGTAGGTGGCGGCTTAGCGTGTGCAAAGCTGCTAAAAGCAGTTTGCGAGCGAACAACTCGGAATGACCACCCATGTTTCCAAGCACATACAAACCCACAAATATGTTTTAAGTACCATATCTCATATAAGCCAATATCATTACATTCCTCAAGACACATTTAGGTAGAATACAAGGTAAAATAAATTGTGGAAACGATAAATGTCTTATTGGAGTGTAATAATGATGAGCAGACATTACAATTATTACTCAATCACTTTTCTGGTGTGTGTTTCCGGCAGGCATACACTATTACCCCTTTCACACCGCAGCTTGTACCCGGTAATTTGCCATTTTTACTGGCTTCCTAAACGGTTCGAGCTGCGATGTGAAAGGGTCACCTTCAATTTACAGTTTACAAAATACCGGTTTTTTGAAACGGTAAAAAAGCAGGGTCCTACCCGTTCAGACCCGTTTAATTGTGCAGTGTGAAAGGGTCTGAAACGGTATTTGCAAGCCCCAGAAGGTGATAGGCTGTCTCCATGTGTGATGTCACCAGGCAGAAGCAGGAAATAAACATTTAAAATGACAACCACTGTTTTGTATGGGTGAAACGGGTTCAGTGTGAAAGGTACCAAAACGGTAATGAAATGGTAATATACTGGTTACAACATGCGATGTGAAGGGGGTTTAACTGCTCAGACCCGTTTTAAGAACCGTTTAAAGAACCGTTTCAAAAGCAGGTTTTGCGATGTGAAAGCAGCATATGTTGCACGGGTTCACTGTAGTTTTGGCTATGCGCAGGTTTAAGCAAACCGCAGACCCGGTTCTGCTGATTAGTTCATTTAATCAGACCGTCCAGAGCATCATCTAGTGGTTTGGTAATTACATGCCTCTTCATCCCATCCCTGTCCTTGCACCTTTTGGTGTTTAATGACTGTATTATAGTGGTCAGAATAAAATTAAGTTTTCTTGGCTAAATATGGATGCATGGTTCGGTATACCCGAGAAGCATTTCCATGCAGCCTTTAAACATTTGTTCCATTTTCTTATTTCGTGGCATCACATTGAAAAGTAGTGTTTGTCATGTACGGGAGCAAATGTTCTCATCAAGGCTTCCAGCGTGCAGTGCTGCAACCAAGCTAATTAATTGCAGCTCAGTCCCAGCTAAAAATATCCATACGTTTATCAGCTTTGCTGTTAGCTGAAAATGTGGGAAGCTAGCAGCGTGATCTAGAGAGACTCTCTGTACTACACAGCACAGACCAGCTTCATTTATTTGGGACGTGACGCTTCTTATATCGCATGGTGTTCACCCCTGTAGCTCTAGCAGTGACCTTAACCTTAAGGATATTAAGGTCAGCGTTCTACAGGGTCTCATTAGTAGCAATTTGGTGAGATGGCAGGCTCTCACGAAAGGGCAAAGGGATGTCAGTCGCCACGAATGCACTCCCCTAAGCCATGGCCTGATCGCTATGGTTGATGTGAAACTAAAAAATAATAAAAGTGTATCTAGTGGTTAAGGGGCATATTTATTTGTGGCAATAAGAAATTAAGATTCACCAGGATGTATTAAAACACGTGGAGGGCAATTTATCTTTTGCGACGCTGCAGCACTACTGCGCATATGCAGTTTGCTGACCTATGGAACTCTCTCCCGGTAATTTCTGTGAAGAGTAGCCCATAGGGTACAATGGCTAATAGGGGTCATTCCGAGTTGATCGCTCACTGCCGATTTTCGCAGTGCAGCGATCAGGTGAAAAAGCAGCATTTATGCGCATGCGTATGGGCCGCAATGCGCATGCGCGTCGTACGGGTACAAAGCCCGTTGTGGTTGTGCACAGGTTCTAGCGAAGTTTTCAGTCGCACTGATGGCCGCAAGAAGATTGACAGGAAGGGGGACATTTCTGGGTGTCAACTGACCGTTTTCAGGGAGTGTTTGCAAAAACGCAGGCGTGTCTGAAAAAATGCAGGCGTGGCTGGCCGTTCGCTGGGCGGGTGTATGACGTCAAATCCAGACACGAATAGACTGAAGTGATCGCAAGCGCTGAGTAGGTTCAGAGCTATTCTGAAACTGCACAAACTGTTTTTGCAGAGCTCGGCTGCACACGCGTTCACACTTCTGCTAAGCTAACATACACTCACCAGTGGGCGGTGGCATAGCGTTTGCACGGCTGCTAAAACTAGCTAGCGAGCGATCAACTCGGAAGAACCCCCAATGTTAGTTAGTTTTGCAAAAATGGAAGACTGCAACAGATAGCTGCGATATCTGCTGAGGTCCTATTTTCATAAAAGTCAGGGATACTTAAGATTTGCGGGTACCAGCGGTGGCTGCAGCCTCTGGGCTACAGCGCCGACTTCGTTGTGCAGAGGGGAACTGCTAAGCACATACAAACATAAATGTGAAGTAGTATGTAATATATGTGCTGCATATCACAGCCACCATGCAGAACCCGGGAATCGGCATAAGGCTTCCGTCTCCTAATCCCGCCCCCAGACTCCTATGATACTAGCCAATGAGAGTCTGGGGGCGGGATTAGTAGATTGAGGCGATCCCGGATACACTTCACTTGTATGTTTATATGTGCTTGGCACCCCCCCCCCCCCCCCCCCCCCTCCCTCTCCGGACCAAGGTAGTCTTCACTGCAGCTAGGGGCTGCAGCCGCCCTTGGCGGACACCCACCGGAACACCCACCGAAGCGGCATAAGCGATTGCAGCCCTGCTATGCTAAAATACACTCCCCCATAGGCGGGGATTAGTTGTTCGCAGCAGCAGCAAACAGTTGCTGGCTGCGATCAAATCAGAATGACCACCTAAAAACCTTATTTAAAGAAGAACTTTTTTCATTTAGTAAATTGGAGGAAAAACTTAGTATACTTAAACAAACAGCCACGTAGCAGGGTGGCAGTGCGCCCTGTACCTGCCCCGCCTCCTATATCTGTGATGTAATTATGCCACACCTAGAGGGCAGAGCCGCTGACACTGGGAACTAGAACTCTGCCCTGAGGACTCTCCAGGCAGCACCGCAGGCTTGTGTCCCTTGGATGCACCAGGCAGCTCTGCAGAAGCGCTACTGGCTGCAGGCTGCAATTCCAGACACAGTGCAAGCCATATACAGTTGCCATGGAGCAGTGACAGTGTTGCCCCCAGGGCCCTGTGCCCTGTGTCACGGCATGACACCCCTTAAAAATGTAATTTATACCCCAGATTGGTGTGGGACCTGGCAGGTCCTGCGAATAGCACACACAGGAGATAGGAGTTTTTAAAATATGATTCATATATGATTATCATAATGTTGGGGCATACTTGCCCACTCTTCTGCAAGTTGCAGGAAACAAATACAATTTTTGGGGCAGTACCCAGAGCCGGGCCTAGGCATAGGCAAATTAGGCAAATGCCTAGGGCATTTGGTATGCCTATGGGCACCAGCAGCTTCTGCTGATTAAAATGATATGCATGCCTACAGTATATTCTGTGTGTAGCGTTTTGTATGCAGATACAGCCACAGTCGCACACAGTATATTTGCATGCAGCATATAATTTTAATCGGCAGAAGCTGCTTGTGCATCCTAGCCAATAGCAAGCAATGCAAAGTAGATGCATTTTTATCAAAAAAGGCACCCGACGTAAGCAGAGCTGCCAGCTGACTCACTCCAGGCATCTCCTGCTGCATGGCGCATTGAGGCAAGATTAATGAGGACACATCTGTATCCAAGCAGAGGCAAAGGTCACAGTGTTAGCGGGTGTGTGAGTGCTGTGTGTGAGTGGGTTGGCTGTGCAATAGTGTTCGGCACATGTTTAAGGGGATTTATGCATGTCATGTGTTTAAATGCATTAATAATGTGCAGCAAATGTGTAAGGGGCACTATGTGTGTCATTATGTGTATAAGGGCACTGTTAATGTGCGGCATATGTGTAGGGGACATTATGTGTATAATGGCATTAATAACGTGCGGCATATGTGTAAGGGGTACTATGTGGGTCATTATGTGTATAAGGGCACTGTTAATGTGCGGCACATGTGTAGGGGACATTATGTGTATAAGGGCATTAATAACGTGCGGCATATGTGTAAGGGGTACTATGTGGGTCATTATGTGTATAAGGGCACTGTTAATGTGCGGCACATGTGTAGGGGACATTATGTGTATAAGGGCATTAATAACGTGCGGCATATGTGTAAGGGGTACTATGTGTGTCATTATGCATATAAGTGCATTAATAACGTGCGGCATATGTGTAAGGGGTACTATGTGTGTCATTATGCATATAAGTGCATTAATAACGTGCGGCATATGTGTAACGGGCACTATGTGTGTTATTATGCATATAAGTGCAGTAATAACGTGCGGCATATGTGTAACGGGTACTATGTGTGTTATTATGTGTATAAGGGCACTATTAATGTGCGGCATATGTGTAGGGGACATTATGTGTATAAGGGCATTAATAAAGGTTGGCATAATGTGTAAGGTGCATTATGTTTATAGGGACATTAATAATGTGTGTCATATGTGTAGGGGGCATTACTGTGTGGTATTTTGGGTATAAATGCATTACTAATATGTGGCATTATGTGTATAAGGTACTCTACTGTGTGGTGTTACATATAGAAAGGGCACTACTGTGTGGTCTAATGTGAATAAAGAGCAATATGGTGTGGTGTAATGTGAATAAGGAGCAATTCAGTGTGATGTAATGTTAATAAGGGGAACCGCTGTGAGGAGTAACGTTTATAATGTAAAGTGGTACTGCTGTGTGATGTAACGTGAATTAGGGACACTATCACATGATAACGTGAATAAAGTTGCAGTACTGTGTGGCGTAATTTGAATTGGGGGTACTAATGTGTGGCCATGCCCCTTGCCAGCAAAAACATACCCCATTTTGGGCAGTGCGCCGAATGTGTGCACTGTTTCTTTTTAAAAAGGGGGTAGGAACACCAAAAAAAGGACAGCTATGGGTGAGGGGTGATGGTGCTGGGAAAGGGGTGCAGGGTGAGAGGCGGAACTAGCGGTGGGGCTAGGGGGCACCAGCCAAAATCTTGCCTAAGGCATCATATTGGTTAAGGCCGGCTCTGGCAGTACACCGCACCAGCGGAAGAGTGGCCGATTCTCCCACATGCCGCCCGCTTCCTAGTGAAGCGGGTAGAATGAATAGATTATACCTGGGATTTATTTATTTATTACCAGTTATTTATATAGCGCACACATATTCCACAGCGCTTTACAGAGAATATTTGGCCATTCACATCTGTCCCTGCCCCAGTGGAGCTTACAATCTATATTCCCTACCACGTACACAAGCACACATTCACACTACGGTTAATTTGTGTTGGGATCCAGTTGACCTACCAGTATATATTATTTTTGGATTGTGGGAGGAAACGGAACACCCGAAGGAAACCCACGCAAGTACGGGGAGAATATACAAACTCCACACAGGTAGAGCCATGGTGGGAATGGAACCCATGACCTCAGTGCTGTGAGGCAGTAATGCTAATCATTACACCATCCGTACTGCCCCAATGCCACACTCACTCATATATGGGATTTGCGGCTCCATATAGAGGGGACAGGACTAAATTAAGCAAACGTGTGTCATTTAGCTCCGCCTCCACCCCACAGACCCGCAAATCGCAGCATTGTGGCGTGACGGGGGCGGAGCTGTCCTGACTTTTAGCCATTATAAGAATGCAAAGAGACTGGTTTTGCCTTGTAAATGATTGCTGCATAAAAAAAAAAATGGGCAGAATCGCACAAAGTCCTGAATCTCCGGCAACTCGGAAGCTATTACATTTAGCCCAAAATGTCTAATCTAACGAGCAGTGGTTTTATACACCAGCAGAAACCTGCTAGAATAATAGAGGTAGTATGTGTCCTTCCTTATATGTTGTTTAATACAAAATAATAGTGCCCATGTATAGTTTCCATTTTAAAATAATGCCCTTGTATATATGGGGCCTAATTCAGACCTGATTGCTAGCAGCTGATTTTTGCACTGCTACGATCAGATAGTTGCTGCCTACAGGGGGAGGGTATTTTAGCTTTGCAAGTGTGCAGATTTTGTGCAGTCTCTGCGCAGCCTAGGACTTACTCAGCCACTGCGATCACATCAGCCTGTCCGGGACCGGAATTGACGTCAGGAACCCTCCCTGCTAACTCATGGACACGTCTGCGTTTTTCCAGACACTCCCTGAAAACGGTCAGTTGACACCCACAAACGTCTTCTTCCTGTCAATCTCCTTGCGATCACCCGTGCGAACGGCTCTGTCGCACAAACCCATCACTGAGCGGCGATCCGCTTTGTACCCGCGCGACGCGTCTGCGCATTGCGGTGCATACGCATGCGCAGTTTGTGCCTGATCGCCCGCTGTGCGAAAACAAAGCGATCAGGTCTGAATTACCCCCATAGTTTTAAGTAATAGTAACCCCTTAGTCCAATGGTTCTGAAACTGTGTGCCGTGGCATCCTGGCTTGGTGGTCCGGGACCATTTCATGTTATTTATGGTCAGTGTTATAGGCAAAACCAGTGCTGGTTGCTTTCAATCTTAAAATATGTGGACAAACAGAAGCAAATCTTGTCCCTCACCACATTAATTGAACCTAATGATGACATATAAAAACAATTTATTTAATTTAATATGTTTTTCTAAATGTATCAAAAAGAAACTTTTGACCAAGGGGTGTTGTGAAAAAAATTCTGATACTCTAGGATGCCGTGATTCAAAAAAGTCTGGGAGCCACTGCCTTAGTCTAAGTAAGATCTAGGTATTATATTCATACCTCCCAACTTTTTAAATATGCGAACCCCAAAAGGGGCGTGGCCTAGAACAGGGCGTGGCTTCGCTGAGTGAGCGTGACATCACAGTGCCGATCCATTTTTCTTCATTGTGGGGGCGTGCCCAGCACTCCCGAAGCCGCTTGGCAGCCCCCTACTCACCTCCAAGCACTGAATACATGCCGTGCGTGTGCACACAGCATGTATTCAGTGATCACCGGCTGCTTTGCATAGCAGAGTAGCAGGTGATCAAAGGCTCCCCAACTATTCCCCCAGTGCTGCCCGAGGGTGGGACAGCGGGACAGTGTCCGAATAGCGGGACTGTCCCACTGGAATCGGGACAGTTGGGAACTATGTTATATTGAATCTTATTTTCCCACACTGGCATTTCTGTCATGGGTGCAATGTGTGCGGTGCACACGGGCCCCTGCGTCAAGGGGGGGCCAACACCACCCACATTACACCCATATTTTCATACTCACCTCTCCGAAGTCCGTCACTGGGCGCTGGAGCGGCACCCGTTGCGGCCAAACAAACACATAAAAAAATGGCCACCGCGCAGTTTGACTTTTCTCCAAAACATGGCGAGTGCCATGTTTCGGGAGACCTGCGCATGCGCCATAGACTCCGGCATATTGCCGGAGCCTACGGCGCTGTGGTGAGGAGGGGGCCCACCCGAAGTGTGCACACGGGCCCCCTCCTCCCTTAAGACGCCCCTGTTGGCCCACTAATACTTTTTGTAGCCTGTAGTTTTTATAATTACTTGCCTACAATCTTCTTTTCTTGATCTTATATGATCTTAAAATAAAAAACAGAGGAGTTCCCCGATGCAAAATGAGTTAGTGTCCCCTAAACCCACCTACTTTACAGATGGGCAGCCAATCAGCAGTGGTATCTTATTCCTCAACTTGTAAATCAGTAATTAAGAGTCTCATTAGGAGTAATTTTACTAAAGTGCTTTTGCAAATCTGCAAATTTTGGGGTGAATTTTATGGGCTAAATTTACAAAACAGCGCTTTTCAAATGTGCCTGGTTTTGTATTAAATATGTGTTCCTCTAAATCCAGCAACTAGAACCACTGGTTTTGGCAGTTGCTATTAAAAAAAATATATATATATTTTGTAAATATAGCCCTATATGTGGTTTGGAAGTTGTGGAATTTATTAAAGGTCGCATAATCTCATATTGTTTAAACTGCACAATTTGAAATTGTCATCCTGATTTTTGGAAATGGCAAGTATACAAACGTGTGATTTATGAAACAAAGACAATATCTAAGTGTGGAGTTTGTATGTTCTCCATGTGCAGATTTCCTCCAGAGGCCCCAGTGTGTTCACAGAGATTTCCTCCAGTGGCTCAATTTTCTTCCCTCAGTTCATAAACCTATGGTAGATTGCTTTGCTTTGGATAAAATGTCTAGTGTTTGTGTGACAGAAAATTAGATTGTAAGCTCCACTGGGGCAGAGACTAATGTGAGCAATGAAACATTCTCCGTAAAGTGCTGGCACAGAAATACATGTTTTGAATATAATGCCATGGAAAAAAAATCACCAGGCTTCTGTATTATAACACCTTAAAAAAGCCCCGAGTGGTCGAAAACGCCGTTGGTGCTACCAGGCAGTGAGTTTTACCATTTTTATTGACATTCTGTTCTTTTCATGGGATACCACTTTAGAAGTGTGCCCAACATGACAGTACTGGTGTAAAACCGGATTACATCAGCTTTTTGTCTGTTATACCTGACCTGCATGTTATTGTACAAACTGGAGAGTGGAAGTATCATAGAAAAGTAGCAGATTGCCGTTTTATGGACTTTTTATGAATAAACCTGTTGAATTATTTTGGATGTCATTTTTGATCCTGGTTTAAAGATACCTTGATGATACGTGGGAGTAACCCCCAGGGCCGTTTCTAGACAATTTGGCTCCCAGTGCGAGATTTCAAAATGCGCCCCCCCCCCCCCCCCCCCCCCCGTTGCTCTAAAAAAAAAAATGTGTGCCCCCCCCCATATAGCCATAAAAAGAAAAAGCATGCGCGCGCTCCCGACAAGGGTGTGTGGCCTGATTAAAATGGGCGTGGTCTCATTAAAGTGGGCATGGCCTCATCTGATATCATCACACCCACCACAGGGGGGGAAAATGGGGATATCTGCCTGCCGTGCTGTGTAAAATGGGGATCTGCCTGCCGTGCTGTGTAAAATGGGGATATCTGCTTGCCGTGCTGTGTAAAATGGGGATATCTGCCTGCCGTGCTGTGTAAAATGGGGATATCTGCCTGCCGTGCTGTGTAAAATGGGGATATCTGCCTGCCGTGCTGTGTAAAATGGGGATATCTGCCTGCCGTGCTGTGTAAAATGGGGATATCTGCCTGCCGTGCTGTGTAAAATGGGGATACCTGCCTGCCGCACTGTGTAAAATGGGGATACCTGCCTGCCGCACTTTGTAAAATGGGGGCACCTGCCTGCGTACTGTGTAAAATGGGGATATCTGCCTACCGTACTGTGTAAAATGGGGATACCTGCCTACCGTACTGTGTAAAATGGGGATACCTGCCTGCCGCGCTGTGTAAAATGGGGACACCTGCCTGCCGCGCTGTGTAAAATGGGGACACCTGCCTGCCGCGCTGTGTAAAATGGGGACACCTGCCTGCCGCGCTGTGTAAAATGGGGACACCTGCCTGCCGCGCTGTGTAATATGGGGACACTTGCCTGCTGTAATGTGTAAAAAGGGGACTTTTTTATTTTTATTTTTACACAGTACGCAGGCAGATGCCCCCATATTACACAGTACGCAGGCAGGTGCCCCCATATTACACAGTACGCAGGCAGGTGCCCCCATATTACACAGTACGCAGGCAGGTGCCCCCATATTACACAGTACGCAGGCAGATGCCCCCATATTACACAGTACGCAGGCAGGTGCCCCCATATTACACAGTACGCAGGCAGATGCCCCCATATTACACAGTACGCAGGCAGGTGCCCCCATATTACACAGTACGCAGGCAGGTGCCCCCATATTACACAGTACGCAGGCAGATGCCCCCATATTACACAGTACGCAGGCAGGTGCCCCCATATTACACAGTACGCAGGCAGGTGCCCCCATATTACACAATACGCAGGCAGGTGCCCCCATATTACACAGTACGCAGGCAGGTGCCCCCATATTACACAGTACGCAGGCAGATGCCCCCATATTACACAGTACGCAGGCAGATGCCCCCATATTACACAGTACGCAGGCAGATGTCCCCGTATTACACAGTACGCAGGCAGATGCCCCCGTATTACACAGTACGCAGGCAGATGCCCCCATGTTACACAGTACGCAGGCAGATGCCCCCATATTACACAGTACGCAGGCAGATGCCCCCATATTACACAGTACGCAGGCAGGTACCCCCATATTACACAGTACGCAGGCAGGTGCCCCTATTTTACACAGTGCGGCAGGCAGGTATCCCCATAGGCAGGTGTCCCCATTTTACATAGTGCGGCAGCGGCAGGCAGGTTTCAAGTTGAGGGGAAGGAAGGGGGAGAGGGGGGGGGGGGGAGAGAGAGAATACTTACGTCTTCCCGCTCTTCGGTCCCGCCGCCTCACGTCCCTCGCGCCGGCCGCCTCCTCCTTCATGCTTATCTCCTTCTCGCCTCTCCCGAGCGCTCCTGCTCGGGGGGCGGAGTTTCGCAGAATGACGCGTTTGCGTCGTGACGTCACGACGCAACGCGTCATTCCGCGAAACTCCGCCCCCCGAGCAGGAGCGCTCGGGAGAGGCGAGAAGGAGTAACAAAGTGCCGCGGCGGGCGCCCCGTGCGGTTGCACGGCTCGCCCGCCGCTAGAAACGGCACTGGTAACCCCCCTTTACAAGTGAGTGGGGTACGTTATCTGTAGCAGTTTTCCTTTCTGCTCTATATCACGTGGGACATACTACTAAAGATACCTTTACGCACCTGTTCCTGCCAATTTTGATGTGAGTTTCGGTACGTCCACAAACCATACTTACCGACTTTTCAAATCTCCTCTCCGGGAGATGCCCGGAGAGGAGAAGCAGGTGGGCGGCACTGAGGGCGGGGCTGACATAATTACATCATTAAGCCCTGCCTACTCACCAGGAAAAGTGCACAGTTGGGTAATATTTGCATAGGGGGCGGAGCTAAAATGACGCGATTAGCATATAATGGCGTCATTAGGCTCCGCCCCCTCCACCAGTCCGCGATTTCGCTATGTCTTTCTTCACATTCTGCCCACTTCACTAGGAAGTGGGCAGAATGCGGGAGGTGTGCCCACTCTTCCGGGGCTGCGGGGGACTACTCGAAAAACCGGGTGTTTCCCGCAGAATCCGGGAGAGTAGGTAAGTATGCCACAAACATAGTGAAGTGGTGGCGAGATACTATCCTCATCTTCTATCAAATTTGGTCCGTCACTTTAGGTTTTTCCCTTTCTGGACATTCACGGGCTGTTTAATCATTTATAGCATGCAATACCACCCATGTGTGTGTACTTTCTCTTTTTTACATGTTTAATATCTGGATGTAATGAGACGATCAAAAGAGTGGCAATTCTGAGAAGGACTCCATACCACATAAGTGACGTATACCTATAACCTTATTTCTCTTGTTATCGCCTTTGATCTATCCTCCTATTGTTTGTTTCATGTTATTGGTCGATCTGTTATTTGGGCAGATTTGTTGAGGATTTAGATTGGGCTGAGAACCTTGCGCCAGAATCTACATTATTGTTTTTTCTTCTGTAATATACTGACCCAACCAGCACTATGGAAAATAAGAAGTATTGCTTAGATATTTCTGGCTTACCATATTTTTCACATGCAATAAAATGCTGAGTAAAATTTCTACCACAGTGCGGAATTTAGTCTTCAAAAGATATGATGCATTCTTGGAACCCTTTTTTATTTTACCAATATGAAATATATTATTTTGCCAACACCCATCACATTTATTTCTCCAGATTTTTTTTGCCAAATTCACACATTCAAGTGGCGACATATTAACTGTGAATTAGTTAACATAAATAGCAGTCAGTGCAACACAAGTCTGGGGCGATAAGTGGGACTTTTCGCGCTTCAGAAAATAGCGCACTTTTCCACTTCCAGAAGTATCACCCATTTCAGTAGACATGCCTGACTAACAGTGCATGCTGGAATATGTAGTTCCACAGGACTAAAAAAAATTGAAAACAACATAAATACAAACAGGTATTTTTAAACAAAATGTAACTGAAGAAAACGACAAAACCAATCATTCATCACTAAATTAAAAAAATAAAAATGCTTTATTGTTTATAATATAATGGGAAATTCTGTACTTGTGATCCATTGAGGTACATCGATGCTTTTGGCCATCGGCGGTAATATCTAGCTTCTGATTGGTTGATTGCTGTCAGGAGCAGTGTCAGGTCCAGTACTCCTTAGACCAAATAGGTTATAATGGTGCTATTCACTCTTCTGGTCTGGATGTGAAGTGTCGTACTTTCCTGTCGGTTTCCTGTTTATCGTTCTTGGGGATCGAAATCGACACGGTAGCGGGATCATGTCGCCTTCCTCAGGCCAAGGTTGCGAAGCTACGCAAAGTTATTTGCCAGTTCGTAAGGTCGCGCAAAGTCAAGCTGCGGCAGGCGCAGTCCTTGCTGGGCCTTTTGAACTTTGCTTGTCGGGTAATCCCGATGGGCAGGGTTTTCTGCCGGAAGCTGGAGAGGGCGACGGCGGGGTGTGCCAGGCCGCATCATTTCATCCGCTTGTCCTCCGAGATTAAGAGGGATTTGGCCGTATGGGCCTCGTTCCTGGAGGATTTCAACGGGGTGCGTATCTGGCAGGCCCCAACGGTCGACAGCGCTAGGTTACCGCTGTTTACTGACGCGGCAGGTTCCTCTGGGTTCGGTTGCTACCTAGAGGGATCTTGGGGCGTGGCCTCGTGGCCTGAGGAATGGCATCGCGAAGGTTTCACTAAGGACCTGTTGCAGCTGGAGCTTTTCCCCATTATGGTAGCACTGGAGGTTTGGGGCGAACGTCTGGCTGATCGCAGCATTTTGTTTAGATGTGACAATCTGGGTGTGGTGCATGCGATAAATAACCAGAGGGCGAAGTCGCTAGTGGTTCTTAGGGTGCTTGGGCGATTGCTGCTGACATGCTTGCATAGGAATGTATGGTTCCGCGCGCAGCATGTACCAGGTCTTGAGAACGGAATTTCCGACGCGTTGTCCCACGGTCAGTGGGAGAGATTTCGTTTGTTGGCACCCGAGGCCGATGAGCGGGGGTTTCAATGTCCCGGTTATGTCTGGCAGGTTATCGGACCGGACTGGAGGGTCTAGCGATGCGATCAGTGGCTCCGAACACGCTCAAGGCTTACGGTCAAGCTTGGAGCGAGTGGGAAGAGTTTGTCCGAGGACGCAGTCAAGAAGGTAAGAGCGGGCATCGGATGATGCTTTCTTTTATTTGGCAGCTGTTTGTCACGGGTAGGTCCAGAGCGGTGGTGTCCCGGTACTTAGCAGGGATTTCGTTCTTTAATAAAATCAAGGGGGTCCCTGACGTGACAAAGAGCGGGCTTCTGGTTAAGGCGATGAAAGGGTGGGCACGCGTGGCGCCAGCGCCGCCTGATAGGCGGCGGCCCATCGATGCGGCCTTGCTACCGGCTGTCATCAAGGCGGTGGGCGGTATCGTGTCGTCTATTTTTGAATCGCTTTTGTTCCGGTTGGCGTTCTCAATGGCTTACCACAGAGCCTTTCGGGTTTCGGAGCTGGTTGCACCATCTAAGCGGGTGGATTCGAGCATGCTGCTGGAGGACGTGGTGGTGGGTGAGAGGTCCTTGCTGTGCAGATTGCGTCGCTCTAAGACGGACCAAGTAGGTAGAGGTCGATGGGTCACCTTGGTTTCGTCGCTGGAGGAGAGCATTTGCCCGGTGAGGTTGGCATCGAAATATGCAGCAGTTCGGCCCGGTGTGCGGGGGTCGTGGCTGCTACATTATGACGGTTTACCTTTGACGAAATATCAGTTTCGTTGGATGCTGAGTCGCTGTCTGGCGAGCTTGGGCCTTTCACCCGCTGCTTTCGGTACGCATTCCTTCCGAATCGGGGCAGCGACGGCGGCTGCATCGGCAGGGCTTTCCGTGGCGGAAATCCAGGCAGTGGGTCGATGGAAGTCGTCGAGTTACAGACGATATATTCGCCCAGTGCCATAAGTGTTTGGTTGATTAACGGTTCTGTTTATTAGTAGTTGTATAAGTTCATGTTGTAAAGTTCAGTGCGTCCTTGTGTAGTGTGTCTGTTTGTCTCCCCTGTTTATCCTACTCAGGGATTAGCTACTCGCCGCTGCTGGCAGCGGGGGTCTGGAGTTCTTTTGCGATTTTTTTGCCTGACTTGACGGACTGAATTCTAATCTACAATTCGGCTGATCAGTTCAAATCAAAGTCCCTCAGCAGGTCTTTACGCTTTCACCTCCAGCTGAGTTCTTACATGTTTTTCCCATATTATACCCCCCTTCCCCCCCCCCCCCAACCCCGTTTTATTTTCCTTATATTAATTTGATTTTTCCCATTGTGTGTTTATGTTCTGCTTCGATTGGCTGGAAGCTTGTGCAGATCGGCTAGGCCGTGACTTCTGCAAGACACGAAAACCCCATTTTTTCTTTTGGCAGATCCTTCAGGTTAATGCGTTTAATAAACTCCTTTTCAGGAACTTATTAACAGATTTTTTACTCCTTTCCTTCTCTTCAGGTTGGGTAGAAGATGACTTGGCAATCTGGGTGGTTGGCCACTCTTATGTGTACTGGGCAGCCAGGTTTTTGGCCTCGGAGGGGCACAGATGTTTCCTAGGGCTCATGGCGTTCGTTGGCTTGGTTGGCGGGGGATGATGTGGAAAGATCTGAAGAGTAGACTGGTCAGTCAGGTCAGCGAGCATGGGGTCCCTAGGGTACTGGTTGTCCATTTAGGTGGCAACGATCTGGGGAAGAGGACATCTTTGGAGCTGCGGTGGGCCATGATGAAGGATCTGGCCAGTGTGGCCGAGGCGTGGCCCAAGTGTGTCTTGGTGTTCTCTATGATGGTGCCAAGATTGAGTTGGCGAGGAGTGGCGGACGGTCGCCCGATTGATGAGGCCAGGCAAAAGGTGAATGGGGCGGTGGCGAAGTGGGTGTTGGCCCACGGAGGCAAAGTGGTTCGCCACCCTAGGATTCGGTTTCGTGACAGTGACCTTTTTCGGCCTGATGGTGTGCATCTGTCCAAGGAGGGGATGATGCTTTTCCTGGAAGATCTTTTTCTGGTGTTGCAGGAGTTAGGTTGAGGGTATGGTGGCGGTGCGAAGACTCTGGGGAGGAGTCTTTCGCTGTTGGCGGAAAAGAACGGCAGGTTTTAGTTTGTCTTGTTAGTTGCAGTGATTTACAGTTTGGTGTGGTTTAGGTGCACTCACCTCCATTGACTTTTAAGGCCGCTAGACCACCCGTCAGGGGGCAGCGTCATCACCCATCAGGGTGGGTAGTCAGCGTGGAGGTCTGAGTTGGGCACCTATTACCTATTTTATGGTTTGTGTTAAATTAGGATCGTTTGGAATTAAAATGTTTGAGGTTATCGTCAGTTGAATAGAGCCGTTCTTTTTTCTGCCACCATATGCCGCTGAATCGGCATGTTAACTTAAATTTTCACTTTACAGGTTTTTCTAATGGTTAGGGTACAATAAATAGCTAACAATTTTCTGCCAAATTCAAGTCTCCGTGTCATTATTTCTTGGTATTAAAGGCACTGAATGCTTTACTTTTGAATAAGGATCCACACATTATCATTAGGAGTTTAGGAGAGCGAAATGACTGCATAGGAATAGAGAGAGTTAAACCTCCTGTGAGGGGTGGACCTAACTGTTAGGAAAGTACAGCCCATGGTAGAGAGGGGAGGGTTCAGTATATATAGGGACTTCTAGGCCAGCTTGGTCTCTCTTGCTGCTGAATTGCCTTCCCGCCCTCCCTCCCTGTTTGGTAGAGGTTCTGGCACGGAGTGCCTTGGCTTTGAATTGTTAGTATGGATTATCGTTGGCTATTTGTTGGCGGAAAAGAACGTCAGGTTGTAGTTTGTCTTGTTAGTTGCAGTGATTTACAGTTTGGTGTGGTTTAGGTGCACTCACCTCCATTGACTTTTAAGGGCCGCTAGACCACCCGTCAGGGGCAGCGCCATCACCCATCAGGTTGGGTAGTCAGCGTGGAGGTCTGAGTCGGGCACCTATTACCTATTTTATGGTTTGTGTTAAATTAGAATCGTTTGGAATTTTAATGTTTGAGGTTATCGTCAGTTGAATAGAGCCGTTCTTTTTTCTGCCACCATATGCCGTTGAATCGGCATGTTAACTTAAATTTTCACTTTACAGGTTTTTCTAATGGTTAGGGTACAATAAATAGCTAACAATTTTCTACCAAATTCAAGTCTCCGTGTCATTATTTCTTGGTATTAAAGGTACTGAATGCTTTACTTTTGAATAAGGGGTCCACACATTATCATTAGGAGGTTTATAGGTTATAATGGTGCTATTCACTCTTCTGGTCTGGATGTGAAGTGTCGTACTAACCATTAGTCTAGATTACTGGCTAATTGGTTCTCAGGGATTGGTTACAGGCGGCTTTTATAAAAAATCAGTGGCACACATTTATTGCCAGTTACAGGTTTCTGCTTGTCTGATTGTTTCTTTTTTACTGTACTCCTGAATCATTCTGCTCCAATCGACTACTCTGCCTGCCTTTTCTTCCGACCTCAGAGGGCTCTTGTCTGCTGCCTCTCATGTTTTTGTTGTTGTTGCCTGCCCTGACCGCTTGCTTGTTCCTGTTTACGTAGCCTGCCCTTGACTCTGATTTTGTATTTTGACTATTCTCACTGTGTACTGTAGATATCCAGAGAGCTGAACACTTGTTGGACTAATTGCTCCAGCACTGCATTACATAACAAAATGCGGTCATTCGCCTGTTTGCAACGTTATAACACTATGGCCTAATTCAGAGTTGATCGTAGCAGCAAATTTGTTAGCAGTTGGGCAAAACCATGTGCACTGCAGGGGGGGGGGGGGCAGATGTAACGTGCAGAGAGAGTTAGATTTGGGTGGGGTGTGTTCATACTGAAATCTAGATTGCAGTGTAAAAATAAAGCAGCCAGTATTTACCCTGCACAGAAACAAATTAACCCACCCAAATCTAACTCTCTCTGCACATGTTATATCTGCCCCCTCTGCAGTGCACATGTTTTTGCCCAACTGCTAACAACTTTGCTGCTGCGATCAACTCTGAATTACCCCCTATACCTGCACAGCTGCGTGCATTCATTACAGTTGCATATTGACCACTCCAGCTGATAGTCATTTATTCATTAGCCTTGCGGCACTGTTATATGAAGCCGCGGCCATTTATTTGTATTACTTAATTGTCATTTCCATCTGAGCTGCTGCAGAAAAGAACAGTCACATTTACATTTTTTTTTTTCATTCATAAAGTTTTATTCGGAGAAATAAACAGCGTTAACAACATTCGGTAATAAAGCGAACAATGATACAATAAATGTGTCATGAATCAAATTTCTCAAGACTCGTCATGAAGAATGTAATGACAATAGAGATTCATTTGTAATCAGATGAGAGAAAATCTCAAAAGAAAAAAAAAGTGTGTCTCCAATTAGTGTAACCGTCGCATTAGGAGATCTAGTCAAAATGAGAAAAGGAGGTTATTGGGGAGATAAAAGGAAGTTAGGAGAGGTGGAAAGCAGAGAGAGAACTCCGACGAGCCCAGGGGCCCGGGTGATAGGGAACAGGGAGAAGGAGAAGGAAAGAAAGGTGTGAGAGAGAGAAGAGAAAGAAAAGAGGAGAGAGAGAAAGAAAAGAAAAAAAAAGAAAGAAAAAAAAAGAGGGGGGGGGGGGGATTTGTGTGTGTGTGTTGTGTGTGGGGGGGGGGGGGGGGGGGGGGGGGGGGGTGGGGGGGGGGGGGGGGGGGGGGGGGGCATCAAATATGCGCCCAATATGAGTTACAGTCTAGCTAAGTCCTGGGAGGGGTGAATTTTTATATCTGTACCAGGGAAGCCAAGTGGAATGGAGTTTTTGGACTGTGTTGTGTTGGAGACTGGTGATGTATTCCATTTGTGCGATGAACCAAATCCTATTTGTTAGTGCCTGGCGGTTGGGAGCGTCTGGTGCTTTCCAGTTGCGTGCTATTTGGTATTTAGCTGCACAGGAGATATGGAGGATCAGTTTATTTGAGTCTCTGGGCACCTGATCCACGGGGGCACAGAGGAGAAGATGGTTGGGTGAGAGAGGCTGCGGGAGATCTAGTAACTGGGCAAGCAGGGCACGGACCATGGTCCAGTAACGTGTGATCACTGGGCAGGACCACCATGTGTGGAAAAACGTGCCCACCTGACCACAGTTTCTCCAGCAAAGGTTTGAAGTGCCAGGGAACATTTTATGTAGGCGGTCTGGGACCAAATACCACCTTGTATATATTTTAAACGAGTTCTCACGGATGGCCACGCTGATGGAGCACTTCGAGACCGCGGCCTGGACAGTTTCCCACTCCTCGGCCTCGAATTGTCGTCCCAAGTCTGTTTCCCAGGCCTGTTCGTGAGGTTCAAGGGCGGGGGTTTCCGGGGACAAGATGGTTTTGTAGAGAAGAGAGATGACTCCTCTGTCAGTAGGGTTATACAGGCAAAGCCTTTCGAAAGAGGAAGGGATTGGAAGTGGGAATGGAAGGTGCAGAGAGGAGATGTAGTGCCGTATTTGTAGGTATTGGTAGTGTAGGGAGTTGGGCAGGCCATATGTAGTCTGTAGATCAGAGAAAGATCTGATAGCGTGGGTTCCTGTAAAGTGGTGGATTCTAGTGACACCAGCAGAGATCCAAGGACGGGCCATTGCTGAGGATAAGCCTGGGGGGAATGCTGAATTGTTCCAAATAGGGGTTAGGGGGGAGGGGTAAATAGGCAGTTTTAATTTTTTGCTCAGGATCTCCCAGTTTCCGAGCGTGACCGCTACAGTAGGTGTAGGGAGGCTAGGTTGGGGGTAGCTTTTGCGGTGAACCCAAGGTAGATGGGAGACCGAAGGAACGCCAATTAAGTCGCTCTCCAAGTCGACCCATCGCTTAGTGCCCCTCGGAGCGTGCCAAGCAACCAATTGGCTCAGTTTAGTCGCAGCAAAATAGCGTTGAAGGATGGGGAGGCCTAGGCCACCCAGCTGAGAGTGCTTGGCTAGGATTTCCCGTCGGAGTCGAGGTTTTGTATGGTTCCAAATGAAATCACCTAGCGAGGATTGGAGAGAGCGGAGGGTGTGCGAGGGGATCTGAATTGGAAGCGTTTGGAATAAGTACAGGAGTTTGGGGAGTACATTCATTTTTATGGCGTTAATACGTCCAATCCAAGAGAGGTAATAAGATTCCCATTGGCGGATGTCCTTGAAAATTGAGGTTATGAGTGGGGGGTAGTTAGCTCGGTAGAGAGAGTTGTATGATTTGGTTATGAAGACCCCTAAGTATTTAAGTGAGTGTTTACGCCATGAAAATTCGAAGTTTGCTTGTAACAGAGTCTTGGTGCGCTTGGGGATGTGTAAGGAAAGGGCCTCGGATTTTGACTGATTGATTTTATATCCCGAGAGATTGCCGTATATAGACAGCTCTCGAAATAGATTGGGAAGGGAGATGGTCGGGTTCGTTAGTGTGAGGAGTATGTCGTCAGCGAATAGGGAGATAGTGTAGTGAGTGCGGTTAACAGTGATCCCAGAGATATCTGGGTTGGCTCTGATGTGGCACGCGAGGGGTTCGATTATCAGTGCGAAGATGAGGGGGGATAGCGGGCATCCTTGTCTGGTTCCATTGGAGATCGTAAAGGGATCCGATAGTAGGCCATTTGTGTGTACTGAGGCCGAGGGGTTGTGGTACAAAGCTTGTATAGCCTGTAGGAATTTACCGCGAAAGCCAAAGTGTTGCAGGGTTTGCAGCATGAAGGGCCAGGAAACCCTATCGAAGGCCTTCTCCGCGTCCAGAGCAAGCGCCAGGGATGGGATCTTGTGGAGGTTAATATAGTGAATAACGTCAATCGTGCGTCTGGTGTTGTCAAGCGCTTGCCTGGACGGGACAAAGCCCACCTGGTCTGGATGAATCAGGGAGGGGAGAATAGGGTTGAGCCTGTTAGCTAAGACTTTGGCAAAAATTTTGAGGTCTGTGTTCAAAAGTGAAATGGGACGGTAGTTAGTAATTAGTTGGGGGTCTTTATTTGGTTTCGGAATTACAGTGATAGTAGCCTTGGTGGTTTGAGAGTGGAAGGGGGAGCCCTCTAGTATTAGATTAAATACCTTCGTGAGATGGGAAAGTAATGAAGATTGAAAGGTTTTGTAGTATGACATAGGAAAGCCGTCTGGGCCAGGAGCTTTAGACGGTTTCTGAAATTTAATAGCGAAGGCAATTTCTTCCTCTGAGATAGGCCTGTCCAAGCCCGATGAGGTCTCTAAATCTAAGCGGGGCAGATCACACGATGTCAGGAAGTCGGAAGCAGGCGGGTAGGTCCGGTCGGGAGTGGGCGATCTATCTGGAAGATTATAAAGTCGCTCATAATAAGCTTTAAAAAGGGAGTTGATAGTGGAGGGGTTATATTGGAGTGAGCCCTTGTCATCTTTGATCGCTGAGATGGCGGATTGCGCTTTCCGAGCCCTCAGTCTGCTGGCCAATAAAGTGTCAGCTTTGTTGCTCTTTTCATAAAATCTTTGTTTCAGCCAGCGGAGTGAGTGCTCAGTTTTTTCGGCCAACAAAGCGTTCAAGGCCGCTCTGGCAGTGGTAAGTTGTGTATATAGAGGACGAGAGGGCCGCTGTTTGTGTTGGGTTTCCAGATTGTGGACCTCTTCTGTAAGGGAGGCCAGTTTTTGTTTATGTTCCTTGTTCCTGTGTGAGGCGTAACTAATAATGTGACCTCTGATGACGGCCTTGTGCGCCTCCCATATCAATAGGGTGCAAGAGGAGTCAGTGATGTTTAAAGTAAAGTAGTCTGCAAGGGCAAGTCTGAGTTTTTCCTGGAATTGAGGAATTTTCAGCAGCGTCTCATTTAAACGCCAGGCAGGTCGGGATGTCGGGGTGTCAAGGAAATCAAAGGTGGCGGTGACGATGGAGTGATCTGACCACGGGTTGGTGATGATGGATGAGTCGGATATGTGCTTGGAGGCCTGGGTACTGCAAAAAAAGAGGTCGATACGGGAGTAAGATTGGTGTGGACACGAGAAGAAGGTGTAATCCTTGGATGTGGGGTTGAGGGCCCGCCAAACATCAATGAGACCGGATTCCCGTGTGTGTTTATTTAAAGCTCGGGATGAGGGGTCACGGTGTAGACGTGACTGGGGAGAGGATTTATCTAATTGAGAATCCGGGGCAGTATTAAAATCTCCACCTATTATTAAGTAGCCTTTTCTGACTTTGGATAATGTGGAGAAGAAGGAGTTGAAGAAGGACGCTTGTCCAGAATTAGGGGCGTAGACAGTGGCTATTGTGCATTCTAAGTGTCCAAGCCTACCCGTTAAAATGATGAACCGCCCGTCTTTATCTGTATGTGAGGAACCCAACACAAATGGGGTTTTAGAGTTTACCAAAATGGCAACTCCATTGTGTTTGGATTTGCTCGAGGAGTAGAAAGCCATCGGGAATCGTTTAGAGGTGAGGGCAGGGTGTGACTGGGATTTGAAGTGAGTCTCCTGGATAAATACTATGCCCGCCTTAAGGGTGCGAAGGGATCGAAATAGGGAGGAGCGTTTCTGGGGGGTATTGAGGCCCTTGACGTTCAAAGATGCTATCAGCAGAGGCATTGTGAGTTGTGATTAAGAGGAGGAAGTGAAAGAGAAGGGGAGAAGAAGAAGGAGAGAAAAAAGAAAGAGGGTAGAGAGAGAGAGAAAGAGGTGTGAGGAGAGAGAGAGAAAAAACCCCCGGGGGGGTTGGGGGGAGGAGAGAGCAGGTGGGGGGTCCCGGCCCGTCGGAAAAAAAAAGGGGAGTTGGCGGTGGTAGACCAGGAGAGGGCAAAAGCAAAAAAAAAGGAAAGGGGGGAAGGGCCCGTGCTGAGGAACCTCACGACCAGCGAGGAGGAACCAGCACAGAAATTAGGACCGGTTGGTCCAAGGTGGGGAAGCACCGGGTGATAACCGTACTCCCTCCAAGGAGGTAGGGTGGGGGGGGAGTGTGTTTACAAGTAGGAGTTCGGCAACATGAACTCGTGTGTTATATGGAGTGGATGAGGGATCATGGCCCTCCAGTGGTGGAATAGTCAAAGAGTGTGCTAACATTGGCCTTAGGGGAAAAAGCATCAAAGAGAGGTAATGTAGAACAAACGTATAAGCAGTAAATAACATAACGGTAACATTGTTTAAGTAAAAGCAGAGCAAACAAGGCAGAGTCGTGGACATCAGCCAGTACCCTATATGCTCCAACGTATTTTCTTCAAAGGTCGGTTCACTCCCTATGGAGGTGTTCCGAGTCATATTCCCAGGTGTATCTAGTATGACCAGGGCGTTGACTTAAAAATAGTGAGTATGATAACAAGGCGGAGGGGTCTCGCAGCACATTCGGAAGCATTCTGTTGCATTAAGCATTGTGGAAGGGCTAGATGGTTACTATATATACCCTCCCCCCCCCCCCCCCCGCATAATAACAATCAGTATATATTATATGCAATAAACGTCAACTGGTCAAGTGAGTCTGAGCATCAACAAAAAAAAAAAAAAAGGGGGGGGGGGGGGCATTTTACACGGGTTTGCCAGGATGCTTCTATGAAGCAAAAGGTGTAGGTGGCATTCGAAGTGAGGATAGTTAGGTCGCCTGGTGGGTAGGGGTTGCCACCTGTACAGAGTCGGAGTCCTCTAGGTGTGACAAGAAGTCTCTACCCTCTCTGGGGTCCCTGACGATAAGAGTTTTCCCGTTGAAGTCAATCAGCAGCTTGAAGGGGAACCCCCAGCGATATCGAATTCCGCGCGTGCGGAGCGCGGAGGTCAGATCTTTTAGCTCTCTCCTTTTGAGCAGCGTGGAGGGAGCCAAGTCCTGGAAGAATTGCAACCTAGTATTTTCGAATAGGATGTATGGCTTACTCCGGGTAGGATTAAGTACCAGTTCTTTATCTTTAAAGTTAAGAAAGCGTAAGATTACATCTCTGGGGGGATCACCTTCACGTGGTTTGGGCCGGAGAGCTCTATGGGCCCTTTCTAGCGGCAGTTCACGGGAGCCTAGAGTCGGAACCACGGTGGAGAATAGTTTGTGTAGGTATGTTTCGAGGTTCGCAGGGAGGACGGATTCCGGAACATTCCGTATGCGGAGATTGTTTCTTCTCTCGCGATTCTCCAGGTCCTCGTTCTTGTCGCGTAGTTCCGAGATGTCCCGGATGAGGTGGTCGATGTCTCTAACGGTCTCGCTCTGCTCTTTGTGTAGAGTGTCCTGACGGGATTCAAGTTTGGAGGTCCTAGAGGATAGGGACGTAATATCCGACCTAATGGAGGCAACCACGTTGTCTAGTTTGGACTCCAGTGATTCCTTGAAATCCATGATGAGCGATTTCAGAGCTAGGATGTCCTCTTTGGTTGAAAGAGCGGGGGATGAAGATGAGTCTTCCTTGTCGGACACCGAAAGGCTAGGGGAGGGGGGTCCAGAGAGCGAGGATGATTTGTCGTTTTTGTCGGCTCTGGTGAAGTGCTGGGTTATGTCCGTCCCCGCCCGCTTTCTAATGGAGGCGGCGGATTTAGACATGGTGGCAGTCTGTTAGATTGAGTCAGTATGGGTTAGAGAAAGTGTTGGAGCGGCTTGTGGAGATGTGCAAGCGATAAGGCCTGAGGGCTAACCACTGGAGGGCTAGATTATGGTATGTTCAGTGGGGCATGAGGCCCGTCAGTAGTAGTGTAGAAGAAGGATCACAAGGGGTAGAACGGTGCCCCGCGGGTTGTGGCTGAAGGTGGACTAGCAGTAGGTGGGGGGGAGGTACGGGCTCCTTGTGTTGGGGCGACCTCCTAGTGAAAGGGAGGGCTCGTAGTAGATGAGTTGTAGCAATAACTACTTAGTGGGGCTGTATTTGTAAGATATGAGAACTACCGGCAGGGTTTGTAGATTTTCAGCCAGCTGCGTGGTGTTCTCTGCTGGATCACAATGCTCCAGAGGGTAGCTCGTAGTGGCAGGGGGAGAAATGGCCGTCAGGACTCGTGTCGCGTCAGAGGGGTGAGATGCGGCACCCTTATTCAGGTTACCCCGTAGGATTGTTGGTCGCAGGCTAAGCGGGGCCACCCACAAGCAGTATCCAGTCCCAGAGGGACATCGGGGGAGATGGTGCAGGGTCAGTTGTCGCCGCCACGGCGCGCCCGGGCGACCGGTGAACCAGGCGGGGGCTGGAAGTGGGTAGCTGCTGCTGTTGCAGGCTAGAGTTTAAATAATGGTCCCCTGGCTGGAAAGGGGAGGGCCTGCAATCCCGGCCGCAGGTTCCTCTGGTTCTCTGCGCGGTGGCGGGCTTCAGGTCCCCGCGGGAGGCCCCACGAGTCCGCGGGCAGAGAAGAGTAACGGACAGGGCAGGTGGGCAGAGGGGAGAGTTCCTCACCGCACCGTCGACGAGTTGTGGTAGTGACAGTGCGGCTCCCGTCTCCCTCTGTCACTGGCTCCTTCAGCAGTGGTGGCGAGGTTGGAAGGGGGCCGCAGAAGAGTTCAGCAAGATGGCCGCCGCGCGTCTCTCCTGGCGGACACACTGGTCGCAAGTCGTCACCCTCCGGGGTGGTGAGTAGGGCCGGGATGTCGGGGGAGTCTCCAGGCAGTTGCAGGGGGGGGGGGGGTCTGATGGAAGGAACAGACAGTTGGCGGAAGGGTCCCCGTCCCCGGGGTCAGCGCTGGCACTCTTTCAAGATGGCCGCCGCCGTCAATCTGCAGCCGGTCCGGACCGGCAGGCAAGTTGGCTTAGGGGACCCGGGGTGAAGCGCAGTCCTCCTCCAGCCCCACCGAAGGACGCACTCGGCTGGCTAGTGTGATGTGCGCCGTCCGGCCGTTCACCGCGTCCGTGCGGCCCTCCTCGCCTCCTTCAATATCCACATTTACATTTTTAACAGTAAAACAAGAGATGTTTGTAGTCAATTTGATTAAATTTAATTAGTGTATTGTATTTGCGTTTGCCAGTTATTACATTTACTATTGAAAGTGCCCCATTTATTAAGACATTATGCCTGTAAACGAGTTGTATTTCAGACACGTACTGTAGGATGAGGTGACTATAGCATATACTAACGCCTATGCTTTTAGATAAACACCCTTATATTGTATGATACTGTATATGTCTGGCACAAATGCTACAGTACTTGGGCAAGATGCACCTTCAGAATATATGCCGGAAATTATGCTTTTATTTGCGTGTCTTTTCCGTCACACATACACCCATCCCCCCAACTCCACAAGGGGTGGTCTTCTGTATGCCGGCGGTCGGGCTCCCGGCGCTCAGTATACCGGCGCCGGGAGCCCGACAGCCGGCATACCGACACTTATTTTCCCTCGTGGGGGTCCACGACCCCCATAGAGGGAGAATAAAATAGTGTGGCGCGCGTAGCGCGCCACCGTGCCCGTAGCGTGGCGAGCGCAGCGAGCCCGCAAGGGGCTCATTTGCGCTCGCCACACTCCCGGCGCCGGTATGCTGGTCGCCGGGAGCCCGACCGCCGGCCAGCCGTAGTGAACACCTCCACAAGAGTTGAGGTTGTTTTGGTCGTTACAGCGTAAGTGGTGCCGATATGAATGTCATGAAACAAAAACATGTTTCATCTAAAGTAAATAGACCCCTTAGTTAATAAGTGAAACCTCTTACTAAGCCAGGGTTCATGCAGCCTGTAGATACCTAGGTATATGTAGATACCTAGCAAATTTCCTCTACAATAAGTATAAATACAACTGTTTGTCTACCCATAATAAACAATAAACAATACACCAACAACAATGGACAATATAGGGGGTCATTCCGACCCGATCGCACGCTGCGCTTCGTTGCAGCCGTGCGATCGGGTCGGAACTGTGCATGCGCTGTGGCCGCATTGCGCAGGTGTGTTGTTGCCCGGGCAGCGATGCCGCTAGCGAAGAAAGCGGTTGCAGCGGCGACCGCAAGAAGATTGACAGGAGGAAGGCGTTCCGGGGTGTGAACTGACCGTTTTCTGGGAGTAGTGCGGCGAACGCAGGCGTGTCCAGGTGTTTGGAGGGCAGATGTCTGACGTCAATTCCGAGACCTGCAACGCTGGATTCATCGCACAGGGTAAGTAACTCATACCCTGGTCTTGTTCTGCACAAAACTTTTTTTTGCATAGCAGGGCACCACAAGCGATCGCAGCCTTGCGATGCAAAAAAACACTCCCCCATAGGCGGCGTCTAGTTGATCGCACAGGCTGCAAAAATTTGCAGCGTACGATCAACTCGGAATGACCCCCATAGTGCCCTGAACCGTGGCTCTCCCCCTGTTCCCACTTCTCATCAGCGGCTGCAGGCACCAGAATGCTACATATTCAGTATAAGGGATCAAGCAATTACTTTATCTTCTGCTGGACAGTGGCTAGAAGACCACTAATGAAACGAGGCGAAGATACAGTGAGTGGCTCAGATTGCTACTGACATAGATTAGTTGCTGGTGTCACACAGGGTTCAGTATGTAAAGCCAATGAACGTCGTGCCAATGGTCAGGATACCGACATCTAAATGCCGTCCTTTACAATCCCAACAGGCCAGTAGTTTGCACCCTTAACTTCCCCTGTCCCCTACCCTAACCCTCCTTTGTGGGTGCCTAACCCTAACCCTCCCCGGGGGTGTCTAACCCTAACCCTCCCTTCCCCGCTGCCCAAACCTAACTCTCCCTGCTTGATGCCTAACCCTAACCTCCCCTTCCAGGTGCCTAACCCTAACCCCCCTCCCCAGTACCTAACCCTAACCATTTCATCCTTCCACCCTAACCCTAAACCCCCTAATAGTACCTAAGCCTTATCTACACCCCCCCCCCCCTCCCCGCGCGGCAGGATGCAAGCGCGTCCCGCTTAGAGGACGATCAGAATTCTCTGCATCGGTATTTTGACGCCGGGAATCCCACCTATTTCGGCACATGAACGTCGATATTCTGGCTACCGGGCCGGTTTACGGTGTTGGGATTTCGGCATTTGAACTGCATCCCATCACACACTGGAAACTGTATGTGGTACATGACTGTGGAATTAGACAAAAATAAAGTGAGTGAAATCAACAAACAATGCTGCTAATTTTATTTTGTACCCCCCCCCCCCCCCCCTCAAACCCTGAATGTCTCTTTGTGGCACAGTGGTAAGCATTGCTACCTCACAGGATCTTGGGTTGTGCAGTTATGTTTTTAATAGCATTATATTGTTTATTATTTCTAGCCTTGTCCATATTAAACTGCTTAGACAATGATACTACAAGGACAACAATACAACAGGTACTCACGGAACTAGAATGCATGATTAAAGAGGAACTAAAATTGATAAATGGAAACACCCACAAACAGGTTACGTCACAAGTGGACTATGTGTTGTATAGATATATGATTGCGTGCGTCTTTATGGCATTTCTCAGTGATTGCACATTTTACCGTATATATATATACACTCACCACGTGGCCACACGCACGCCGTGCAATTCTGTGCACAAGGGGGGTAATTCCAACTGCTAACAAAATTCCTGCTGCGATCAACTTGGAATTACCCCCAATGCGCGGTAAGACACATGGGGGGTAATTCTGAGTTGATCGCAGCAAGAACTTTGGGGGTAATTCCAAGTTGATCGCAGCAGAATTTTTTTTAGCAATTGGGCAAAACCATGTGCACTGCAGGGGAGGCAGATATAACATGTGCAGAGAGAGTTAGATTTGGGTGTGGTGAGTTCAATCTGCAATCTAAATTGCAGTGTAAAAATAAAGCAGCCAGTATTTACCCTGCACAGAAACAAAATAACCCACCCAAATCTAACTCTCTCTGCACATGTTATATCTGCCCCCCCTGCAGTGCACATGGTTTTGCCCAACTGCTAAAAAATTTCCTGCCGCAATCAACTTGGAATTACCCCCAATGTTAGCAGTTGGGCAAAAACATGTGCACTGCATGGGGGGCAGATATAACATGTGCAGAGAGAGTTAGATTTGGGTGGGTTATTTTGTTTCTGTGCAGGGTAAATACTGGCTGCTTTATTTTTACACTGCAATTTAGATTGCAGATTGAACACACACCACCCAAATCTAAATCTCTCTGCACATGTTATATCTGCCTCCCCTGCAGTGCACATGGTTTTGCCCAACTGCTAACAAAGTACTTGCTGCGATCAACTCAGAATTACCCCCATGGTGCGTCCTTATACGTCAATTGCGTCTTTACGCCACCACTGAGAAATGCCACTCTGTGTGTAGTTTGTATGTGTAATTTTTTCCGACTTCTACGTGACATGACAATAGTCACAGCCCCATGCTTTCCTGATTAGCGGAAGCCATAATGTTTTCCCCAAATGGGCTGTATTGTGCGCAGTGGCAACAAGATGGATAGGTGAGTACAAAGTACCAGGACTCGGGTCTCCTTTGCAGGTTATGGCAATACTTACCCAGTCCCCTGTCAGCATTCTAATTGTCAGGGTGCCGGTGTCGGTCATGTGACCATTGTGATCCCGGCCACCAGTATTATGTATCATACCCATGACAACTACCCCCAAATCTACTCATCTCTGGTACCGGTCAGTGGTGGATGAAAGGGTAGCAGTCCCCATTAAATAAAAAACAGAAAACATTCCTTTTAAATCGCTTAAGAAAGGATGTGATCTCATTGGAATATAGGCCATGTAATTGCTCACTAATAACACATATTTCTGTCTATACCACAAGTCTCAGAATTGCAAAAAAGGACAAGAAAACTAATTTCCCATAATGATGGCAAAAGATGCTGGGTCAGGATTTCTCTCCTGGCATAAGTCCCATATTACCGTATGACATACAGCTTCCAACACTGACAGAACAGGATGGGTTTTACGGAATAAAAATAGCAGCCACCTCAGTATTACCTGCACGAATCGCCACACAACCCGGAATATGAAACAATTTACATTTTTGGTAATTCGCTGACATCCCGAACTAGCAGTTACAATTTCTAATTACCAATTGCTAGGGGGAAAAAATGTAAAGAAAAAACGAATTGAATTATATATCAAGTAATGTACTATTAAATGTAGATTTGTTTTGTTGTTGTTTGTTTTGTTTTATGTAGTTTATGTAACATGCAGTCAGAATCTCAACCAATCCAATTGACATTGGTGGGTGGGGAAGGGGCAGGTGTGAGGCTGTGGCGGATGGGGGAGGGGGGTCCGGAGGCACTTCGGGTGGGGAAGGGGTGGGTACGCCGCGGGTGGGGTAGGGGTGTAGTAGTGAACCGGATGTGGTTAGGGGTAGGGGTGTAGTAGCGCTGTAGTGAACCGGATGCGCGGTCCCTCACACTTGCTGCTGGCGCTGCTATTGCTGTCCAAATAATGGCAGCGGGGTCTCAGAGTCGGGGTTGCACCTAGGCTGCATCAGCAGCAGTTGACAGACGGGAGTGCGCCGGGCAGTGACACGCACAGGGCGCACCCCTGGCGGCTGACAGAGACTCGGGAGAAGGGATCCTTTTTTGTCGACAATTTTCATGTCGACCTTTTGACCCCATCGACCTTTTGACCATGTCGACCTTTTGACCCTGTCGACCTAATGTCTGTGTAACATATGGTGTCTATCTATTGACAGTCTAACTAGACACTGTCTATCTATTATACCGCAACCCCCAGGCGGGTAGGGCCCACCGGGGGTTTCCCCTGTACCCCTATGTGCCAGTCCAGCCTCGGTTATTGGGTCTCGGCTGCGCCTCCAGCGCTAGCAGTAGTAGGAGTAAGAGTAAGGAGGAGAGGAAACCCGGAGAAAATGATTGAGGAGAATGGGTAGCAAGGTTATCAGACAGACCAAGTCAAAAATATACTGAACAGGTTTAGTCCATGCCCCTGGCTGTGGCGGTTGCCGACTCCGGGATGCACACAGAAGAGATAATAGCGAGATCCCACGAATGCCCAGTGGAGCCGACTGGGCAGGGAGACACAGCATATGAGCACTAAGCTGATGCACTGTGTGATTTTCACTCCCCCACCCTGGCAGACAAGATGATAATACATTTTCTCAATGTACCTTCCTGCCTCGCCTTGGTAATGAGGTGAAGCAGAAATCCGTGCCGCTATAATCAGGGCGGAGACGGGTGGTGTCAAAGGGGACACCTGTACCGGGCCCCAAGGATCAGAGGGGCCCCAAGTATATGCCACTTAGTGGCCGGCAGGGATGTGAGCAGGAAATTATGGAGTTATTGTGGTGTGTGTGGGGGAGGAAGGAGATATATACATATATTTATATATCTGTATGCTGTAGATAAATAACAATATATATATTTATTTAATAACAGTTTATTATATAGCAAATTCCGTCGCTCTGAGGGGGCCCCAGAGATATCACTGTACCGGGCCCCAAGATGTCTGTTGCTGGCCCTGGCTATAACACATCTGCCCCCATCACTGAACAAGCACCGTTGCTGTAATACATGAGGGAGAAGCATTATCAGTGCACATAAGATGCACCGATATCACTTCTCCCCCATATCGACTTTTAATACATTTACCCCTCAGCTCATTCCTAGCATAGATTGTTAAGTCTGAGTCAGGCAACAAGGCCGTGTGCCATTAATTGGATGATTTTCTCGTCACAGTCCCTGCAGGGGCTTTAGTCTTTAGTCTGTGATGACACAATGGCGTGATTTCAATATATTCGTAGGGACTGTGTTGCAGGAAGTGGCGAGATTTCAGCTATGAAGATGCTACAGTTAAAGTGGATACCTGAAAGTCTTTATAATAGTAGAGGATGCCTGTCATGTGCAGAGCCCTCTAATGCTTCCACTGCCAGCAATAGAGATAAGCCTGGAACCTGCCACTGAATAAGCATAGTGGGACAGGGACAGGGATTGGAACCGGACCCATCGTAAGATGGATCCAAAAACTTCTAGTTTTAAATAAAATGCTGTGGACATATTTTCTCCACTACTTGATGTTGTGTCTATGGGGCAAATTCAATTAAGTGAGGAACCTGCTGCCTAAGCCGTAACAAGGTATTTTTGCTGCAGTGTGCCAGAAAGGACAGTGTGCTTCCCAAAAGGGCATAGTCTTGCAAGAAAGGGGCCCGGTCACACAAAAGTGCCCCCAGTTCTAATTATGCGATACAGTAGTGCAACCATCACATTACACTGCACAGTAGTGCCCGTAATTCACATTACACCACAGAGTAGTAACCCCTATTCATGTTACACCACACAGTAGTTCCCCTTATCCACATTATGCCACACAGTAGTGCCCCTTATCCACATTATGCCACACAGTATTGCCCCTCATCCACATTATGCCACACAATAGTGCCCCTAATTCACATTATGCCACACAGTACTGCCCCTTATCTACATTATGCCACACAATAGTGCCCCTCATTCACATTGCACCACACAGTAGTGCACCTTATTCACATTTTTACACATAGTAGTGCCCCATATTCACATTACGCCACACAGTAGTGTCCCTTATTGACATTATGACACACAGTAGTGCCCCTTATACACATTATGCCAGAGAGTAGTGCCCCTTATTCACGTTATGCCACAAGTACTACCCCTTATACACATTACATCACACGGTAGAACAGCTTTCTTTGAATTGAATTTGCTCTTATGAGTGATTATTGGTGGATTGTAGGACAGAAGGCAGATACTATCCATGTCTAAGGTCATGCAGCTCAACCTTAAACTAAATCTTTAATACAAATTAGCAGTATATTTAATATTTAGGGTTGCTATAATACAGTATTGCTTTAATCAGGACATACAGTAAATTAATTAGGTTCTGTGGCTGATTAAACCAGCTGAAATGAAGACTTGAAGCCAACCACAGAACCTTTGTAATTCATATGTATGCTTGATTAAAGGGCTATTATAGCAACCCTATTAATACTAGATAGCAGTTGTACTCAGCCCAGTATAGTCCTGGAAATTGCTCTTTATGTGCTAACAGCTCCGCCTCCTCATCTTAACTAGATCACCTGTACATCTCTATAATTGACATTTAATAAAAAAAATTGACAGGTTAATTTAGATATGGAGATTTCGGGCAGGATATGGAATTGATTCAGTGTCATTTCAACTGGTAAGATAAGAACTTTTTTTACAGTAACAACATTTTCACTACAATATCTCTGTGCTGGTGGATTGCAGAATACACATACTAAAAAGTCTTATAAAACAAAAACACTTAAGTATATTAAAACCTGTAACTATGTTTTTATGGATGTAAAATAAGTGTTGAGGCATATACAATAGAAATTAATGTAAATATGCTTACAATTCTCTAATATTCACATACGGCTGAGGCTTTTGGTATGGTTTGTACACTGGGGGTCATTCCGAACCCGTTCGCACACAGCGGTTTGTCGCTGCGGTGCGAACGGGTCCGGAATGTGCATGCGCGGTGGCCGCATTGTGCATGCGCGACATTGCCCGGCGACAGGGGTCGCCGGGTTACACCGCGTCCTACGATGGAAGCGGTCGCAGAGCCGACCGCAAAGAAGATTGACAGAAAGAAGGCGTACCTGGGTGGATCCGGACCGTTGGAGACTGTTTTCGGGGAGTGGTAAGGAAAACGCAGGCGTGTCCAGGAGGTCAGAGGGCGGATGTCTGACGTCAAAGCTGGCTCCAGCATCGCAGAGATCGTCGCACAGGGTAAGTAGGTGTAGGGCTGGTCTTGTTCTGCTTGACAATTTTTTAGCTTAGCAGGGCTGCATAAGCGATCGCAGCCCTGCTAAGCTAAAATACACTCCCCAATAGGCGTGGACTAGTTGATTGCAGCAGCAGCAAAAAGTTGCTGGCTGCGATCAACTCGGAATGACCACCATTGTGTATATTTACTTTTCAGTAATAGTTTAAATAATATTGGGGCAGTAACAAATATAACATCCTACCGTAGATGAAGGTACAGTAGGACAACATCCAGGACCCCTAACACGGGACTCCCTCATGCAGCAAAAAGGGTGTGCGGCCTATGTAAAAGGGTGTGTGGCTTCATGGGAATACAGTTGTTGCAAGCCACGCCCCTATTTTTGTCACTGTGGGGGCATGCCCAGCGCTCTGTGGGCTGCTGGCCATGCGCACAGCATCTATCCACCATTGCTCTGCCCCCCCGCCCCCTCCCCACCCACTGAAGGACACTACTGCCCATGGGTGGGGCAGTGCACAGAAAAAGTGACTGTTCCACAAAAATCAGGACAGTTGGGAGGTATGCAGTAGCATGTACTCATAAACAGCTCCAGTCTCTCCGCTTGTTGTAAATATAATGAGTGTATTACTGCCTCCTGATAGGGAATGTGGAAGAGTGAATAAAACATTTCGTGTCTAATAGCCTGATTCTGAGTTGGGAGTACAGCAAAAAAAAAAAAGACCAAGGGGCCCATTTATCAACAACTGAATTTGCATTGCGATCAGGGCAAGATATCAGTGCACAAAATCGCAATGTGATTATAGAGGTGGCATTTGTCAAAGAGCTGAGGGTCTGTGCAGCTGGACATACCAGGCGGCAATGCAAAGGATACAAATACATATATTCCCATTGCATGCAGGGTAAATACTGGCTGCTTTTGCATGAAGCCCACAAATACCGTACAGCTTTATTTTGACACTGCAAATTAGATCCGACTTTGGACACGCCCCTCTCACATCTTAATCTCTCTGCACATGTTACATCTACCTCACCTGCAGTTCAGCGTGGTCTTAACCAAGGTGCAAAGTTACTTGATCTGTTTTGCTTTATTCCCACTTCAGGATCAGGCCCTAGGTTCCAATGTGAAAGATTTCCGCGACTGATGGACGTTGTATTGGCAACAAACTTGGAAACGTTATTTATTTTTCTTTTAGTCATATATAAATCCTTATCTCTAGGACTTGTAAAAAAAGGAAACTCATCATTTTTTTCATATTAAATCAGGTCTAGTATGCCGGCCAATGCAAGTGCATACAGTTCTAGCCATCTGCAGTTTAACATCTTCAAGATTATGGGCTGAAGTAAATATTTTCAGCTGTAATAAGTATGCGAAGAGACTCGCCAGCGCGAGATTGCAAACGCAGCTGATATGTAACATGGAGTTACACAGATTATGCATGCTGGAAGCAAAGGCAGTAAATGCTGACAAGTACCAGGACAGGGTTCAGTCATGTAGATGTAATGGTATGCGTCCTTGTTCCATAGAAGAAGTCTAAATAGTATTATTAGTAGAGAAGTGCGCAGAGTGTCGTGTTTTGGTTTTGGCTCTAATTTCATCCCCGTGTTTTGCAAAACCACCCTCAAGTGTTTTGGTTCGGCATTTGGATTTAAAAAAATGGATATTAGGTTTTGGATTCCATGAAAATGGATAAAAACAGCTAAAAACCATTTAATTTTTTGCAAACTAAAACCTGAAATTCACATTTAAAATCCGAATTCCGTACTGCGGGTAGATCCAAACCAGGACTCGGTTTGGATCGGATCTCCTTAGGAGATCAGAATCGGGACTCGGTTAGGATTGGATCTCCTCAGGAGGTCAGAACCGGGACTTGCTTTGGATTGGATCTCCTCAGGAGATCAGTACCGGGACTCGGTTTGGTTTGGATCTCCTCAGGAGATCAGAACCGTGATTTGGTTTGGTTTGGATCTCCTCATGAGATCAGAACCGGGACTCTGTTTGTATTGGATCTCCTGAGGAGATCAGAATCGGGACTCGGTTTGGATTGGATCTCCTCAGGAGATCAGAACCGGTTTCGGATCCACAAAATTCGGGTGGATTAAGTTTTCTGAAGAACCAAACTGCATATCTCTAATTAGAAGCAGAGACAAATGAAAGGCGTCACGAGTGCCGGATCAGACCATACTGTCACAGATCGCTCCTGTGACCGGACTGATCAGTCTGTTGCCGAAACACACTTCGGGGTAAATTTACTAAAGGTTCTAAAAATAAAAAGTGATGATGTTGCCCATAGCAACCAATCAGATTCTCTCTATCATTTCTCTATTGCATCCTAGGAAATGATAGACAGAAGCTGATTGGTTGCTATGGGCAACATCACCACTTTCATTTTTAGAACCTTTAGTAAATTTACCTCTTCCTGTGAGATGGGTGTTTCTGGGCTGTAACTGTGTGGCGACCATGCGATTACAAGGGACAGCCCCATTTTGTGGAAGTGTCATGGGTAGGTATTTCAATTTCCATGTGTGATCGTATCACTCGGACGGAGCTAGAAGATCTATTGCATGCGAGTAAGACACTAATGAATACGGCTGCCCTTGCTAGCGTATACCCAGTGGGCAGGACAGGCTTACACTTTCAGTCGCACAGATGTCCTGCACACTTTGGTGGGTTGTCGCATGTAGAATGACATGGGTGTAAGGAGAAGTGGCTGCACATGAGTAGCCCCAGTGTCATCAGCTCACTTTATGATACCATTCATGGTACCTATATAGTAGAGATGAGCGGGTTCGGTTTTACTCGGATTTACTTGGTTCTCAAAACGACATCTTATTGGCTCACGGATGTCACGTGTTTTGGATAGCCAATAAGAAAAATCCAGATAAAACCGAACTGGCGTTAATTCTGGCGTTACATCCGAACCTGCTCATCTCTACTATATAGTACTTACCCAAAATTAAGTGAATGTGATTTACTGACATAGGCGCAAAGGTGTGGTAATACATATAATTATTGAAGATTTTCTTTTGCTACATTTATATTGCCATGCAGACAAAAAAAGCACTAGTCAAAACAATTATGAGAACTTCTACAATTTTCAAGTTGTATAAACATGGTTCTTAGCACGTTTGCCCAAAAATGCCTTGCCCACTTACCACGTCAAGGTGAACCTCATTATCCCTAGGCTAGCGCATTATACCAATTTATCCAGGACTTACCTATAATGTGGGGACGTGCATAGTTTTGATATAAAAACGATTAGAATAATACAAATATATTTATAACTAATAAATATCTTGTGTATGGTAATCATTTTTATAGTTAAAATTGTGCTAATAACAATTGTAGAGTTTATCATAATTGTTTTGATTAACAGTGTTCTCAGTACTACAAGTCTCAGTACTACATGTCTCAGCACTACAGGTCTCAGCATGGGAGCACCTCTTGTGTTTAAAATTAGGGTATGCATATGCAATCCAGGCCCGCCCCTCATTCCTCTGGGTTTTTTTGTGCATATCATTTAGACTTGAAGGTGGAGACTCCATCTGCCTGGACTAGCAACCCTCCCACCTGCCCTTAGGCACAGTGGCGTATATCTACACATTGGCCAGGATGGCACTCGCCAGGGGCACCAGCCGAGGGGGCGACGCCCGGCAGTGCCACCCTCAGCCAATGGGTGGACTCACTTAGTAGTGGCATCAACTGGGCTGGAGGTTTGCACAGTAAGCAGGAACAGGCGCCAGTGTTCGGCACTGCAATGAAGAAGTGAAAATAAACTACAGCTCCCAGCAGCCCTTTCTGTCGGGAGCTGGGAGCTTCTGGCAGCCAGTGTTGCTGGGAGTTGTAGTTTATTTTCACTTTCTTCAAGTGTGGTGTTCCTGCCTACTGTGCGATCTTCCAGCCCAGGCGATGCCCAGCTCATCAAACTAGGTATTGCAAAATATTACAGATACAGTATGTGCTTCGAGGGGGGAGACTATGTCCTGGGAGGAGAGATGACTATATGCAGGGAGGGGAGAGATCATGTGCTGGGAGGGGGATGGGGACTATGGATATGTGCTGGGAGGGGGATGGAAACTACTTCTATGCGATGGGAGGCCCGGAGGGGGATGGGAACTGTGGCTATGTGCTGGGGGGAGACTATGGCTATGTGATGGGGGGAAACTATGGCTATGTGCTGGGAGGGGGATGGAGACTATGTCTGTGTGCTGGGAGGGGGATGGAGACTATGTGTGCTGGGAGGGGGATGGGGACTATGGCTATGTGCTGGGATGGGGGCTATGGCTATGTGTTGGGATGGGCGCTATGGCTGTGTGCTGGGATGGGGGCTATGGCTATGTGCAGGGATGGGACTATGGCTATGTGCTAGGGGAGACTATGTCTATGTCCTGGAAGGGCGATGGAGACTACGGCTATGTCCTGGGAGGGGGATGGAGACTACGGCTATGTGCTGGGAGGGGGAGGGGACTACTGCTATGTGCTGGGCGGGGGATGGAGACTACAGCCATGTGCTGGGAGGGGGTGGGGACTACGGCTATGTGCTGGGAGGAGGTGGGGACTATGGCTATGTGCTGGGAGGGGGATGGGGACTACTTCTATGTGATGGGAGGGGGATAGGGACTATGGCTATGTGCTGGGATGGGGGCTATGGCTATGTGCTGGGGGAGACTATGGCTATGTGCTGGGATGGGGGCTATGGCTATTTGCTGGGGGAGACTATGGCTGTGTCCTGGGAGGGGGATGGAGACCATGACTATGTTCTGGGAGGGGGAGGGAGACTACGGCTATGTGCAGGGAGGAGATGGGGACTACGGCTATGTGCTGGGAGGAGGTGGGGACCACGGCTATGTGCTGGGAGGGGAATGGAGATTACGGCTATGTGCTGGGATGAGAAGGGGGACTACGGTTATGTGCTGGGAGGAGGAGGGGGACTATGGCTATGTGCTGGGAGCGGGATGGAGACTACGGCTGTGTGCTGGGAGCGGGATAGAGACTACGGCTATGTGCTGGGAGTGGTACGGGGACTACTTCTATGTGCTGGGAGGGGGTGGGAACTACGGCTATGTGCTGGGAGTGGTACGGGGACTACTTCTATGTGCTGGGAGGGCGTGGGGACTAAGGTTATGTGCTGGGCACAGGAGGTTATCTACCCATTGGCCAGGATGGCACTCACCAGGTGCACTGGCCGAAGAGGGGAAACTGCCTGGTGGTGCCACCCTTGGTCAGGGGGTGGAATCACTTAGTAGTGGCAGTGTATGGGCTGGTGGTTCGCACAGCAGCCAGGAGTTGGCGCTGGTGTTTGGCACCGCAATGCACCACAGTGAAGAAACTCAAAATAAACTAATAGAATGCTCTTCTTAATCTATCACTACATCACCAATACTAGGTAGTGCGCATAGATACCTATTCACTGCCATTAATATTTAATTATACCCCCTGGTCGCGGGTGGTGCCCCTCCTTGGCCACGCCAAGCACTGCTGATGTCTCCACAGTGTGACAAGGATTACTGTGTTGGCATGATGTGTAAGGGGCACTATTGTGTGACATAATGTGTATAAGGGGTTACTACTGTGTAACGTAATTTAAATTAGGAGTAATATTGTGCGGTCATGTCCCTTTCCCACAACACCATGCCCCTTTCCTGCACATGCACCTTCCCTATTTCGAATATGGAGGGGGCGCCAGTCCCCTATTTTGCTAGGGGCGTCAGGACCCCTAGATACACCTCTGCTTAGGCATACTTGTCAACTCTCACTGAATGTCGTGGAGACCCCCTGAAATAGTAGCAATCTCCCTGACTCCCTAAGGAATGTAGCAATCTCCCTGACTGCATTTTACACCCATTATGTAGCTGTTATATTCTTAGGGGGGAAAAAAGAAATCAGAGATATAAACATTCAAATTGGATCATTCCCTGCATTGGTTATAAGGCACAATGATCCCTGTGGCTACATGCATTTTCAAATAAGGTTTCCCATGGCCACTTGAGAGTATATACTGTATGTGCCAAACTATAACTGCTTAGGGGCTCATTTACATTTGGATGTATGTCAATTATATGATGCATCTCAGGCGGTGCACGTCCACTTCAACGCGGCACTCATAGTTGTTTTTTTACAATCTCCCAGAAATGCTTTTTCAAAAGTAGGTAAGTATGCCCTTAGGTGATTTTAATTAGTATAGATCCTTACATTGCTGTCTACATGTTAGAGTGGTACTAGTATATGTAAATCCTGGATACATTTCTATAATGTGTTAGTATTAGGGATGATAGTGACCCATCTGATGGGGTTAACTTGACGTTGGAGGTGGGCATGCATTTTTTCCCCAAACATGTACTAACAACCTCATAGTCCATTAAAATTGTAGAGTTTATCACAGTTGTTTTACCAGTATTCTTAGTGCTTAATTTAGAGTGTGCGCCTGCATTTTCTTGTTCCTGCACGGCACGCCAAGACTCAGCATGGTAGCACCTCTTATTATATTTGAAATTAAGCAGTGTAGTCCAGTCCAAACCCCCCCCCCAGAGCCGGCCTTAACCAATATGATGCCCTAGGCAAGATTTTGGCTGGCGCCCCCTAGCACCGCCGCTAGTTCTGCAGGAGATGCCTGGCATGAGTCAGCTGGCAGCTCTGCTAACGTCGGGCACGTTTTGTTTATGAAAATGCATCTTATTTGCATTACTATGTGACTAGGATGCACAAGCAGCTTCTGCTGATTAAAATGATATGCAGCATGCCTATATTCTGTGTGCGACTTTGGCTGTATCTGCATACGAAATGTTACATTACAGTGATTTCCAGGAATACACTGCAATATAGCATTTTGTATGCAGATACAGCCGCAGTCACACACACAATATAGGCATGCCACATATCATTTTAATCAGCAGAAGCTGCTGGTGCCCCTAAGCATACCAAATGCCCTAGGCATTTGCCTAGTTTGCCTATGCCTAAGGCCGGCTCTGCCCCCCCCCTCCCCATCTCTTCTGTATTTGGCTACATTTATATTAACAGGTGTCCAACAGTGGTGTACAATGTTCTTGTAGCTGGGACCACTGCTCAGTATAATATGGCGTTTTAGACAGTTGGGGGGAACCCAAAATCAGACCCTGAGCCAAACTCTGGTTCTGGATCCACAGATTGTGTATCTCTGACTAAGGATTGCGGTATGTATGCCACACACAGAAAGATGTGTGTATCTCTGATCCATTTATTATCGGGCCCATTTATTATAGTATATTTGCGGCTATATCCCCGAAAATACCCGTTTACGGTGGTTAGCAGCAAATATTAAGTAACACCTGAATGTAAGCAGGAGGGACTGCAGAAGGTTTCAGAGATCCCTGCACTGCCGCCCGCAGCCATATCCCCCATAGGTTTCTATGGGGGATGCATTCCCGATATTGGCCCCTGCAGTTACCGCCATCTGAAGATGGAGCTAGCCTATTGTACCCCTATGGGCTATAGATCGTGATTGTAGTCGGCAGGGGGTTCCCCCGGAACCCTTCTCGGAAGTGGCCTCTGTGATTATGTGCTGTTAGCTGACCGTGCAATACGCATGCGCAGACTCCCTGGCAGCCGTCACAGCACATCGCAGGGACAAGGGCTCCGGTCGGAGCCCTTGTCCCTGCGGGTGCAGGATAATATATCCAGCCGCCTAGATCACATTCAATATGCGATCCATGATAAATGGGCCCCAAAGAATTGGCATGTGCATGGCACACACAGACTGATGTGTGTATCTCTTACTAGGGATTGGGGTATGTATGACACACACTGATCAGAAAATAGAAGAATAGGATCCCTATACAAAGGCGAGCACAACTCTTACCTGCGGAAATGCATTTTTTTTTTTTGTGAGAACCTTTCTTTGACCGATTTATTCCTATCGTCCTCGTAGTGTCAGTGTAAAGAAGACTCCAGGCAGACGAGCATTTCATGGACATAGGGACATATAAAATAGCATAACCACTAGAAGAAGAATGCTGCTAAGAAAAAGAAGCAGAGAAATGGGGAGATGATGAAGGATGGGGAAATAACGGGAGGGGTGTAGGGCACCTTCACAGTTTTCATCCTGCTCTTCTCAGCTCTAATTAGGAATGAGCTCAGCAGCGCGAAGCAGCAGTGAATTAATTCAGCCTCGTTTGCTCCTTTACAAACAAATAGGCTCTCTCTCTGCAGTATGCTGGGAGACGGGAAGGCAGCAGAAAGCAGCTCGCTCGCCCGACACTGAGGCTGAACAGCACCATCCCTGTGGCCACACGTAGCAGGAGAAAATAGCTGATCCCTCAACACTGATTTTGTTCAGAACCAATTATTATAAAGTTGTGATTTTCTTTGTGTCAGAGAAATCACAGCCACATGCATAGTGATGTTGCGAATGGAATAGTCTTAAATGCGCAGCTAAATAAGAGTATGCTGTTAAGTAAATAAATTATAGGCGTTTGTCACACGAAAGCAAAAAAGGGTGGTTCATATAAAGTCACACACACACACACACACACACACACACACACACACACACACACACACACTGGCATATTTATAATGGGTGCATCCATTATTATTAAGACTTACTCCCCGGTGTCCCACCGCACTGAGAAAATGTTGCAGCAACATTTTTCCGGTGGTTCGAGCATGTGCAGTAGGAAAATCACTGGAAATATGACTGCCGCGCCATTTTCTCTGAGATTTGCACATGCGTTCTAGACTCTGGGACAGCGCTGGGGTCCCCTAGGGACCCTTGTGCCCAGAGCTACAGCATTGACGGCTAGAGTGGAGGGAGCCCAGACGCCTCTGCTCACACATATAACATCTAAGGGTTGTTGAGGAGTAGAAAATATGACCAATTGACGGTGAGTATTTTGTGTATTTTCACACTGGGCATGCTCTGAATTCATGTGTACGCAAATATGGGTAATGCAACGCCTATAGGTGTGTAGGAGGTGTAGGGGTGTTACTGGTCTCAGTATCAAACCCAACATTTGGATAGGGGGCGGTGCACTTGCAAGGTTGGTTCAATTCTACATGCGAGCGAATATGTGCATTTAGTCCCGTGCATGCAGACCCGGAGCCATAACGGCCAACTTGAATCTTGCATCATACCCAATATCTTCATAAAGAGCGGATTCCATGTATGCATAGGATATTATTTTGATAACTCTTAAAGCTCTAGAACAAGCTCTAAAAACACTTGAGTGGCACATGATGAAATGCTTGCGTGTGTGATGTAATGTCTATGCGCTATCTCCCACAAAGCCACATGGCTAGCAGAGATGGGAGCTTTTGTATGAATGAAAGGCTTGGTTTTTTTTATCATGATTGGCGCATGAGCTAAAAGTGATGTCAACTCACAGTAGAAGAGACATTGTCTATACTGCAGTAAGTGGCACCAACATCACCACCCACAATGTAGTTCTAGTATCAGCAGATTAGTGTAACGAGACCCTCCATTCCCACAGTGCTATATGGATCTGCCTAAGTGGCATAGATCTCCAACCAGTCATGATCAGCCACAACACAGCCAGCGCAGGGCGTCACTATGCCCTAGGCCAGTCCTCTAACCTAAACATGTGATGTCATGCTGAGGGGGAGGAGCTAACAGCACCAGGAAGTTCAGTACTGCCTTAGCTTTCCACATATCATGCCAACAGAAGCAGGAATCCACAAAATTATGAATATAACAAGGTAAAATTAAGGGTAAGTTTGGCTTTGTCCAGTTGAAACTTGCTGGGAGATTAGAGAAAGTGGAGAAGTTGCCTACAAGCAACAGCCATCGTTTCATATACTGTGCTCGTGAATGACAGAAGCTGATGTCTACTCACCAGACAAGTCAAGGCCAAAACTCAAGAATGGGCAGTGCTATATGAAAGGTCTGAGCCAAAATGGGTAGCCAGACAGACAGGGGACAATTCCATGTGTCAATATGAGAACATAACATAGACACAACTAGATCATGGAAGCAGGAAAAACACACGGGAAAGAGGGGGGGGGGACCTGTCATGTAGACCACTCATGGAGAATCACGTTGCTTGTCAAGGTGTGCAATGGCGGCTAACTTTTCCTTTAGGAATGTCGCTGTGTACTCAGATGTCCCAAGCCTTTGTAACAGCACAGCAAAGCTACATCAGTGGAACAGGGAAACCAATATATTGCGGACCCGGATAAATACAAAGACAGACGGCACAAGGCCACAGGGTAAGGACTGCTAGTACTCGGGCAAGGTTGTTGGAATTATGGATGTTAGAAAATTAAAGTTCCGGACAGTAGGACAGGCATTAAAATGCAGCATTAATCTCCAGGGTTTTACCAGGTGTAATACACACACACACACACGCACGCACGCACACACTGAAGCACAGAGATCATTGGGGCAGATGTATTAACCTGGAGAAGGCATAAGGAAGTAATAAACCAGTGATAAGTGAATGGTGATAAATGCACCAGCCAATCAGCTTCAATATATAAATTAACAGTTAGGAGCTGATTGGCTGGTGCGTTTATCACCTTGCACATATCACTGGTTTATCACTTCCTCATGCCTTCTCCTAATACATCTGCCCCAATGTATCTTAACCACCAGATACTGGGGGCTGTTGTGTACACTACCCACCACAGAATGGATTCTGTGCTGTACTCTGGCCACCACAGAAGCTGGTCTGTATATTCTCCTGCGTCACTGTACTGTTATATTGTGTGGATTCACTGTTCTGGTATAAATTATGCGGGCTGCTTATGGTATACTGTGTACAGTCATTGTTGGGCAACATGTAAATGGTAATGTTTGTGAAATTATTATTTTGCCAACTTCACCTTGATTTTCCCAATAGATTTAATGTTTGTCATGAAGATGGAAATTTCCTAATAGTGACAGAAATATTAGGTCAGTTTGGTTTGGATTTGTGAAGTAGAACAAATGGGTATTAGTTATGGCGGAAATAGATCTGCATGCATCATTATAGAAGAGTATTGAGGCAATTTCATATGTTTATAGGTGTTTAATCAGTGAATTAAGTCTAGTTCATTCACATGATATATTATTATCACTATGATACTGGTATGAGCTTTTTAGGTGAAATTATCGGCACTGGAGACCCTTCATTAATGGGGAGTTCCACGGATGTATATATATATCTCACATAGAATGATGTGACAGTGAAATTAGATATAGGTCACACATATAGATGATATCTGGATATTTCATTGCTCATTTAAATGTAGAAAAGATACTAATTGTAAATGTTTTCGTCCATTTATCTATAGTCCATACTACATCAAGCAATTATAGTTCTACTACAACCCAGCAGAATGCATTTTATATAATGTTTATCAAGTCACATTAACCCTTGTATTATAATTACTAGTTCTCTTTTAAATGACCACTCTATACAAGTACCCAGTGAAATGAGAACAACCACTTTTATAAAAATGTTACTTGCGAACTTTGCACTTACATAGGAATTAAATATTTTTGTTATTTATTTGTATTTTGCTTTGTTACTGCCACATTAAACTAATTAACTACACCAACGTTTCTAGTTTCCCCTTCATAACAGCCATTGGTTCCGCAAAACACTTTCATGTAGTGTCACTTGGCTTATTGAAGAATGCAGACCCCTTGAAAGGGGTGATATTCATGTGACCGGTGGTCGGGAGACCGACAGTCACATGACCTCCTCCACCATCCCGACCCCTCACTATCCCGATGGTCGGCATGCCGACCAAGAGGGACTATTTCCACTCATGGTTGTCCACGACACCCATAGAGTGGGAATAGAACCCGTGGCGACCGTAGCTCGCCACCGAGCCCGTAGCGTGGCGAGCGCAGCGAGCCCGCAAGGGGCTTGCTGCACTCGCCCCTCCCCGCCGGGATCCCGGCGTTGGTAAGCTGACTGGCAGTCTCCTGACCGCCGGTCAGCCATACTACACCCCTTGAAAGAACCATTACATCATGCTCGTGCAAGCGGGATGACTAATAAAGCTTTGTACTGCATAAAGTTATACAATATTTGTTGGCGATTTCACACCTTCTTATTCTTGCTTCAGAGACCTGGAGGGATGGACTGGGGCCAGAAACCCACTGGACTCTCAGAGAGGTAAGTACTTTTATTATCTCACCACACCATGTCTTCCTGGGAAGCTTTTCTTTGCCTGTCCAGTTTCAGCCCAACATATCAGCCAGATGCAGTGTGGGACTGGGGTTTGAAAGGCCAACTGGGGGAATGCAGTAGTAGGGGCCCATGCTTAGGGGTGTGACCAGCCTCCAGAGGGTGTGTGGCCAGCCACTACAAATGCTTGGTCAACCATTAGAGAGGACACAGTCTGCAGAGAACATGGCTAATACATGGCTACTTCAGGGGTGTGTCCAGAATGCCCACTTTTATTGGCATATATCTTGGTATAGTTTCCATAGAAATGATCTAAACACCCATGTTCATCCAAGGTCCTGCTCCACCAGGTAACTGACTCCCCAATAGAGTAATAATGTATAATTTGAGTGCACAGCCTAGAACCTGATCCCTAGTGGAGGGGGGTAGGTCCCATAGATAGTAGGGTCCACAGGGCATTTCCCCTGTACCCCTGTGTGCCAGTCTGACCCTTAGCAGAGATATAATACACAAGAACCCACAGGAAGAGAATAAAGAAAGTACAAGGAAGGTGGAGGAGATAACGTGGTCATGCACGTCTGTATTTGTGCGTGATAACCACAATATATCCATTTTCTTTCCATTTACAGGCCAATGTGAACTACTGTATATGAAATCAGCAGTGTTGTCCCCACTTTTCACCAAATTCCAAATAACTAGCGAATTATAATTTTGTAGACGAGCTGTGATCCTGGTAAGTATTTTAACCCTAACCATCCACTCCCGCAGCCTAAGCCTATCCGTCCATGTGTGTGTGTTTGTGTGTCCTTCTCGCAGCATAACTGTAACCACCCCCCTAGTGCCTATCCCTAACCCTAATACTAACCCCTGTTCTTACCGCCGGGATGCGGCTATCGACAATCTGACTGCCATGATCCTGACCGCATCCCCCTATAGCATCCAGGCATCATGCAGTTTAGCACATCCAGCTCCTCCGTCATACATAAATGAAACAAGAGCTACTTGGTCAAACTCTACATTATCTAGACTACACACACCTCCAGTAATGGAGACGCTTTGCGTATCACCGTCTCTGCTGCGTATTCTGCTTGGGAAACACATTTCTCACAGCAGATCGAGGCCACAAAGGCTGTTTCTAACTTCAACAACACATTATGTCTTTAGACACTTCAGCATGTAGCCATATCATAACAGTTACCCTGGAAACAGCAGCATTGTAGTATATATGTTGTATACGGGAAACCAATATTTACATCCTAGGCTGTTATTTTATGGTTGTTCCTGCGATGCTAATTGCAACAACAAACTGAAAACATGAAGCCATCTGTTTGTAGCATCATCATTTGCATGGGTTGGCTCTTGATTCTTGTGGACAACGCTGCCTCCTTTGTGGACAAGTCATGGAGGCAGGTGATGGTTGAACTTGTCCGATAAAAGTGGAACGTAAAAGAATGAATCTAATTTTACCCTCAAATATCCAACTTGATTAAAGGTGAAGTGTCATATTGCATGTTTCCAGCACAATTCACATATGTCATAGACTCATTTTACAGTTATATGGTGAGCAGGGTGAAATGAAAGAACCACCATTCATATTTGGCTCCTATAATTAAAGGATATTGTCAGACTATAATTATAAAGATTCTTTAAATGGGATGGGTATGGGATGCCAGCGGTCACATTACCAATGCTGGCATCCCGATGGTCAAGATCCCGACAGGGGTGAGGTAAGTATTCAAACTACCCCCCTAACCCTCCCTTACCACAGCCTAATCCTACCCCCCCTACCTTTGTGCCTAACGCTAACCTCCCCCCTAGTGCCTAATCCTAATCCCCCCCTTCCCACAGTCTAACCCTAACCCTCCCCCTTCGTGGCAAACCTAACCCCTCCCCTAGTGGTGCCTAACCCTAACTCCCCCTTCCTGCAGCCTAACCCTACCGCAGCCTAAACGTAATCCTCACGCAGGCAAACCATAACCCATGTGGCTATACTTCCCTTTGGGATTGTGGCTGTCAGGATTCCGGCGTCAGGATCCTGACCTTTTCTGGATTCCAACATCAGTGTTCTGATGGGTGTCAGGATTCCGGCGTCAGGATCCTGACCTTTTCTGGATTCTGACATCAGTGTTCTGATGGGTGTCAGGATTCTGGCGTCAGTATTTTGGCTGCCGGAATCCCGACACCTGGTATCTTGAACATATACCCTTTAAACATCCATTTTCAAATCATAGTTTTACAACATCTTCATAGACAGGGTCCTATTTATTAATATGCAGCGATAAAACTGTTTTTTTTCTAATGATGGATGTGGTCAGTTTCTAGTAGGTCTCCAAGCTCTGGCTCTCATGGATGATGTGGCCAAGCAGGCCACAGATCTGGTTGTTTGATGATTGGATCTACCATACCCTAGCACTCTTTCTCAGCACATATGGTAGGTTTTACAAACTCAACCCCTTCCTCGGCCTGATTTCAATAAGAATTTAAAGTTGAAGATCGCCCAAATTGTAAAATATATATTAGTTTGGTTAGAGATCAATCTGTTTATTTAAAACATGAAGCTTAATTTCTGTGGAGTGCACCTTTCTCCTGATCTACCATGGCATCACCATCCTTAAGTAGTCCAATGCTGCTATCATGTACACTATGGGGGGCAATTAAATTTGGGGAGGTGCTGTCAATGTGCCGTAGGAACGGTGTGGGAGCTCTTCAAGAGATTATGTAATGAAATGATCTAATAATATAAACACTGTCAGAATACTCTCTTCTCTTATTCAGGATGTCACCAAAACCCTTGTCCATTCTCTCACTCTCCCCCGCATTGTTTGCTGTAACCTCCTTCCAGATGGTTTTCCCATCTCATTTCTACAGTCAGTGTCCCTGACCTATGGAAGTCTGTGACAAAGCTAATCTACCTTACCCTCTGCTCTTCGGGGGTCATTCCGAATTGTTCGCTCGCAAGTGGATTTTAGCAGATTTGCTCATGCTAAGCCGCCGCCTACTGGGAGTGAATCTTAGCATCTTAAAATTGCGAACGAAGTATTCGCAATATTGCGATTACACACCTCGTAGCAGTTTCTGAGTAGCTTCAGACTTACTCGGCATCTGCGATCATTTCAGTGCTTGTCGTTCCTGGTTTGACGTCACAAACACACCCAGCGTTCGCCCAGACACTCCTCCGTTTCTCCGGCCACTCCTGCGTTTTTTCCGGAAACGGTAGCGTTTTTTCCCACACGCCCATAAAACGGCCTGTTTCCGCCCAGTAACACCCATTTCCTGTCAATCACATTACGATCGCCAGAACGATGAAAATGCCGTGAGTAAAATTCCTAAGTGCATAGCAAATTTACTTGGCGCAGTCGCAGTGCGGACATTGCGCATTAAGCGGAAAATCGCTGCGATGCGAAGATTTTTACCGAGCGAACAACTCGGAATGACCCCCTTCATCAACTAGGTCAAGTCTGTTAATCCCTTCACTGGTTCGGCATACCCTCCAGAATTCAACTGCAGATACTCAAACTTACCTACCAAGGGGGTCATTCAGATCTGCTCGCTGCTGTGCTTTTTCGCACAGCGTGCGATCAGATCCGAACTGCGCATGCCTATGCACAGCACTGCGCCGGCGCGTCGCATGGCTGCAACGGGCATTGTTGTCCTGCGACGGGATGGTGCGAAAAATCCATTTGCACGGGGGTTCGCAAGGAGATTGACAGGAAGAAGCCCTTTGTGGGTGGTAACTGACCATTTACAGGGAGTGTCTGGAAAAATGCAGGCGGGATCAAGAGTTTTCAGGCTAATGGGGGTCATTCCGAGTTGATCGCTCGCTAGCAGTTTTTAGCAGCCGTGCAAACGCATAGTCGCCGCCCACTGGGAGTGTATTTTTGCTTTGCAGGAGTGCGAACGCCTGTGCAGCAGAGCGCCTGCAAAATCTTTTTGTGCAAAACAAGACCAGCCCTGTAGTTACTTATCCTGTGCGATGATTGCTGCAACGAGTGACACGGTAATTACGTCAGATACCCGCCCAGCAAACGCCTGGACACGCCAGCGTTTTTCCAAACACTCCCAGAAAATGGTCAGTTGACACCCAGAAACGCCCTCTTTCTGTCAATCTCTTTGCGATCGGCTGTGCGACTGAATGCGTCGCTAGAACCTGTGCAAAACCACTATGCTCTTTGTACCCGTACGTCGCACGTGCGCATTGCGGTGCATACACATGCGCAGATTAGCCTTTTTTTACTGATCGCTACGCAGCAAACAACAGCAGCTAGTGATCAACTCGGAATGACCCTCAATGGGGGTCATTCCGAGTTGATCGCTAGCTGCCGTTGTTGGCAGCGCAGCAATCAGGCTAAAAATGGGCATTTCTGCGCATGCGTATGGGCCGCAATGCGCACGCGCGCCGTACGGGTACAAAGCCCTTTGTGGTTGTGCACAGGTTGCAGCAAAGTTTTTCTTCGCACTGACAGCCGCAAGAAGATTGACAGGAAGGGGGCGTTTCTGGGTGTCAACTGACCATTTTCAGGGAGTGTTTGGAAATATGCAGGCGTGTCTGAAAAAACGCAGGCGTGGCTGGGCGTTCGCTGGGCGGGTGTATGACGTCAAATCCAGACACAAATAGGCTGAAGTGATCGCAAGCGCTGAGTAGATTCAGAGCTACTCTGAAACTGCACAAACTGTTTTTGCAGAGCTCGTCTGCACAAGCGTTCGCACTTCTGCTAAGCTAACATACACTCCCCAGTGGGCGGCGGAATAGCGTTTGCACGGCTGCTAAAACTAGCTAGTGAGCGATCAACTCGGACTGACCCCCAATGTTTCTCCTCCCTGCAAATGTTCACTCCCATTTCATAGATTTTTCTGTTGCTGCTTCTCACCACTGGATCTTCCTGCTACACCTGATCAAACTGCCCCCACCCACACAAAAAACTTCAATTGCTTTCGCAAAACCAACCCTCCGCCTAGACTACACCTTCTACACATTCTGCCTGCACTGTCCACTTGTGTCCCAATAGCGCCTACTGTTTTTGCTTATCCTCACCTTCAAGACCAGGCACAGACAAAACTTGGAATAATGCTGCATAACCCAACAAACAAGCAAAAAACAATAATGATGGTATCGGAATGAAGGCACCAGATTTTTGGAGCCAGCAAAAGCTACATAATTGATTAAAATAGTAAATGTTAATTGTCCTGCTGTAAATTTCTGAATAACTGAATTCTACTTTGTCCGTAGAGCAAGTAACAATTAAAGTGCCTATATTTGTCTCCCATAGTGCAAGATGCGTGGAAGATCGAGAAATCCTAACAGAATATAAATACCATCAGCCAGGTTCGGGTGCTCAGTATAATAATACGGATTTTTCTGTGTGTGTATAAATTATTCATTGAAAAGGTCATTTGTGAAAACAGCCTATGATGATAATCCACAGAACTGTTACATATGTGGTGGGCACCTTTATGGGTGAGAAGGGTGACACTTTAGTAGACGCGCCGGGTCACAGAATGACTATTCCCTCCGCTGCAAGTGTGTAGCCATAGGTGAGAACTTCTCACCTGCAGATTCCAGTAGTGTTAACACTTGCTCAGCGAAGGAGGGCGAAATTAACATAACACTAATTGGGGTGGGTTCGTTTGTGACAGGAATACCTGCAACGATCAGCCCAGGACTCACACTGGATGGTGCTAGTTAAATGGGAAACACAAATCTGAAATCTGTGAGGGAACGTCTGATGTGAGTGAAACTATAGCCAGAATAATCTATGCCCCTGCCATTAGGTCAATAAGAATTTTGGGCCATGCAGCAGGAACTCGTGTATGTAAGATGCAGTTTCCCTTATACAAAATAACACCACTGTCATCCATAAGCATATAAGGCTGTTCCTACACTAATTTATTAGCATTTTATCATGCAGCATGGTGGCACAATGGCTAGCCTAACTGCCTCACAGCTCTTGGATCATAGAGTAAATGCCAAGCATGGTCCTATTGGTGAAGAGGTTGGTGATGTTCTTTCAATATTTGCGTGCGTTTCCTCCCATAATCCTCCAAAAAACATATTGGTAGGTTAATTGGCTTTTTTTTTTTTTTATGACCTTAGTGGGTCTGCGTATCCATGGTAAAGATAATATAGGTTGTAAGAGCCACTGGTGCAGGGGCTGGTGTGAGTAACTACACTGCTCAAAAAAATAAAGGGAACACTAAAATAACACATCCTAGATCTGAATGAATGAAATATTCTTATTAAATACTTTGTTCTTTACATAGTTGAATGTGCTGACAACAAAATCACACAAAAATTATCAATAAAAATCAAATTTATTAACCCATGGAGGTCTGGATTTGGAGTCACCCTTATAATTAAAGTGGAAAAACACACTACAGGCTGATCCAACTTTGATGTAATGTCCTTAAAACAAGTCATAATGAGGCTCAGTAGTGTGTGTGGCCTCCACGTGCCTGTATGACCTCCCTACAACCCACACAAGTGGCTCAGGTAGTGCAGCTCATCCAGGATTGCAGATCAATGCGAGCTGTGGCAAGAAGGTTTGCTGTGTCTGTCAGCGTAGTGTCCAGAGCATGGAGGCGCTACCAGGAGACAGGCCAGTACATCAGGAGACGTGGAGGAGGCCGTAGGAGGGCAACAACCCAGCAGCAGGACCGCTACCTCCGCCTTTGTGCAAGGAGGAACAGGAGGAGCACTGCCAGAGCCCTGCAAAATGACCTCCAGCAAGCCACAAATGTGCATGTGTCTACTCAAACGATCAGAAACAGACTCCATGAGGGTGGTATGAGGGCCCGACATCCACAGGTGGGGGTTGTGCTTACAGCCCAACACCGTGCAGGACATTTGGCATTTGCCAGAGAACACCAAGATTGGCAAATTCGCCACTGGCGCCCTGTGCTCTTCACAGATGAAACAGGTTCTCACTGAGCACATGTGACAGACGTGACAGAGTCTGGAGACGCCAAGGAGAACGTTCTGCTGCCTGCAACATCCTCCAGCATGACCGGTTTGGCAGTGGGTCAGTAATGGTGTGGGGTGGCATTTCTTTGAGGGGCCGCACAGCCCTCCATGTGCTCGCCAGAGGTAGCCTGACTGCCCTTAGGTACCGAGATGAGTTCCTCAGACCCCTTGTGAGACCATATGCTGGTGCGGTTGGCCCTGGGTTCCTCCTAATGCAAGACAATGCTAGACCTCATGTGGCTGGAGTGTGTCAGCAGTTCCTGCAAGACGAAGGCATTGATGCTATGGACTGGCCCGCCCGATCCCCAGACCTGAATCCAATTGAGCACATCTGGGACATCATGTCTCGCTCCATCCACCAACGATACGTTGCACCACAGACTGTCCAGGAGTTGGCAGATTCTTTAGTCCAGGTCTGGGAGGAGATCCCTCAGGAGACCATCCGCCACCTCATTAGGAGCATGCCCAGACTTTGTAGGGAGGTCATACAGGCACGTGGAGGCCACACACACTACTGAGCCTCATTTTGACTTGTTTTAAGGACATTACATCAAAGTTGGATCAGCCTGTAGTGTGTTTTTCCACTTTAATTTTGAGGGTGACTCCAAATCCAGACCTCCATGGGTTAATAAATTTGATTTCCATTGATAATTTTTGTGTGATTTTGTTGTCGGCACATTCAACTATGTAAAGAACAAAGTATTTAATAAGAATATTTCATTCATTCAGATCTAGGATGTGTTATTTTAGTGTTCCCTTTATTTTTTTGAGCAGTGTATATGTTCTCTGTAAGGGCCCCATACACTAGAACGATATGTCTGAGGCTGAAGTCGGAGGCGATTTCCCTTGAACTCTCCCGGGAGTTTCCTGGGAGTGGTTCCATACGATTCCATACGATTTTGTACATTTTGCATGCGATATATCGTATGCGATCCCAGCCATGCCTGCAGGAACCGACATGTCACTAGTGCAGCACTAACGATCTAGGGGAGCCGATCCGACCCTCACGGGAACGCGCATCGGATCGGAAAATCATCCAAAATGCCCGATTTCACCCGATATATCGTCCCTTATCGTTCTAGTGTATGGAGCCCTTTAGACTCCCCCCTCAGACTCTCCACCTCTCTACAAACCTTCAAACAGGCTTTCAAGACCCAATTCTTCACCAAACCCAACCAACTCTCATTCTAAGCCCTCTGTGGCCCACGCTCACTTTCTACCCCGTCGGTGTCACCCCTGTCTGTGTGACCCTCCCCTTTATGTAAGCTCTCACAAGCAGGGCCCTCTTCCCTCATGTGCTTTTTCATCTCTTACTTAACATATCTTCTTTTCAATCCATCTTTTGGGGGTAATTCCAAGTTGATCGCAGCAGGATTTTTGATAGCAATTGGGCAAAACCATGTGCACTGCAGGGGAGGCAGATATAACGTGCAGAAAGAGTTAGATTTGGGTGGGTTATTTTATTTCTGTGCAGGGTAAATACTGGCTGCTTTATTTTTACACTGCAAATTAGATTGCAGATTGAACACACCACACCCAAATCTAACTCTCTCTGCACATGTTATATCTGCCTCCCCTGCAGTGCACATGGTTTTGCCCAATTGCTAACAAAAATCCTGCTGCGATCAACTTGGAATTAACCACTTTGATGGCACCAAATCCCTCTGTTTTCTGTCACCCTGATACTTATTTCAGTGCTGTCTGCTGGTGCATCTATGTTTATATACCCTGCACTTGTCCTATATTGTATTGAACTAAAAGCCACTGTCTTCTTGTTTTTCTTATTTGTTCATGTACTCTGTAATTAGGCGCGGCGGATCTCTTGTGGCCCCATATAAAATAAAGGATAGTAATAATAATAATAACAGTACATAACTCCCAACTGTCCCGATTTTCGCGGGACAGTTCTGGTTTTTTGGGACTGTACTGCTGTCCCACCGTGGGCCGCAGTGTCCCGCAGTGGGGGGGGGGGGCAGTTGCGAGGCTCCTGCACTCGCTTCTTTGCTTAGCAGAGCAGCGGAGAATAGACGCTGTGCGCATGTGCACAGCATCTATTCAGTGAAGACAGAGGCACTGGGGGCATACAAGCGGCTCACAGAGCGCTGGTCATGCTCCATTTAGTGACGGTAAAAGGGGCCGTGACTCACGATCGCGGCACTGCCACGAGGCCATGCCCCCTTTCATTTAGGTCACACCCCCTTTTCGGGTGCGCTGCAGGAGTCTAGCTTCTCAATACGTAATATGTGCATCTCAGTTAAAGCTAATGGCCCTCATTCCGAGTTGTTCGCTCGCTAGCTACTGTTAGCAGAAATGCAAACACAAAGCCGCCGCCCTCTGGGAGTGTATTTTAGCATAGCAGAATTTCTAACGAAAGATTAGCAATTGCTAACGAAAGATTAGCAATTTTGCTAATATTAGCAGAATTGCTAACGAACGCAATTTCCCTGCAGTTTCTGAGTAGCTCCAGACCTACTCCTAGATTGCGATCACCTCAGTCCGTTTAGTTCCTGGTTTGACGTCACAAACACGCCCAGCGTCTGACCAGCCACTCCTCCGTTTCTCCTGCCACTCCTGTGTTTTTACTTGGCACGCCTGGTTTTTTTTAGCACACTCCCTGAAAACGGCCAGTTTCCGCCCAGAAACACCCACTTCCTGTCAATCAGCAGAGCGATTGAAAAGCTTCGTTCGCCTGTGAGTAAAATAGCATAGTTTTGTGTAAATTTGCTTAGCGCGTGCGCCCTGAGATGCATACGCATGCACAGAACTGCCGGATTTTAGCCTATTAGCAATTCTGCTAAAATTAGCAGCGAGCGAACAACTCGGAATGAGGGCCAATGATCCCAGATCTCAGGACTTTTATGCATGAAGAGACCAGCTGGAATATACGTCTTCCTTTAGGTACAGAGGCCCTTTAAGAGATATTACAAACGACTAATACTGCCGCTGAACATTTATTGTATTTAATGCTAGCCAGGAGAACAGGATAATAAGAAAACATGGATTTGAATGATTCAGATTGTTGACCGAGAAACCGGGAGACAGGTCAGGATTGCTGGTTGAACACGTCTCACAGAGAGCAGAATTATGCAGGGTTGAAGGCAAAGTCTTCTCGGAGCCAAACAACAGAGAGACAGCCAGTGCCTGGGTTGTATTCATCAGGCTACCTAGATGTAGCCTCGTCAGGCTGTCCCCCTAGCTGACGGATTAGACATTAGACAATTAGGTTTTAGACACACACAAAAAAAATCCTCTCCGCAACCGTCTTTCCATCCATCTGCGAGGCAAAGGCCGTTGCACACAGCTGTGCTGCCCTGAAGACTCGGAATAAAGCAGTAGACTGACTACCCCACGCCTTTCACATATTTCAGCACCAGTTCTCAGAATGAGAAAAAGGTCCCCTAAGAGATGACACAATCACAGAGGAACTGGTTAACCCCTTACAGTTTAGTCTTCTCAGTTAAGGCCAACCAATATAAAATCAGAGTAGGCGGTTATTTTCCAGACTGCACAAGCACTTTTTTAACGAAGCTCAGAGGCTATGTGGCTTGTACAGCGTGGGGGATAAAATACAATTGAATGTCCCATGCAAAAATAACATGTTTACAGTTACACCCATATGTAGACATCACAGAAAGATCTGGCTTGTGTCCATCTTGTAAACCATTTATTTAATGTACAACAAACATATTTATTATTAGGCATCAACTAAGCTACAAAATCTCTCTAATACAGTAGGGAAAGCTAAACTTCATATATATATATATATATATAGGTTTATGTTTAGGTTTATATATATATACAATATATATATATATATATATATATATATATGTATACAAAAATAAATAAAATAAAAAAATTCCTTGCACATCCTTACAAAAACATAATCTGTGCATGAGTGATGAGGACAGGGCTAATTATTACTATTGGTAAAATGTATCAATCCAAAAAAATGCAATAAAACCTCAGATAACCGCTGTTTTCGGAGGTGGATATCCATATATATCAAAAGGTCCGCAACAAATATTGGCGATATCTGCTGGTCGCCTGCGGTACAGCAAGTCCCATAGAATTCTATAAGACTGTGATGTGTCCATATGCAAAGTGTACCTTCCGGAGCTTGTGCCCAATAGAACTTTCCATAGCTTGTGCCCAGTAGGCAATGCCATCTATAATGGCGTTGTCTTTAGAAACCTAGGGTATCTTTCAGCAAGAACCCTCCAGAGAGAAATACGAAGGAACCTCTCCATTCACAGCGGTTTGCGCATGGTCTGGTCAATAGCTGAGCATGTACATTTGGACTCCCAGGTGAGAAGCCCGAGGAAGTCAATTCTTCGATGGCACAGTTCCACATATTGCAGAAAACTCCTGCCCCATTTTTCACACCATGTATTACAGAAAATACATCCTCCAGTGTAAACCACCAATTGTATATAAACCTACAGTGGACGGCAAACTTTCCCACAGAGTTCCCCATTTACCAAACTTCCATTCACCTGTTGCACTGAGACCTCCCAAGTACTTATTACTATTAATAATAGTCATAATAATTGGCAGCAATTTGTTTAACATTGATTCCACAACACCATCCGCCAGTTTCCCAGAGACCTCCTCAGCTACTCTCAATCACCTAATTGCACAGAGACCCCCCCGTAGGAAAGATTACTGAACTGCCGGCAAACTTGCTGCACGGAGACCTGTCAATCAGGATTCAGTGATTGCTCATTGGTCCTAAATGTCACCAGATGTCAGTGTATTCAGAGGAAGAGCCACTGTTGGTGCCATACAAGCCTACAGGTGTCCAGCGCCCACACGTCCAGATGACGATGGCATGGTGCAGAGAGAGTGGAGGTAATGTCACTTTGCGTGTCATCACTTGGGCAACACTGGTTTACATTCCTGAGGACTTCCAGTGAGGCACCAAAGACATCTTCACAGACTTACACAACCAATTTATAAAACACACATCTTACATTGCAAACAATGAATCTTCTAAAACTGACTGAAGAGAATATCAAACATAAAAGTCATAAGGGATGTCCTGAAATAATTGAAATCACATATTCTTATTCCCACAGATACAGTAGCTCAAAAGTAAGATTGTAGTGTTGATCTGATGACATGTAAGCCAGCTGTGGCCCTACAAAGATTTATCTTGTGAACCCCATCTTTTATTATAAAATCTGTAAATTACAGGGCAACACTGGTTTACCTTGCTTCTAAACTGATGTATGCTTCAGCTTTGTAATGGAAATAAAGATGGAGGCTACAAAGACTACTGGTCCAAAAATTATCCCCCAGCCAGTCCTGTCTGCACCAGGTCCATGTGTCGGAGAATTATTCTGCTCCACTGTCACAGATTATTGGCTCACAATCTGCCCTCATGCTCCTATGCAGTGTACTGGGAACTGAAACTCTCAGCCAAGCCTCTTGACCAAGGGCCTAATTCAGACCTGATCGCAGCAGCAAATTTATTAGCTAATAGGCAAAACCATGTTGTACCGCAGATGAGGCAGATGTAACATGTGCAGAGAGAGTTAGATTTGGGTGGGTTATTTTGTTTCCGTACAGGGTAAATACTGGCTGCTTTATTTTTTACACTGCAATTTAGATTTCAGTTTGAAACACACCCACCCAAATCTAACTCTCTCTGCACATGTTATATCTGCCCCACCTGCAGTGCACATTGGGGGGTAATTCAGAGTTGATTGCAGCAGCAAATTTGTTAGCAGTTGGGCAAAACCATGTTTACTGCAGGTGGGGCAGATGTAACACTTGCAGACAGTTAGATTTGAGTGGGTTATTTTGTTTCTGTGCAGGGCAAAACAGGATTTTATACCTACCGGTAAATCCTTTTCTCCTAGTCCGTAGAGGATACTGGGGTCCACTTCAGTACCATGGGGTATAGACGGTTCCGCAGGAGCCTTGGGCACTTTAAGACTTTTCTAGAGTGTGAACTGGCTCCTCCCTCTATGCCCCTCCTCCAGACCTCAGTATAGGAACTGTGCCCAGGGAGACGGACATTTTGAGAAAAGGATTTACTTTTAAATTAACGGTGAGATTCCTACCAGCTCACATTTCAACCATGCCGCACAACATGGTATTCAACAAAACTCATGCCAACAAGCATGAACATTACAGCAACCGTGCTGAAAACTTAACAAAATAACAACTGCTGGTAAAGTACGCACTGGGCTGGGTGCCCAGCATCCTCTACGGACTAGGAGAAAAGGATTTACAGGTAGGTATTAAAATCCTGTTTTCTCATACGTCCTAGAGGATGCTGGGGTCCACTTCAGTGCCATGGGGTTATACCAAAGCTCCAGTATGGGCAGGAGAGTGCAGATGACCCTGCAGCACCGATTGACCAAACTTGAGGTCCTCATCGGCCAAGGTGTCAAACTTGTAAAACGAGAACCCCCGGGCAGCCGCCCAGGATGAGCCCACCTTTCTAGTAGAATGGACAGTCACCGAATTCGGTATCGGCAATCCTGCCGTGGAATGAGCGTGCTGAATCGTACCTCTGATCCAGCGCGCAATGGTCTGCTTAGAAGCAGGACACCCAATCTTGTTGGGAGCATACAGGACAAACAGAGCCTCTGATTTCCGTATCCGAGCTGTTCTTGCAATATAAATTTTCAAAACTCTGACCACATCCAGAGACTTTGACGCAGCGAAGGTGTCAGTAGCCACTGGCACCACAATAGGTTGATTTATATGGAAAGAAGAAACCACCTTCGGAAGAAATTGCTGACGAGTTCTTAACTCAGCCCTTTCTTCATGGAAGATCAAGTAAGGACTCTTGTGAGACAAGGCCCCTAACTCAGACACTCTCCTTGCGGATGCCAAGGCCAACAGCATGACCACTTTCCAAGTGAGAAACTTCAACTCTATCTCCTGTAGAGGTTCAAACTAATCCGATTGAAGGAACTGCAACACCACATTAATATCCCATGGTGCCACTGGAGGCACAAATGGAGGTTGGATGTGCAGAACCCCTTTCACAAACGTCTGAACCTCTGGAAGGGAGGCCAAATGTTTCTGAAAGAAAACGGACAAAGCCGAAATCTGGACCTTGATTGAACCCAATCTTAGGCCCGTATCCACACCTGCCTGCAGAAAATGGAGAAAACATCTTAACTGAAAGTCTTCCGTAGGAGCCTTCTTGGATTCACACCAGGACACATATTTTCTCCAAATACGGTGGTAATGTTTACACGTTACTCCTTTCCTGGCCTGAATCAGAGTGGGAATGACTTCTTTGGGAATACCCTTTCGGGCTAGGATCCGGTGCTCAACGGCCATGCCGTCGAATGTAGCCGCTGTAAGCCTTGATACATGCACGGCCCCTGCTGCAGCAGGTCCTCGCGAAGAGGAAGAGGCCGAGGATCTTCTATGAGCAACTCCTGAAGATCTGGATACCAAGCTCTCCTTGGCCAGTCTGGGACAATGAGGATCGCTCGAACCCTTGTTCTCCTTATGATCTTGAGCACTTTTGGAATTAGTGGAAGTGGAGGAAAGACATACACTGACCGAAACACCCACTGGGTCACCAGTGCATCCACTGCTATTGCTTGAGGGTCTCTCGACCTGGAACAATATCTCCGAAGCTTCTTGTTGAGACGAGATGCCATCATGTCTACTTGAGGAACTCCCCAAAGACCTGACACCTCTGCGAAGACTTCTTGGTGGAGGCCCCATTCTCCTGGATGGAGATTTTGTCTGCTGAGGAAGTCTGCTTCCCAGTTGTCCGCTCCCGGATTGAAAATTGCCGACAGAGCACTTGCATGTCTTTCTGCCCAGAGGAGGATCTTTGTCACCTCTGCCATCGCCGCTCTGCTTTTCGTTCCACCCTGACGGTTTTTGTACGCGACTGCTGTTACATTGTCCGACTGGATCTGTACGGGTTGATCTTGAAGAAGATGCCCCGCTTGTAGAAGGCCGTTGTAAATGGCTCTCAACTCCAAAACGTTTATGTGAAGACAGGTTTCCTGACTTGACCATCTTCCTTGGAAGCTTTCTCCCTGTGTGACTGCACCCCAGCCTCGGAGACTTGCATCCGTGGTTACTAGGACCCAGTCCTGAATCCCGAACCTGCGTCCCACTAGTAGGTGAGAACTGTGTAGCCACCACAGGAGTGGAATTCTGGCTTTTGGGTGACAGGATTATCTTCCGGTGCATGTGTAGGTGGGATCCGGACCACTTGTCCCACAGGTCCCACTGGAATCCTCTGGCATGGAATCGGCCAAATTGTATGGCCTCGTAGGCTGCTACCATCTTCCCCAACACCCGAATGCATTGATGAATCGACACTCTTGTTGGTTTCAGAATTTGTTTGACCATTCTCTGGATTTCCAGAGCCTTTTCTACTGGATGAAATACCCTCTGTACTTCTGTGTCCAGTATCATCCCCAGAAAGGACAATCTTTTCGTTGGTTCCAATTGTAACTTTGGAAAACTTATGATCCAGCCGTGATGCTGAAGTACTGTCAGGGAGAGTGCTATGTTCTGCACCAAGTTTTCCCTGGATCTCGCTTTTATCGGGAGATCTTTCAGGTTAGGAATTATATTGACTCCTTGTTGTCGAAGGAGGACCATCATCTCCTGCCATCACCTTGGTGAAAACCCTCGGTGCCGTGGAAGGTCCGAACGGCAACGTCTGAAATTGGTAATGACAATTCTGTATTGCGAATCTCAGATAAGTTTGATGTGGAGGATAAATGTGAACGTGAAAGTAAGCATCTTTTATGTCTACTGACACCCTGAATTCCCCCTCCTCCAGACTGGAAACCACTGCCCTCAGGGATTCCATCTTGAACTAGAACCTTTGCAGGTAGAGATTCAGAGTATACAGGTTTAGAATCGGTATGACTGAGCCGTCCGGCTTCGGAACCACGAATAGGGTTGCAATTAACCCTCCTCCTTGTTGTAACAAGGGAACCAGGACAAACACTTGATCCTGACACAATTTTTGTATTGCTGCTGCCACCACTTTCCTGTCTGGGATAGAAGCTGGTAAGGTCGATTTTGAAAATACGGCCTGGGGAAATGTCTTGAAACTCCAGTTTGTACCCGTGGGACTCTATTTGTATGACCCACGGGTCTAGGCCAGATTGAACCCAGAACTGACTGAAGAGTTTCAGACGTAGCCCTACCTAAGCGGACTCCCTCAAGGGAGCCCCAGCGTCATGCTGAAGATTTGGCAGGAGCAGAGGTTGATTTCTGCTTCTGTGATCCTGGAGACGCTGTGGACTTTATTTCCCTTTCCCCTTTCTTTACCCACAAAGAGAGGGGAACCTTTACCCTTTTTTGTAATTTTTGGGCCAAAATGACTGCATCTGAGAGTGATGTGTCTTTTTCGCCGGCGCAGAAGCAATAGGCAAGAATGTCGACTTACCTGCGGTAGTCGCAGAAACTAAAGCATCCAGCCCATCTCCAAATAAGGACTCACCTTAATACGGGAGAACCTCCATATTCCTTTTGGAATCTGCGTCAGCCTTCCATTGGCGAATCCACAACGCCCTCCGTGCTCAGATTGCCATGGTAGCGGCTCTTGATCCCAAGGGACCAATATCTTTCATGGTTTCTAGCATGTACGCAGCAGCGTCTTTGATATGACCTAACGTTAGGAGTATCTCGTCTCTATCTATTGTGTCAATGTCTAATGACAAGTTTTCTGACCACTTTTCAATAGCACTACTCACCCACGCACAGGCAATGGTAGGCCTGAGTAGTGTCCCATTGGCCACATCAATAGATTACAACGTAGACTCCAATTTGCGGTCTGCCGGCTCCTTAAGTTAAGCCGGCCCAGGCGCAGGGAGAAAACACCTTTTTCCTTTAACCATGACAGGGCACTTTCTAAAATGGGGGGTGACTCCCACCTTTTCCTGTCCCCTGCATGGAAAAAGCTAAGCTGCCTGACTTCTTTTGGGAATCTGAAATTTATTTTCGGGTTAAACCAGACTCCCTCCAAGAGACTGTTCAGGTTATGAGGTGGAGGGAAAGTTACATTACTTCTTTACTAAAGTAAACCTGCTCCTGTGGTAAAGGAGGGGGTCCCGTAACTTCTAACACCTCCTTTATAGCTAAAACATGTTTTGAATGTTTTTCGCTAACTTAAGGACCTATTCCCCTGGAATCACTAGTGTCGACACAGGAATCAGCGTCCGTGTCGGTATCAGTTCATACTACTTGTGCAAAAGTTTATGTGACCCAGAGGGGTCCCCTGTGGATGAAAGGCAGAACTATTAAAAATCACATCTTCAACAGATTATTTTCAGTTTTCTGCCTGAGACTCAGACTTATCCAATCTCTTACTGATATGATTCACACTATCACGTAAATCTTTCACCCAGTCAGGCTCTTGGTGTCACATTACAACTCTGTGTCCCTAACATGGCTCCCACAGAGGAAGAGCTCCCTGCCTCAGACATGTCACACACGTGCACAATCACAGCACAGACACTCCGGGGCTTATAGGGGACAGACCCACAGTAAAATCTGTCAGAGGGACACAGAAAAACATTGCCAGTCCACAACTCAACGCTTAAACAAAAATCCCTGTGTCGTGTACTTTGTACACAGAGACTTTCCGCTCTATATATATTGTCAATAATAGGTTATAATACCATAATATACACTTTCCCCCCCCTTTTTGCACTCTGATACTAAAATCATAAATTGAGGATCAGCGTTTCTTCCCTTGCTTTTTGCTGGAAGAAAATGGCGCTGAGCAGTGTTCTGGCTGCCTGAGGAAGAAGCCCCGCCCCTTGCAATGGCGCGTTTTTCCTCAGCAAACATGAGGTAATATTTATACAGGTGGGGGTGTAGGATTGTGCCACGTCCCAATATGCTACCTTTTTGCCAGTCACAGTAGGTTTTCATGCTGCCCAGGGCGCCGCCCCCTGCACCCTGCTGTGCGCTGTGTATGGATAGCATGTCCGCGCAGCATTCCCGCTCGCTGCGCAGTACCTTGAGCCGTGACGATGACTGGAGGTCCCTCTGCAGATCCCCGGTAATAATACTCACGCGTCTTCTGACTTCTGGCTCTGTTAACAGATTTGCTGCTGCGATCAGATCTGAATTAGGCCCCAAGTCTTCAAGAACTTTTGAAGTGCCCTAGTCTTTTATGCTTAATATGGTCTCCAATGCATGGTGTTCTGGGTACAGGGAGGTGCTTTCTTTTTGGACTTAGTTGGAGGTTCTTGTCTCCAAATAGTTGGATAAGGGCAGATGCTTAATCCACCTCAATGTCTGGCTGTGGCTCTGTGAAGTCTGGGGAGAAGCAACCAACAGAATGGTACTCAGCAATATGGCCATGATCACTGGATATGTTACGGTGATATCCTTCCCAATTCTAGCCCTCTACTAAGTTTCTAAACTCTGGGCTGGCCAGTGATGTCTGGCCCACCCTCCGAATGCATATTCTTAGTACCGACTCAGAGGAAGGATTACTCTGAGAAGGATTAGGCTCTCTCACCAGACACTGTAACAGTAAAATAAATTTGTCACATTTACACACTAATAGGCCCTACACACTTGGCGATATTCTGAAAGATATGAACGATCTCGTTCATAAATGAACGAGAACTCGTTCATATCTTTCAGTGTGGAGACTTAAGCGATGAACGATGCGCGTCCCCGCGCTCGTTCATCGCTGGTCTCCCGTCGGCTGTGCATGCAGGCCAATATGGACGATCTCGTCCATATTTGCCTGCACTTCAATGCAGCCGGGTGACGGGGGAAGTGAAGGAACTTCACTCCCCCCGTCACTGCCCCCCCGCCGCCGGGTCGCTCGTCGGCCGTATCGGCCGTCGGGCACCTCGGCGGCACATCGCCAAGTGAGTAGGGCCCCTAACAGAGATTATGTTTCTGGCCACTGCTAAAACAGGAAGTCCGAGACAGGCCTAGGCTTTACTGAAAGTGATTGGCACCCTGCCCTCTCTCTCTCTCTCTCTCTCTCTCTCTTGTCTCCCCTCTTCTCTCTCTTTTTCCTCCCTCCCTCCCTCTATCTATTCTCTCTGTCTCTATCTTTTTCCACATGGAGATCATAGAAGAAAACTACACCAAATGTACAGTTTTATGTCCTATGGGATACAAGTCTTTAATGGATGGGTGGTAGAATTCACGCATCACTTAAACACAACATACTACTAAAAAATAACTGGTCAATATATTTCTGTCCTCTAATATGATTTTCCAGGGATATCAGCAGCACTGTACCACCCACTAGGAGAGACTGAATAATAATAATAATAATAATAATATTTCATTATTATTATTATTTTTTTTAAATTCAATCACTTTTTATTGAGATTTAAAATTTTGTAGAAATACAAATACAGAACAAATTGAAAATGCTGTAGCAAGTGCAGGTATACGTGGCAGAATATAGAATATATATCAAAAAGCTGCAAATCAAGAGGACACATGACATACGATTCAGCATAAGTAGATTGACTCCCCACACCATTGTACGCAGAGGCCCACAGGCGCCATGTGGGCCCACATAATTTATCCACAGAATAAAATGGGGAGTGCCTAGTCCCATACACCGTAGAGACACATCTATCGTTAAGTATAATCCAATAGGATATAAAACGTCTGCCAAACAGCCACAAAAAGAAAACAAAACCCACAAAAACAAACCACCCCTATAACCCCCCACCCTGTATAGCCTACCCCCAACTCAGGTATACTTGGATCCCTAAACCCCCATCCCCCTCTCTAACTACACTATCTAGCAACCCCCCCCCCATTCAAAACTAATAGGAGCAATAAACTAATGACCTTAAGCTAGGCTAAATCCAGCTCTCCCGCAGAGGAATATAGCTTTCCTCCCGTATAGCGTACTGAGCAGTATATAAACGTATACATAGCATAGATAGGAGGAGATTCAACCAAATCAGAGACCCAACCCTCCCGCTACACATAAAACATCACTGTAGCACAGTCGTATGAAAAATAAAAAAATAAAATACAAGGAGTTGGAAACCATCCCCACCATCAAAGCTTAGCAGGAAATGGTGACACAGTGTTACATTAGTCCGGCCAAGGCTCAGCACCCTGATAGGATAAGCCGAAAAGGATAAACCTGGTCCAGCACAGACAACAATCAGTAGAGGAATGTCCAGAGAATGCAAATGTCAAATCTTCCAGACCTGGCGCGAACCTAAGAGATAGAGGATGAATTTTAGGAGAGGGAACCGTTAGCTCCATCCAGCCATAGTATGTGACGTTACACGGTGTCAACATAGCAGCAGGAGAAATAAAACCAATAATTGTAAAGGACACAGCATAGTCGAGGCAGTTAGAAGGTAGACAACAGAGGATATTAGGAGCAATTCCAACGGAGGATGACAGAAAATCCAAACGGGCCTTTGGCTGGACTGCAGGAGAATCAGGGCATACAGGGATTGGATCAGCATCCTGTACAATAGAATCCACAGTGTCGGAACAGGAGACAGCTGGAGAATATTTCGATGCAGGAAGCGCAGTGAAGGCAACCATGGAGCTGGGGGATACATCCACCATTTTGGTAAGCTGAATAACAAGTCTCTCAGTAGAGGCATGAATAGCCTGGAGTATGTGCTGCAAAAAGCCAGCCATTGTAAAGGCACGTAGACGCCAAGACAGGAGAGTGGACACAATAGACAAATCCGAGCACCAGCTGGAAAGGCCACAAATGGTACAGACAGCAGACTAGATGGGCCAAGTGGTTCTTATCTGCCGACAAAAAAATTCTATGAATCTCAGGGCATTAGGTATAAACCTCCAGAGGCAAAATGGCGGCGGCTGACACACCACCAGACCTGCTAAACAGGAGCAAAGAGACACAGGCAGCCGGCGTCACTCTCACCATCAGAATGTGCAGAGCAGCAGTGATATCCAGAGGGCCGTCAGAGGAGAAGTCAGCAGCAAAATGGCAGCCGTCTGCGTCTCACACACCCGCAAGCGCCGGGAGCGAGACAGATGGCAGAAGATGCACGGAGGATCCCCGGAGACACAGCCGAAGAATGGGAGATAGTAACAGGTGAGTATCGCACACCGCACTGCAGCCGCTGGAACCAGAAACAGAGGCACTGGGACTCCGTGCTGAGGCCGGGCCGGCCGGCCGATTTCTAGGACGCACACGTGGAGATCCTGAGATTTCAACACTCCAAGGAGCTCCGCAGCAGCGGGAGAGGATCCAGCAGAAACACAAGGTGTTTGGGGGGAGAAAACAGCCTCTAGCAGGATATTTTCAGGATATCAGCGGGAGAGCCGGAAAAATTAGAGATGTGCACTTGAAATTTTTCGGGTTTTGTGTTTTGGTTTTGGGTTCGGTTCCGCGGCCGTGTTTTGGGTTCGACCGCGTTTTGGCAAAACCTCACCGAATTTTTTTTGTCGGATTCGGGTGTGTTTTGGATTCGGGTGTTTTTTTCAAAAGACCCTAAAAAACAGCTTAAATCATAGAATTTGGGGGTCATTTTGATACCAAAGTATTATTAACCTCAAAAACCATAATTTCCACTCATTTTCAGTCTATTCTGAATACCTCACAATATTATTTTTAGTCCTAAAATTTGCACCGAGGTCGCTGGATGACTAAGCTAAGCGACCCTAGTGGCCGACACAAACACCTGGCCCATCTAGGAGTGGCACTGCAGTGTCACGCAGGATGGCCCTTCCAAAAAACACTCCCCAAACAGCACATGACGCAAAGAAGAAAAAAAGAGGCGCAATGAGGTAGCTGTGTGAGTAAGCTAAGCGACCCTAGTGGCCGACACAAACACCTGGCCCATCTAGGAGTGGCACTGCAGTGTCACGCAGGATGGCCCTTCCAAAAAACACTCCCCAAACAGCACATGACGCAAAGAAGAAAAAAAGAGGCGCAATGAGGTAGCTGTGTGAGTAAGCTAAGCGACCCTAGTGGCCGACACAAACACCTGGCCCATCTAGGAGTGGCACTGCAGTGTCACGCAGGATGGCCCTTCCAAAAAACACTCCCCAAACAGCACATGACGCAAAGAAGAAAAAAAGAGGCGCAATGAGGTAGCTGTGTGAGTAAGCTAAGCGACCCTAGTGGCCGACACAAACACCTGGCCCATCTAGGAGTGTCACTGCAGTGTCACGCAGGATGGCCCTTCCAAAAAACACTCCCCAAACAGCACATGACGCAAAGAAGAAAAAAAGAGGCGCAATGAGGTAGCTGTGTGAGTAAGCTAAGCGACCCTAGTGGCCGACACAAACACCTGGCCCATCTAGGAGTGGCACTGCAGTGTCACGCAGGATGGCCCTTCCAAAAAACACTCCCCAAACAGCACATGACGCAAAGAAGAAAAAAAGAGGCGCAATGAGGTAGCTGTGTGAGTAAGCTAAGCGAACCTAGTGGCCGACACAAACACCTGGCCCATCTAGGAGTGGCACTGCAGTGTCACGCAAGATGGCCCTTCCAAAAAACACTCCCCAAACAGCACATGACGCAAAGAAGAAAAAAAGAGGCGCAATGAGGTAGCTGTGTGAGTAAGATAAGCGACCCTAGTGGCCGACACAAACACCGGGCCCATCTAGGAGTGGCACTGCAGTGTCACGCAGGATGTCCCTTCCAAAAAACCCTCCCCAAACAGCACATGACGCAAAGAAAAAAAGAGGCGCAATGAGGTAGCTGTGTGAGTAAGATAAGCGACCCTAGTGGCCGACACAAACACCGGGCCCATCTAGGAGTGGCACTGCAGTGTCACGCAGGATGTCCCTTCCAAAAAACCCTCCCCAAACAGCACATGACGCAAAGAAAAAAAGAGGCGCAATGAGGTAGCTGTGTGAGTAAGATAAGCGACCCTAGTGGCCGACACAAACACCTGGCCCATCTAGGAGTGGCACTGCAGTGTCACGCAGGATGGCCCTTCCAAAAAATACTCCCCAAACAGCACATGACGCAAAGAAAAATTAAAGAAAAAAGAGGTGCAAGATGGAATTGTCCTTGGGCCCTCCCACCCACCCTTATGTTGTATAAACAGGACATGCACACTTTAACCAACCCATCATTTCAGTGACAGGGTCTGCCACACGACTGTGACTGAAATGACGGGTTGGTTTGGACCCCCACCTAAAAAGAAGCAATTAATCTCTCCTTGCACAAACTGGCTCTACAGAGGCAAGATGCCCACCTCATCATCATCCTCCGATATATCACCGTGTACATCCCCCTCCTCACAGATTATCAATTCGTCCCCACTGGAATCCACCATCTCAGCTCCCTGTGTACTTTGTGGAGGCAATTGCTGCTGGTCAATGTCTCCACGGAGGAATTGATTATAATTCATTTTAATGAACATCATCTTCTCCACATTTTCTGGATGTAACCTCGTACGCCGATTGCTGACAAGGTGAGCGGCGGCACTAAACACTCTTTCGGAGTACACACTTGTGGGAGGGCAACTTAGGTAGAATAAAGCCAGTTTGTGCAAGGGCCTCCAAATTGCCTCTTTTTCCTGCCAGTATAAGTACGGACTGTGTGACGTGCCTACTTGGATGCGGTCACTCATATAATCCTCCACCATTCTTTCAATGGTGAGAGAATCATATGCAGTGACAGTAGACGACATGTCCGTAATCGTTGTCAGGTCCTTCAGTCCGGACCAGATGTCAGCATCAGCAGTCGCTCCAGACTGCCCTGCATCACCGCCAGCGGGTGGGCTCGGAATTCTGAGCCTTTTCCTCGCACCCCCAGTTGCGGGAGAATGTGAAGGAGGAGATGTTGACAGGTCGCGTTCCGCTTGACTTGACAATTTTCTCACCAGCAGGTCTTTGAACCCCAGCAGACTTGTGTCTGCCGGAAAGAGAGATCCAAGGTAGGCTTTAAATCTAGGATCGAGCATGGTGGCCAAAATGTAGTGCTCTGATTTCAACAGATTGACCACCCGTGAATCCTTGTTAAGCGAATTAAGGGCTCCATCCACAAGTCCCACATGCCTAGCGGAATCGCTCTGTGTTAGCTCCTCCTTCAATGTCTCCAGCTTCTTCTGCAAAAGCCTGATGAGGGGAATGACCTGACTCAGGCTGGCAGTGTCTGAACTGACTTCACGTGTGGCAAGTTCAAAGGGCATCAGAACCTTGCACAATGTTAAAATCATTCTCCACTGCGCTTGAGACAGGTGCATTCCACCTCCTATATCGTGCTGAATTGTATAGGCTTGAATGGCCTTTTGCTGCTCCTCCAACCTCTGAAGCATATAGAGGGTTGAATTCCACCTCGTTACCACTTCTTGCTTCAGATGATGGCAGGGCAGGTTCAGTTGTTTTTGGTGGTGCTCCAGTCTTCTGTACGTGGTGCCTGTACGCCGAAAGTGTCCCGCAATTCTTCTGGCCACCAACAGCATCTCTTGCACACCCCTGTCGTTTTTTAAAAAATTCTGCACCACCAAATTCAAGGTATGTGCAAAACATGGGACGTGCTGGAATTTGTCCATATTTAATGCACACACAATATTGCTGGCGTTGTCCGATGCCACAAATACACAGGAGAGTCCAATTGGGGTAAGCCATTCCGCGATGATCTTCCTCAGTTGCCGTAAGAGGTTTTCAGCTGTGTGCGTATTCTGGAAAGCGGTGATACAAAGCGTAGCCTGCCTAGGAAAGAGTTGGCGTTTGCGAGATGCTGCTACTGGTGCCGCCGCTGCTGTTCTTGCGGCGGGAGTCCATACATCTACCCAGTGGGCTGTCACAGTCATATAGTCCTGACCCTGCCCTGCTCCACTTGTCCACATGTCCGTGGTTAAGTGGACATTGGGTACAACTGCATTTTTTAGGACACTGGTGAGTCTTTTTCTGACGTCCGTGTACATTCTCGGTATCGCCTGCCTAGAGAAGTGGAACCTAGATGGTATTTGGTAACGGGGGCACACTACCTCAAGAAATTGTCTAGTTCCCTGTGAACTAACGGCGGATACCGGACGCACGTCTAACACCAACATAGTTGTCAAGGCCTCAGTTATCCGCTTTGCAGCAGGATGACTGCTGTGATATTTCATCTTCCTCGCAAAGGACTGTTGGACAGTCAAGTGCTTACTGGAAGTAGTACAAGTGGGCTTACGACTTCCCCTCTGGGATGACCATCGACTCCCAGCAGCAACAACAGCAGCGCCAGCAGCAGTAGGCATTACACTCAAGGATGCATCGGAGGAATCCCAGGCAGGAGAGGACTCGTCAGAATTGCCAGTGACATGGCCTGCAGGACTATTGGCATTCCTGGGTGAGGAGGAAATTGACACTGAGGGAGTTGGTGGGGTGGTTTGCGTGAGCTTGGTTACAAGAGGAAGGGATTTACTGGTCAGTGGACTGCTTCCGCTGTCACCCAAAGTTTTTGAACTTGTCACTGACTTATTATGAATGCGCTGCAGGTGACGTATAAGGGAGGATGTTCCGAGGTGGTTAACGTCCTTACCCCTACTTATTACAGCTTGACAAAGGCAACACACGGCTTGACACCTGTTGTCCGCATTTCTGTTGAAATACTTCCACACCGAAGAGCTGATTTTTTTGGTATTTTCACCAGGCATGTCAATGGCCATATTCCTCCCACGGACAACAGGTGTCTCCCCGGGTGCCTGACTTAAACAAACCACCTCACCATCAGAATCCTCCTGGTCAATTTCCTCCCCAGCGCCAGCAACACCCATATCCTCCTCATCCTGGTGTACTTCAACACTGACATCTTCAATCTGACTATCAGGAACTGGACTGCGGGTGCTCCTTCCAGCACTTGCAGGGGGCGTGCAAATGGTGGAAGGCGCATGCTCTTCACGTCCAGTGTTGGGAAGGCCAGGCATCGCAACCGACACAATTGGACTCTCCTTGTGGATTTGGGATTTCGAAGAACGCACAGTTCTTTGCGGTGCTTTTGCCAGCTTGAGTCTTTTCATTTTTCTAGCGAGAGGCTGAGTGCTTCCATCCTCATGTGAAGCTGAACCACTAGCCATGAACATAGGCCAGGGCCTCAGCCGTTCCTTGCCACTCCGTGTGGTAAATGGCATATTGGCAAGTTTACGCTTCTCCTCCGACAATTTTATTTTAGGTTTTGGAGTCCTTTTTTTACTGATATTTGGTGTTTTGGATTTTACATGCTCTGTACTATGACATTGGGCATCGGCCTTGGCAGACGACGTTGCTGGCATTTCATCGTCTCGGCCATGACTAGTGGCAGCAGCTTCAGCACGAGGTGGAAGTGGATCTTGATCTTTCCCTAATTTTGGAACCTCAACATTTTTGTTCTCCATATTTTAATAGGCACAACTAAAAGGCACCTCAGGTAAACAATGGAGATGGATGGATACTAGTATACTTATGGATGGACTGTCGAGTGCCGACACAGAGGTAGCTACAGCCGTGGACTACCGTACTGTGTCTGCTGCTAATATAGACTGGATGATAATGAGATGAAATCAATATATATGTATATATAATATCACAAGTACTGCAGCCGGACAGGTATATATTATATATTTATTATGTAATGACTGATGACGGACCTGCTGGACACTGTCAGCTCAGCAGCACCGCAGACTGCTACAGTAAGCTACTATAGTAGTATGTATAAAGAAGAAAGAAAAAAAAAACAACCACGGGTAGGTGGTATACAATTATGGATGGACTGCCGAGTGCCGACACAGAGGTAGCTACAGCCGTGGACTACCGTACTGTGTCTGCTGCTAATATAGACTGGATGATAATGAGATGAAATCAATATATATGTATATATAATATCACTAGTACTGCAGCCGGACAGGTATATATTATATATTTATTATGTAATGACTGATGACGGACCTGCTGGACACTGTCAGCTCAGCAGCACCGCAGACTGCTACAGTAAGCTACTATAGTAGTATGTATAAAGAAGAAAGAAAAAAAAACCAACCACGGGTAGGTGGTATACAATTATGGATGGACTGCCGAGTGCCGACACAGAGGTAGCTACAGCCGTGGACTACCGTACTGTGTCTGCTGCTAATATAGACTGGATGATAATGAGATGAAATCAATATATATGTATATATAATATCACTAGTACTGCAGCCGGACAGGTATATATTATATATTTATTATGTAATGACTAATGACGGACCTGCTGGACACTGTCAGCTCAGCAGCACCGCAGACTGCTACAGTAAGCTACTATAGTAGTATGTATAAAGAAGAAAGAAAAAAAAAACAACCACGGGTAGGTGGTATACAATTATGGATGGACTGCCGAGTGCCGACACAGAGGTAGCTACAGCCGTGGACTACCGTACTGTGTCTGCTGCTAATATAGACTGGATGATAATGAGATGAAATCAATATATATGTATATATAATATCACTAGTACTGCAGCCGGACAGGTATATATTATATATTTATTATGTAATGACTGATGACGGACCTGCTGGACACTGTCAGCTCAGCAGCACCGCAGACTGCTACAGTAAGCTACTATAGTAGTATGTATAAAGAAGAAAGAAAAAAAAAACAACCACGGGTAGGTGGTATACAATTATGGATGGACTGCCGAGTGCCGACACAGAGGTAGCTACAGCCGTGGACTACCGTACTGTGTCTGCTGCTAATATAGACTGGATGATAATGAGATGAAATCAATATATATGTATATATAATATCACTAGTACTGCAGCCGGACAGGTATATATTATATATTTATTATGTAATGACTGATGACGGACCTGCTGGACACTGTCAGCTCAGCAGCACCGCAGACTGCTACAGTAAGCTACTATAGTAGTATGTATAAAGAAGAAAGAAAAAAAAAACAACCACGGGTAGGTGGTATACAATTATGGATGGACTGCCGAGTGCCGACACAGAGGTAGCTACAGCCGTGGACTAACGTACTGTGTCTGCTGATAATATAGACTGGATGATAATGAGATGAAATCAATATATATGTATATATAATATCATGTTATGCACACCAGTGCCTGCAGGAAAGTACTGGTGTCAGAACTGTTATGCACTCCAGTGTCTGCAGGAATGTACTGGTGTTTGAACTGTTATGCAAAACAAATGGACTCACAGACAAACTGGGGAATATGACATAACGTACACAGAAGGTAATAGGGTAACAAAATACACACAAAGTGAACAGAGAAGCCCAGAGGCTAAGGAACTGGGTATCTCCCTTGTATTAGAACTGCACAGATGGAAAAAGCAAGATGTTGTGTTTTAATACGTAGAGAACCCGAAATGCTGTTGCTAAGGGCAACAGCAAAACCCTAAAGGGTTACCAACGGGTGTGGCAGTAAACTCCTTGGTCAGAGATGGAATGATAGACACAAGGAGAGTCTCCACAATCCTATTTCTCACTTGCAGTGCACAGGTTTTAGCTTACTGCCACTAAACTGACCCCTGACACCTAGCACAGTGAGACAGGATTAGACAGGCAAGTCTTAGAATACAGCCGCAAACTTGCTAAGTTCACAGAGTAGTAACAGAACCCCAGCAAGCTAAACGACTGACTCCAGTCTTACTGCTAGGTCTGGATTGGCAGAGTGTAATACCAAATCCCCAGGCCTATTTGCAGTAAGCAACAAACAAATACAAAGCTACACAGTACTGGCTAACTTTCATGAACTGACTAACCAACAAAGATTCAGCAGCATCTGCTTACCCTGAAAAGAGGCCTTATAAAGCAGGTGCTGTCCACGCCCCACTCAGACCTCACAGACTGTGAGCACAAAAACCAGCACCGGATCCCCTGCCGTGCACAGAGCCTATAACCACTGCACAGCAAAAGACCCGAACCGGAGTATCAGCTGCGCTCAGGTTACTCCACTAGCACTTGTCTCCCGGTTGCCATGACGACGTGGCAGCACAGGGCAGGAGACCCTAACAGTACCCCCCCTCTGACGAGGGGTCAAAGAACCCCTACCACCGGGTTTATCGGGGAACTGCGAGAAGAAAGAGCGTATCAGTCTGGGGGCATGAAGATCACAACTGCGCACCCACGACCGCTCCTCCGGGCCATACCCCTTCCAGTGCACCAAAAATGACAGCCGACCCCGAACCACCTTGGAGTCAAGAATCCTTTCAACAACAAACTCCCTCTGGCCACGTATCAGAAGAGGGGAAGGTCTTCCACTGGAAGAAGGATTACTAATCGCCCGTTTTAAAAGGGAACAATGAAATGTTTTATTGATACCCAAAGAACGGGGCAGATCTAACTGAAATGCCACCGGATTGATAACCCTGGTGATCTTATAAGGGCCGATGAACCGGGGCCCTAACTTATGAGATGGCTGTCTCAACTTCAAATTCTTGGTAGACAACCAGACGAAGTCTCCTAATTTGAAGCTGCAGGGTCTTTTCCGCTTATCAAAAACCCTTTTGGTCACTAATGACACAGACACAAGGGCTTTCTTCACTTTCCGCCAAATACCTCTAAGGACCGAAACCACAGAGGAACCACCAGGCGTGGAGTCCAGGGGGTCAAAAGAATTGGCCTTAGGATGATGCCCATACACACAAAGGAAGGGAGAGATCCCTGTAGCAGAGTGAGCCGCGTTGTTATAGGCAAACTCCGCCATGGACAGATGAGCAACCCAGTCAGTCTGACACTTGGAGACATAACACCTGAGGAACTGCTCCAAGGACTGGTTCACCCTTTCAGTCTGCCCATTAGACTGCGGATGGTAGCCTGACGACAAGCTGACAGAAATCTGGAGATCGGAACAAAATGCCCTCCAGAATTTGGCCACAAACTGGGATCCGCGGTCAGAGACCACATCAAGTGGCAACCCGTGGAGACGCACAACATGCAGCATAAATAAATCAGACAGGCGTCTGGCTGATGGCAGCCCAACCAGTGGAACGAAGTGCGCCATCTTCGAAAACCTGTCAACGACAACCCAGATGGCTGTCATCCCCGAGGATTTGGGCAAGTCCACCACAAAATCCATTGAAATGTGGGTCCATGGCTTAGATGGGATAGAGAGTGGATGTAATGGGCCAACAGGAACCCCTCTAGGAGTCTTATTTCGGGCACAGATGTCACATGCCCGAACCCACTGATCCACATCCTTAGCCACCGAGGGCCACCACACCGCCCTAGATAGCAACTCCCGAGTTCTGGCAATACCCGGGTGACCTGCCGACTTCTTGGCATGGAATTCCAGGAACACTCGCTGTCTTAACCTAGGAGGCACAAACAAAAGACCTACCGGAAGGTCTGGAGGAGCCTGCTCCTGTGCTCTAAGGACTAATGATAAGAGGTCCTGGGTAATGCCCACTTTAATACATGATGGGGAAACAATGGGCAACGGCTCCTCGGTGGTCTCCTGGATTGGAGCAAAACTCCGCGAGAGCGCATCAGCCTTGATGTTTTTTGACCCAGGGCGATATGTTATCAAAAAATTAAAGCGAGCAAAAAACAAAGCCCATCGTGCCTGCCTGGCATTGAGACGCTTCGCTGACTCTAAATATGCCAGATTCTTATGGTCAGTGAGAATTGAGACCACAAACTTAGCCCCCTCAAGCCAGTGTCTCCACTCCTCGAGTGCATCCTTAATAGCCAACAATTCCCGGTTACCCACGTCATAATTCATCTCGGCAGGCGAAAATTTACGGGAAAAGTAAGCACAGGGATGAAGGCGATTATCAGACACTCCCATCTGAGAAAGCACTGCCCCAATACCCATCTCAGAGGCATCCACCTCCACCACAAAAGGACGCTCTGGATCTGGGTGTCGCAGCACCTTGGCCGAAACAAATGCCCTTTTGAGACGGGCAAAAGCCGCTTTAGCCTCACAAGACCAGTGAGCAACATCCGCCCCTTTCTTAGTGAGTGCCACCAAGGGCGCCACTATAGACGAAAATCCAGCGATAAATCGTCTATAAAAATTTGCAAAGCCCAGGAAACGCTGAAGCGCCTTCAAACTAGTGGGCTGCACCCAATCCAGGACTGCCTGTACCTTGGAACCCTCCATTTGGAAACCTTCTGGGGAGATAATATATCCTAGAAATGCGATTTGCTGAACTTCAAATTCGCACTTCTCCAGCTTCGCCCCAAGCCGGTGGTCTCTGAGTTTCTGGAGGACTAAGCGTACATGCTTCCGATGTTCCTCCAGGGAATGGGAGAAGATTAGGATGTCATCTAAGTATACAACTAAGAATCTATCCAAATATTCCCTGAGCACATCATTCATGAAATCCTGGAAGACTGCCGGGGCATTACAGAGCCCAAAAGGCATCACCAAATATTCATAATGCCCTGAGTGGGTATTAAAGGCAGTCTTCCATTCATCCCCCTCTCTTATTCGGATTAGATTGTACGCACCGCGTAGGTCAATCTTAGAAAAAATGGTGGCAGTACGAAGCTGGTCAAACAAGACCGAAATGAGAGGCAGTGGGTATGAGTTTTTAATCGTGATACGGTTCAATTCCCTGAAGTCGATGCAGGGTCGCAACGAACCGTCCTTTTTACCCACGAAGAAGAACCCCGACCCAACTGGAGACTGTGAAGGTCTGATAAATCCCTTAGCCAAGTTCTCCTGAATGTACTCTGCCATAGCCTGAGTCTCAGGACGTGACAGGGAGTACAACCTGCTCTTGGGAAGCTTAGCATTTGGCAACAAATCAATGGCACAGTCATAGGGGCGATGGGGAGGTAGTACCTCTGCAACTTTTTTGGAGAACACGTCCGCAAAATCTGCATAACACCCTGGCAATCCTGGCAAACTTAGCTGCGAGAGCCTGACTGGAAGGCTCAAGCAACTCCTGAAACAATCAGTACCCCAACTAAGAATCTCCCCAGAGACCCAGTCAAATTGAGGATTGTGGGCCCTTAACCAGGGTAACCCCAACACCAATGGGGCAAAAGTACAGACAGTCACATAAAAGGACAATTTTTCAGAGTGTGTGGCTCCAATAAACAAAGAAATCTGGCTAGTGCAAGAGGTAATTTTACCTTGGGATAATGGTTCCCCGTTTAACCCACAGATCTCAATTTCCGATGCCAAGGGTACTAAGGGAACAGAGTGTTTCAGGGCGAATTGGCGGTCCATAAAAACCCCGTCGGCCCCACTGTCCACAAAGGCCTCAGTCTTGACAGTTTGACCGAGGATCTTCAAGGTCACCGGAATGATAAAAGTCTTCTTGGGAAATTCTGACTTCTGGCCTGACAGGATATTTCCCATCACCCTCAGGCCCTGAAGTTTTCCGGCTTTTCTGGGCATGATACTACCACATGACCTTTATTCCCACAGTACAAACACAACCCCTGCTGTCTCCTCCGCGTCTTCTCACGCGAGGAGAGGCGGGTAGCCCCAATCTGCATAGGCTCCTCAGAAAATTCCTCAGAGTCTGAGGTTCCCTTGGGAAGGAAGGAAATCTCAGTCTCCCTTTCAAGCCTACGCTCTCTCAGCCGTCTATCCACCCGGATGGATAACTGCATGAGCTGATCCAAGCTATCAGGCAAGGGATATTGTACCAGTTGGTCCTTTATCTGGTTAGAAAGACCTCTTCGGTACTGGTGTCTCAGGGCTGGGTCATTCCACTGGGTATCATGGGCCAACCTCCGAAACTCCGTACAGTAAACCTCAACTGGCCTTCGCCCTTGCTTAAGGATCGAAATCTGAGCCTCCGCTGAGGCCGTCTTGTCAGGGTCATCATACAACATGCCCAGTGCCGTAAAAAAAGCATCAACACTTTTAAGCGACGGACAGTCAGGCTGCAACCCATATGCCCAGACCTGTGGGTCTCCTTGTAGCAAGGAAATCACTATGCCCACCCGCTGAATCTCCGACCCAGAAGACTGAGGCCTAAGCCGGAAGTATAGCTTGCAGCTCTCCTTGAAACAAAAGAACTGCGAGCGATCTCCAGAAAAACGATCCGGGAGATTTACTTTCGGCTCCTTAACCCCTGCAGGTGCTGCTGCTGCGGGAGCTCCGCCAGCAGCCTGGGAGGTGTGCATTTTAATGGACAAATCATTAAATTGTCGAGTCAGGACCTGCACCTGATCGACCACCTGTTGCAACGTATTTTGAGGGGTATTCTCCATATTCCCACAAAATTTCAACAGGAGTATTGGGCTGCTGAATATGTTATGCACACCAGTGCCTGCAGGAAAGTACTGGTGTCAGAACTGTTATGCACTCCAGTGTCTGCAGGAATGTACTGGTGTTTGAACTGTTATGCAAAACAAATGGACTCACAGACAAACTGGGGAATATGACATAACGTACACAGAAGGTAATAGGGTAACAAAATACACACAAAGTGAACAGAGAAGCCCAGAGGCTAAGGAACTGGGTATCTCCCTTGTATTAGAACTGCACAGATGGAAAAAGCAAGATGTTGTGTTTTAATACGTAGAGAACCCGAAATGCTGTTGCTAAGGGCAACAGCAAAACCCTAAAGGGTTACCAACGGGTGTGGCAGTAAACTCCTTGGTCAGAGATGGAATGATAGACACAAGGAGAGTCTCCACAATCCTATTTCTCACTTGCAGTGCACAGGTTTTAGCTTACTGCCACTAAACTGACCCCTGACACCTAGCACAGTGAGACAGGATTAGACAGGCAAGTCTTAGAATACAGCCGCAAACTTGCTAAGTTCACAGAGTAGTAACAGAACCCCAGCAAGCTAAACGACTGACTCCAGTCTTACTGCTAGGTCTGGATTGGCAGAGTGTAATACCAAATCCCCAGGCCTATTTGCAGTAAGCAACAAACAAATACAAAGCTACACAGTACTGGCTAACTTTCATGAACTGACTAACCAACAAAGATTCAGCAGCATCTGCTTACCCTGAAAAGAGGCCTTATAAAGCAGGTGCTGTCCACGCCCCACTCAGACCTCACAGGTTGTGAGCACAAAAACCAGCACCGGATCCCCTGCCGTGCACAGAGCCTATAACCACTGCACAGCAAAAGACCCGAACCGGAGTATCAGCTGCGCTCAGGTTACTCCACTAGCACTTGTCTCCCGGTTGCCATGACGACGTGGCAGCACAGGGCAGGAGACCCTAACATATCACTAGTACTGCAGCCGGACAGGTATATATTATATATTTATTATGTAATGACTGATGACGGACCTGCTGGACACTGTCAGCTCAGCAGCACCGCAGACTGCTACAGTAAGCTACTATAGTAGTATGTATAAAGAAGAAAGAAAAAAAAAAAAACACGGGTAGGTGCTAGGTGGTATACAATATTATATATATATTATATACAATTATATATATATATATATATATATATATATAATATATATTAAACTCATAAACTGGTGGTGATTATTAAACTGGTGGTCAGGTCACTGGTCACACTATCAGCAACTTGCAAGTAGTACTCCTGAGTCCTAAGCAGACAATCACAATATATATTATACTGGTGGTCAGTGTGGTCACAAACAATGGCAGTGTGGCTGGCACTCTGGCAGCAAAAGTGTGCACTGTACGTTATATGTACTCCTGAGTCCTGAGTCCTGCTCTCAGACTCTAACTGCTCCCCACTGTCAGTGTCTCCCCCACAAGTCAGATAATACAGTCACACTATCTCTCTCTATCACTTCAGCAAGTACTAGTAGTAGTAGTACTCCTCCTAATGCTCCCCAAATTACTACTGTGTCTCTCTCTGTCTCACTCTCTTCTCGAATCTCTATAAACGGAGAGGACGCCAGACACGTCCTCTCCCTATGAATCTCAATGTACGTGTGAAAAATGGCGGCGACGCGCGGCTCCTTATATAGAATCCGAGTCTCGCGATAGAATCCGAGCCTCGCGAGAATCCGACAGCGTGATGATGACGTTCGGGCGCGCTCGGGTTAACCGAGCAAGGCGGGAAGATCCGAGTCGCTCGGACCCGTGTAAAAAAAACTGAAGTTCGGGCGGGTTCGGATTCCGAGGAACCGAACCTGCTCATCTCTAGGAAAAATGCTGCCTGTATCCAGCTACTCCAGGCCACGCCCCCAATATTTCATTATTATTATTATTATTATCCTTTATTTATATGGTGACACAAGGGTTCCGCAGCGCCCAATTACAGAGTACATATGCACATAAGCAAAACAGGAAAGCAGTGACTTACAGTTGAAGACAATATAGGACAAGTACAGGGTAACTAAGCATAACTACACCAGTAGACAACATAGAGATAAGTATCAAGGTGGCCGAGAACTGTAGGATTTGGGCAGTTGAGGATTATTAAGTAAAAAAAGAATAATCACATGAGGGAAGAGGGCCCTGCTTGTGAGAGCTTACATTCTAAAGGGGAGGGGCAGACCGACAGGGGTGACACAGATGGGGTAGACCGAGCGTGGGACAGGGGGTTAGGATGAGATTTGGCTGGGTTTGGTGAAGAAGTGAGTCTTGAAAGCCCGTTTGAAGTTTTGTAGCGAGGTCTGAGGGGGAGAGGTAAAGAATTCCAGAGTAAGGGAGCAGCACGTGAAAACTCTTGGAGATAGGAGTGGGAGGAAGTAATCAGAAGACAGGAGAGTTGGCGTGCATTTGCAGAGCAAAGAGGACGGGTGGGAAAGTAAAGGGAGATAAGGTCAGAGATGTCACTGGGAGAGGAGTGGGTGAGTGCTTAGTAAGTGAGTGTGTGAAGTTTGAATTGGATTCTGGAAGGGAAGGGAAGCCAGTGAAGGTCTAGTAGGAGAGGAGAGGCGGATGCAGTGCATTTGGTGAGGAAGATGAGCCGGGCTGAAGCACTGAGGATAGATTGGAGTGGAGAGAGGTATTTGTCAGGGAGGCCAGTTAGGAGGAGATTACAGTAATCCAGTCTGGAAATAATCAGTGAGTGGATAATGGTCTTGGTGGCATCCTGTGTGAGAAAGGGTCTGATCCTGGAAATGTTTTAGAGATGAAAATGCCAAGTTTATGAGAGGTGCTGAATGTGTGGTTTGAAGGAGAGGGAGGAGTCAAGGATTACGCCAAGACAGTGCACTTGGGGGCTAGAGGAGGGGCTAGAGGGGCTATAGTAGTGCCATCAATGGATAATGAGATTGTGGTAGGTGAGGGAAGATGTGAGTTATGCGGGAGGGAGGGAAGATGATCAGCTCAGTCTTGGACATGTTGAGTTTAAGAAAGCGCTGGGACATCCAGGAGGAGATAACAGAAAGACAGTTGGAGGTACGAGTGAGGAGAGCCGGGGAGAGATCAGGTTTGAGCTTGAATTTGCTTTAAGACATTCACCCAAGAGCCTAGTCCCAAATAAATGTGAACATGAAACCTCATGATTTTATGTTGCAAATAACGAGCAAGAACGCCTCCCCAGCTTCCCTGGACTATATCGCACACTCCTGACCCACTTTTACTTAATCCCCTGTTAACCCCGCAATTACATGGGATTGTAGAAGAACTGTTCCTTGTACAGCCATGGGCCCTGTGCAGTCTCCCCAAATGCTGCTATTATAATCTGGCAGCGATGTGTCCCTCCTAAACATGCATCCTACATTTCCTGGTTTATATCATGTGTAAGAAGAATTGCATTCATGTTGAGTATATAGATATACACACACAGGGGCATAACTAGAAGTTTGTGGGCCCCATAGCAAAATCTTGAAAGCCCCCACCCACTCGCCATTGTCACTGCAATGCCCCTTAGGGGGGCAGGAGAGAGAGGGGAGTGAGAAAGAAAGAGGGTGTCAGTGGGAGAGAATCAGACAGAGGAGTAAAAAGAAGAGGTTTTCATGAAAAAAAGAGGGAATGAGAGAAGGAGAGAGAAGAGCGGGGAAGAGAGAGAGGGTGCCAGGGAGAAAAAGAGTGAAAGGGATAAGCGGGGAGAGAGGGCATCATAGAGACAGAGAGAGGGTATCAGAGAGAGAGAGAAAGGGGGGAGCGTGAGCGGAGGTGAGAGAGAGTGTCAGGGTGGGAGTAAGAGAGAAAGAGGGGAGCAAGAGAGAGTGAGAGAGAATTTCAGGGAGAGAAAGAGGGAGGGACAGTGAGATACAGGGTGTCAGTGAGAGAGACAGTGTCAGGGAGAGAGAGGCTGTGCCAGGGAGAAAGAGAGGAAGAGAGACAGTGCCAGAGACAGTGAGTGACAGTGTCAAGGAAGGAGGGGGAGGGTGTGTCAAGCAGAGTGTCAGAGAGAGAGAGAGAGAGTGTCAGAGAAAGAGAGAGAGTAAGAGAGAGAGATAGTGTCAGAGAGAGTGTCAGGACGAAAGTGAGGGAGAGAGAGACAGTGTGAGGAAGAGAGAGAGAGAGGCACAAGAGAGAGAGTGTTAGGGAGAGAGAGAGAGTGAGAGAGGAAGGAGGAGCGAGCAGGAAAGACACTACCTGACTACAGCACAGGACGGATGGACAGGGGCATGGACGGACAGACAGAGCACCATATGGGGTCATGGATGGACTAACGGGGGACATAGATGGATGGACAGGGCCAGCATAGACGGAGGGAGCACCATATGAAGCACAGATGGATAGATGGATGGAGGGGCGTAGATGGACAGACGGAAGGACGACAGAGCACCATATGGGGAATAGAAGGACAGACGTATAGACATGGGGGGCATAAATGGACGGACAGAGCACCATATCGGGGCATAGATGGATAGATGACAGACGAACGGGGGGCTGGCATAGATGGCTAGACGGATGGGGTCTATCTATTCCCCCATAGCACCACATGGGGGCATAGATAGATAGATGGACAGACAGACAGATGTGGGGTGGCACTGACAGACAGAACACCAGGGCATAGATAGCCAGACATACGGACTGATGGTAGGGGAGAGGGGGGCTCACTATCAGCGGGTCTGTGTGGCTGCTTTGGTACTATCCAAACACTAACTCTCTGTCATCTGTACAGCACCACCGGCGCTACTGCAGATACTTTACGCTTCCGGGTTCTCTCAAGTGGCACCACAGGTCACACACTGAGGGCGGCACTGCACCCTGCTCCCCGCATCCTGAGTCCCGCCTGCCTCCCTCCTTCCCAGGATGTAAACTGCCGGACCCCGAACCCAGAGTGCGGCAGTATTAATTAAAATAATAAATAAATAAATTCAAAAGCGTGCAGAGTGATTCTTGCTGGGCCTTGAGGCCCCTCAAGTGGCAGGGACCCCCCAGCGGTAGCGACCATCACAGTTGCATCTCCTGCACCCTCTGTAGTTACGCCACTGTATATATGTACCAATAACACTGCAAAGTTGTTTATTTACCACAGTGCCATTACACCACCTAAACCTCAGGCGGCTGGGTGGTACATTTAGAATTCCTGCCATACTGCACTGGTGCCATGTGTTAGCTTCTAATCTGGATGTTCTCGCATAGTCCAAATAATTTCGTGCTTTTTTGTAAACTCCCATTAATTTGAGTAGGGACCTGGCTTTCCACTCTACAATCTACTAAGGGTGGGGAGTGTACAGTAGAATGTTTCATCAGAGTGGGGCCATGCTGGCACCTTCCTGGGCTAATGGTACACATTCTGAGAGAATCGCTTGGGTAGAGGAGGCCTCGGAGAGGTGTGCATGTGTGGGATGGGTGATGGAGGTGGTGGGGGGTGATCCAGCATTGCCACATTTAAATCTCCATAGGTCCCCATAGTAGTTCCAACGGTACGCAGTTAAATTCCCATGCTGAGTAGGCTACTTGGCTGCTGATAAAATGGACCTTCCAGCAATGTGGAGGATTAAATGTCCTGTTTAGGCAGAGGATGATCCTGGCCATTTCAATGTGTTTGTTTATGAACACAATTTGAAAGAGAAGGGGATATCTTCTGCTTGTCTCTAGGTCGCCAGCCATCCAGTCATGCTAATGTGTAACTGCATGGTTACTGGGGACCCGCCACGGACCCTAGGACCCGTCTGGATAACAGGTATTCTGTTATACAGAAAAATTCCATTTCCGGAATGCTCCTGGTTCCAAGCATTCTGGATATGGGATACTTGACCTGTGCTGGCTCTCTCTATTGCATGTAGGTCAGTAGAATAACCTCTGTATTGTATAGAAGTTACTGGGATGCTGTAACAGTTGTCTAAAGGCCACATGAATGATTGCACTGCTGTCACTAGGATGCTATCTAAATTGTAGAGAATTCACAAGAATGCTCTCTGTATTGTACATCACTAACTAGAATGTCCCTCTGATTCAGTTCTTAGGTTAAGTCTGATGTATTTTGTGTATATATATATATATATATATATATATATATATAAAATAAAAACAGTTTCCCAAGTGCGCTAAATAAGGATGTATCTACAATGATTCTTCCAGTGTTGTTTCCATGAGTCAGAATTGAATACTGGAGAAGATTTGTGTCTGGGAACCTGTAACAGACACCCCTCACCAAGATGGTCACCCAAACAAGAGGCCCAAGGCCAATTAGTAAAAAATTGTTTTAATAACACATGTTTGAACAAATACAGTTTTCACATAAAATTCATCGTACAGTGTTTACAAAGATGTATTTTAAAATGATAACAATAAAGGATAACCAGTAAGTTTGTTGTGTGGTCTTTAACTCAATATACTCCCTCACCTTTTTCAAGATGCGAGCTCAAAACGGGGTATCTTCACAAACTATGCTGGAAACTCCTGACTGCCAAACCAACGCGTTTCGTCTTATCAACTTCATCAGGGGTAACAGGTATGTAAAACAGGCTTATTTGCCATTGATAGATTTATGTGTAGAGAATCACAACCTTGGATATAATGATAGAAAAAGATTCTCTTAAGTTAGCTCCTGATAGGAGCTTTCTTGGCGGTTCCTTTTAGGAATCCTAATGGTCCTAGATATAAACTTCTGCCTTAAAGATAATTAGTTGAGACTCCTTTGTGGAGCTCCTTATAGGGACTATTGATTGAGGTTCCCTTTAAGAATGCTTGCAGTCAGATTTTGACGCACTGCCTGAATAAGATATCCAGATCTTACAATCAGGATTATTTCTGATTCAGGTATTATATTAGCCCATATATAAAATACTTCAAAAAAGTATAAAGCTGATTTGACAATCACAACGCAATGAAAACCTCCTCAGAAAAACTCACAGAATGGATCCTGAGAGATTCTGGCTGTGAATGGAAGTGGCGTACCTGGTTTAAAGCTTGTGTAGTTGTGTTGGTGACTGTCTTACCTTTTAAAAGCCATAAGTGTGACAGGTAAGCTTTAAACCAGGTAAGCACATTTCCCCCTATGAGACAGCAGTTGCCAGGTTTCTATAAAATCTATGTGAAAGTTTATGTGATAGAGTAGGACTTGCGGTGAAATGGGGTCCCGTGGAGTGGGCCGCAAGCTTACATGCATTGTACAATTCATAAACCAAAACCCCATTGTTTATTCAGAGGTGTACTAAAGGTGAATGAAGCTGCTTAGGAGAGTGCAGAGTTCTCTGTATATGTATATTTGAGTTCGGTGGTCACAGCCCACCGCACCCCAACCTAGGGGTGGGGAGTACGTGAGTGCAGCCCTCTGCTGGGAATGGTGAGTGCAGTGGATCTCCATATGTGTGTGTGTGTGTGTGTGTGTGTGTGTGTGTGTGTATTTATATATATATATATTTATATACATACCCTCCAACATTTTACACATGAAAACCGGTACCAATTAGGAAAGGGGGTGTGGCCACGTGTAAAAGGGGCAAGGCCACGCCCCCTGTCCTTTCAATGTTAATTTGGAGAGTCAAAAATTGGTACAAAGCCCTTTTTGGCCGGTACAGACCATTAAAAAAAGGTACTGTACCTGCCAAAAAGGTACAGTTGGAGGGTATATATATATATATATATATATATATATATTCGGTTGTAACAGGCTACAGATTTAGAATGAGACAAAACGAAAGCACTCATTTGTTCTTGTAGAAGAACACATATATTCACAGCTTTTGGTACAAATTAGCAATATGTACTGTATAATGTACATGAAAAACCATAAAGCACACTAGTCCTTAAGAGCACACAAAAAAGCTAGTTCACAAAAGTGCAAAAATGAAAAATAAAATATGAACAGAACATGGGTTTATACCTTGATACCAATAATGCAATGTGCAATTTTTTAAAAAAAAGATAAGCCTGTGGGTAAATATAAAGTGCAGTCATTTCAATTAGCAACACTCCTCAAGCATGGGCTGCATTCTGTCTGACAGCTTACAAATCCAAGTGCGTACTTACGGAAAATATTTGTGCAAACATAGGCTTATGACATCACAAAGCAGCATTTAACTCTCGCCTTTGCAAGTTTCGTATGCAAATACTACTGTAATAAACTTACTTTGTGCAATTTGAGTGGCATTTATGGAAGGAATAGTGGACAGTGACCTTGGGTCACTTAAAAGTAGCTATTGCTTCAATAGAAGTGAGAAGTATGTTAAGACAGTTTAGGGGCTTATGAAGATTTGAACACATTTGCGATTTTGCATCTGACCATAAGCAGGAAATCACCCCACATGAATATAACACATTTACATGCATATGTGCAGTCCACATCTAACTGTATCACTAGCATATGCAGCAGGTGTGGGTCATCAGTGACTAACGGGGGTCATTCTGAGTTGATCGCTAGCTGCCGATGTTTGCTGCGTAGCGATCATTTAAAAAAACTGCAAAACTACGCATGCGTATGGGGTGCAATGCGCACACGTGGCGTACGGGTACAAAAAGCATCGTTGTTTTGCACTGCTTCTAGTGACGATTCCATTCGCACCGCCGATCGCGAAGGAGATTGACAGGAAGTGGGAGTTTATGGGCATCAACTGACCGTTTTCAGGTAGTGTTTGGAAAAACGCAGGCGTGTCCAGTCGTTTGCAGGGCGGGTATCTGACGTCAATTCTGGGACCTTCGTCGCTGCAATCATCGCACGGAATAAGTAACTACAGGGCTGGTCTTGTTCTACACAAAATGTGTTTGTACCCGCTCGGCTGCACAGGCGTTCGCACTCCTGCAAAGCAAAAAAATACACTCCCCCGTGGGCGGCGACTATGCGTTTGCACGTCTGCTAAAAGTAACTAGCGAGCGATCAACTCGGAATGAGGGCCTATGGGCATTACTGTGGGGCATTATGCAGGGTTGAACTGGCCCACAGGGTAACCCCCCGGTGCGTCCGCCAGTGCGACTGGAAGCGTCGCTAGAACCTGTGCAATACCACAAAGCTCTTTGTACTTGTACGACGTGCCTGCACATTGTGGTGCATACGCATGCGCAGATTAGCCCCGTTCTGTGAAAATCCGTAGCGAGCGATCAACTCAGAATGACCCCCATAATACACATAATTCCACACAGTAATGCACCTTACACATATGCCCCACATCAGTAATGCCCATAATACACATAATTCCACGCAGCAATTCATCTTACACATATGCCCCACATTAGTAATGCTAGTAGCTTTATTTTAAATAAAACTTACTTTTGCTTGCTGGTGTGCTTGCAATCAGTGTGTGCGCCGATTCAGCTCCCTAGATCCGTGACTGCGTTTTGTGAGATGAGGTGGCAGGATGGTTGAGTGCTTGCACTCGCACCCATTAAAGGGGCACCCGTACAAGGGATGTGACCTCACAGGGTATGCCGTCCTTTGCAAGCCTCATCTTTTATTTTAGCTTGCTGGTTGGACACAGATGGCAGCAAAGTCCAGACAGGCTTGGACTGGCCCACAACGGTACAGGGGAAACCACCGGTGGGCCCCACTGCCTGGGGGCCCACCTCCTGCTCTAAGGATCAGATTCCAGACTGCACCTGAATTATACATATGTTACCTTATACTGGACTATGGTGTATTTTCTATAGTGCATTGTTGTTATTAATCTGGTACATTATCATGCATACAGCAACTGAATTTAATGAAGGAGCCCAGATGTTGCACTTTCTATTGGTTAGTCAAACCAATGTGGTGGCAGGCCACACCCCCTCTGCAGACTGGCCACACCCCTAAACATGGGCCTCTACCACTGCATTCCCCGGTGGGCCCTACATGCCCCAGTCCGACACTGAGTCCAGATACTGCCATACTTCCTGGTTATACAGAAAGACCAGTGTCAAACATGTAGTAACTGTCCATTCTCTTCACTGTTCAGTGTGTTTGCTGGTGTCTGTTACTCCCAGCAACTGCATGCCTTTTATTTTATACTGTGGGAGCAATATGCTCTGCTCTCCAGTCTGACACATCTGAAAGTCACACTGCATTGATGTTACAGAAATAGCGCAACGCAACTTACTGACCACGTTACAGTGCTGGATGGCATGGGAATTTTTTTACGGCATGGACTTACTGAGAAATAAAGTGTGGGGAGAACACTGCCCATGTTATATCCCTGCAGACACCTGGGGTTTGCACAGGGATAAGGGACGCAGGATAGCAGGGTCCCCCTCCCCCATGTGCACAAGCAGTATAGGTGATGTCAGATTTATGTGGAGCAGTCTTCCACAATACACATGTGGTATCATAAGGAGCCATCCAGTAATAACCTTATATAGTCAGTGAAAATGTCACAGGTCCAGGAATTGCAGTTACAGGCCTTGGCTTCTGCTGTCTAAGGTCTCACAAGTCAGGGGCATTCAAGCATGTTGGAGGGAGTTCAAGGGACAGTGTGCATTCTATTTGACAAATGTAAACAGCAGTGTATACAAGTACTGATTAAATACATTTAGAAAGTAACAGATAGTTTGCAGACTGTCCCTTCCAGCATGAGATACTGCAGGGACATGCTTGGATGACCCTAGACATGCTTGGATGCCCTAGGCAAATGCCTAGCCTGCCTATAGCTAAGGCTGGCTCTGAGAACATGTCCAGGCTGATAGGTGTTACTTTCACAATCTCCCTATAATGTTTTTTCAAAAGTAGGCAAGTATGAAGTGAACAGATTGTTGCTTTAGCCCAAATGGGAATCTTTTTTCCTGCCTCTGTCCATCAGAAAATATCAATAGACATCTATGCATGTGTATTTTAATGCAAATAACATCCAATTAACATGATCACCAGTCAATACTGTCACCTGCCCTGCAATTAGCTTTGTGGCTGAACTTGTATGTGTTGCAGTGCTAGCAAGATAAATGTGCCACCAAGGCAACCAGGAGGATTTAAACTTCCCTTAATAAGCCAGGTGCTGATTTGCTGGCTGAGTGGGAAGCAGTCAGGATCCCGGCTGTCGATATTCCGGCGCCGGAATACCGACAGCCGGCATCCCGAACGAGGGCAGACCACTGCACACCACAGGTAAGCCGAGGGAGGGGGGGTTAGGTTTAGGCTACGGGGGGAGGATTAGGGTTAGGCTGTGTCCCGGAGGGTTAGGCAGCGGGGAGGTGTGGTTAGGGTTAAGCACCCCCCTTGAGGGTTAGGCTGCGGGGGGAGTGTTAGGTTTAGGCACCTCCAGGGGGAGGTTAGGGTTAGGCACCAAGGGGGAGGTTAGGGTTAGGGGGTTGGGGAGAAGACCCCTTACTCACCCCTGTCAGATTCTGCAAAATCAGAATCCCGGCATTGGTAGTTTGGGCGCCAGGATCCCATGCTCCGGGATCTCATACTGATCCCGGCTGAGTTTAGGTGCGTTGGCCTATGCTGCTTGCAGAATGTACACTTTGTGCACCAGCAGTGGCTTGGGGGAAATTAGTTCTATTGAGTGCATATTTATATTATAATTATTTACTAACTGCGCTAACCTCTACAAAGTACACTGGGAGACGCAGAAACCTACCACAGCTTCCAGCGGATTGTATTTTTTCATGAAGTGAATACCACAAATACATTCTTATTTTCTGTATTTTTTACCTTCCAAACATTATTATTATTATTATTATTATTATTATCATTCAGTATATTGAAAAAGGTAACTTGGGTTTGCACAGCTAGTTACCCTGAATTTAGCGCAACCTTCTGACATTTCTCCTGCAACATTCTGCAATACATTACGTCTGGTAGGAGAACCTGAGCCGGTTCTGCATACGTAGCAGTTTATCTGATTTGTGTCTTCATCACAACTCTTCCCGCCAGTAAACGTGACATAGAAACGGAATACCTAAGAACAGGCAGATACACCTACAAATGTTTGTCCCAGACACACTATACATGTGTTTATGTTGTGCGGTAAACACTTACTTGCCGATGTTACTGGCGCCCCCTCTGTCCACACATTGGCCCTCATTCCGAGTTGATCGGTCGCAAGGCGAATTTAGCAGAGTTACACACGCTAAGCCGCCGCCTACTGGGAGTGTATCTTAGCATCTTAAAATTGCGACCGATGTATTCGCAATATTGCGATCACAAACTACTTAGCAGTTTTAGAGTAGCTCCACACTTACTCTGCCTGTGCGATCAGTTCAGTGCTTGTCGTTCCTGGTTTGACGTCACAAACACACCCAGCGTTCGCCCAACCACTCCCCCGTTTCTCCGGCCACTCCTGCGTTTTTTCCGGAAACGGTAGCGTTTTCAGCCACACGCCCATAAAACGCCATGTTTCCGCCCAGTAACACCCATTTCCTGTCAATCACATTACGATCACCGGAGCGATGAAAAAGCCGTGAGTAAAAATACTATCTTCATAGCAAAGATACTTGGCGCAGTCGCAGTGCGAATATTGCGCATGCGCACTAAGCGGAATTTCACTGCGATGCGATGAAAAATACAGAGCGAACGACTCGGAATGAGGGCCATTGTTTTAGAGGTAAACAGCTCAATGTTAATTACAGACCCTCAGATAAAGCATGAGCTGCAGTGTGGCATTATTTGGGGCCCTCTGACCCCCTCTTGCATTGTGCAGGGTAACTGCAGCTGGTGCCAAGGTACATGTAATACCATGGTCTCTGCTGAAGGCACAGTATTATCCCTGGGGAGACTGTAATGAAAGGGTGGGAATGCACGCAGCCAGGAGATAACACGGATCAGGAACGTAACAGCTGATATCGCTGAATAAATGGTTATATATGTGTATATTGTGTGTCATTGTGCTTGTTTAGATTATTATTATCAGATAAACCCCCAAAACAATTATAGTTCAGTGGAGAGTGCCTCAAATTTTTGCTAATACATAAAGAAAAACTGATATAAAACATGTCTGCGAATTTCCTTCCTGCAAGATGCTCCTGCGTGTTTCATTATTCTTTGCTGCGGAAAAGAAAATCGGACAATCTGAATGGCAGCGATTGAAGGGCGCTTTTACATTGTAGATTCACGTTGTGCTGGAAGCACCAAGGTTGGACGCAGCTTTAGTAGTGAGGCTTTGAGAGAAAACAGCAATAAGGGAGATTTACTACTTTGAGCCCTATTAACTAGGCCATCTGGTTCCCCAGCATCAGCATGAGTTATTGGAGCCTGATCTTCTAGATGTGTGTGCAGGCAGAGAGGCAGAGACAGATAAACGCAGGCAGCGTGTATTGAGCGATCCCTTGTAAGCTACATCAAGAGACTCTTACATTAAACAGGGGGGGGAAATAGTAGCTTGATTTACAGAAAGCCTTTAATGCCTCAAAACCTTGATATCACAACTTGTTTCTAGCATAGGTGTACAGAAAATATGTGCAAATATAAAGAGATGTCCCTGTTCATTAATAAGGTCTATAAAATAGTAGTGATGAGCACCGGAAATTTTTCGGGTTTTGTGTTTTGGTTTTGGGTTCGGTTCCGCGGCCGTGTTTTGGGTTCGAACGCGTTTTGGCAAAACCTCACCGAATTTTTTTTGTCGGATTCGGGTGTGTTTTGGATTCGGGTGTTTTTTTTAAAAAACCCTAAAAAACAGCTTAAATCATAGAATTTGGGGGTCATTTTGATCCCAAAGTATTATTAACCTCAATAACCATAATTTCCACTCATTTTCAGTCTATTCTGAACACCTCACACCTCACAATATTATTTTTAGTCCTAAAATTTGCACCGAGGTCGCTGGATGACTAAGCTCAGCGACCCAAGTGGCCGACACAAACACCTGGCCCATCTAGGAGTGGCACTGCAGTGTCACGCAGGATGGCCCTTCAAAAAACTACTCCCCAAACAGCACATGACGCAAAGAAGAAAAAAAAGAGGCGCAATGAGGTAGCTGTGTGAGTAAGCTAAGCGACCCTAGTGGCCGACACAAACACCTGGCCCATCTAGGAGTGGCACTGCAGTGTCACGCAGGATGGCCCTTCCAAAAAACACCCCCCAAACAGCACAGGACGCAAAGAAAAAAAGAGGCGCAATGAGGTAGCTGTGTGACTAAGCTAAGCGACCCTAGTGGCCGACACAAACACCTGGCCCATCTAGGAGTGGCACTGCAGTGTCACGCAGGATGGCCCTTCAAAAAACTACTCCCCAAACAGCACATGACGCAAAGAAGAAAAAAAAGATGCGCAATGAGGTAGCTGTGTGACTAAGATAAGCGACCCTAGTGGCCGACACAAACACCTGGCCCATCTAGGAGTGGCACTGCAGTGTCACGCAGGATGGCCCTTCCAAAAAACACCCCCCAAACAGCACATGACGCAAAGAAAAAAAGAGGCGCAATGAGGTAGCTGTGTGACTAAGATAAGTGACCCAAGTGGCCGACACAAACACCTGGCCCATCTAGGAGTGGCACTGCAGTGTCACGCAGGATGGCCCTTCCAAAAAACCCCCCCCCCAAACAGCACATGACGCAAAGAAAAAAAGAGGCGCAATGAGGTAGCTGTGTGACTAAGATAAGCGACCCAAGTGGCCGACACAAACACCTGGCCCATCTAGGAGTGGCACTGCAGTGTCACGCAGGATGGCCCTTCCAAAAACTACTCCCCAAACAGCAGATGACGCAAAGAAAAATTAAAGAAAAAAGAGGTGCAAGATGGAATTGTCCTTGGGCCCTCCCACCCACCCTTATGTTGTATAAACAGGACATGCACACTTTAACCAACCCATCATTTCAGTGACAGGGTCTGCCACACGACTGTGACTGAAATGACGGGTTGGTTTGGACCCCCACCAAAAAAGAAGCAACTCATCTCTCCTTGCACAAACTGGCTCTACAGAGGCAAGATGTCCACCTCATCATCATCCTCCGATATATCACCGTGTACATCCCCCTCCTCACAGATTATCAATTCGTCCCCACTGGAATCCACCATCTCAGCTCCCTGTGTACTTTGTGGAGGCAGTTGCTGCTGGTGAATGTCTCCACGGAGGAATTGATTATAATTCATTTTAATGAACATCATCTTCTCCACATTTTCTGGATGTAACCTCGTACGCCGATTGCTGACAAGGTGAGCGGCGGCACTAAACACTCTTTCGGAGTACACACTTGTGGGAGGGCAACTTAGGTAGAATAAAGCCAGTTTGTGCAAGGGCCTCCAAATTGCCTCTTTTTCCTGCCAGTATAAGTACGGACTGTCAGACGTGCCTACTTGGATGCGGTCACTCATATAATCCTCCACCATTCTTTCAATGGGGAGAGAATCATATGCAGTGACAGTAGACGACATGTCCGTAATCATTGTCAGGTCCTTCAGTCCGGACCAGATGTCAGCATCAGCAGTCGCTCCAGACTGCCCTGCATCACCGCCAGCGGGTGGGCTCGGAATTCTGAGCCTTTTCCTCGCACCCCCAGTTGCGGGAGAATGTGAAGGAGGAGATGTTGACAGGTCGCGTTCCGCTTGACTTGACAATTTTGTCACCAGCAGTTCTTTGAACCCCAGCAGACTTGTGTCTGCCGGAAAGAGAGATCCAAGGTAGGTTTTAAATCTAGGATCGAGCACGGTGGCCAAAATGTATTGCTCTGATTTCAACAGATTGACCACCCGTGAATCCTTGTTAAGCGAATTAAGGGCTCCATCCACAAGTCCCACATGCCTAGCGGAATCGCTCTGTGTTAGCTCCTCCTTCAATGTCTCCAGCTTCTTCTGCAAAAGCCTGATGAGGGGAATGACCCGACTCAGGCTGGCAGTGTCTGAACTGACTTCACGTGTGGCAAGTTCAAAAGGTTGCAGAACCTTGCACAACGTTGAAATCATTCTCCACTGCGCTTGAGACAGGTGCATTCCACCTCCTATATCGTGCTCAGTTGTATAGGCTTGAATGGCCTTTTGCTGCTCCTCCAACCTCTGAAGCATATAGAGGGTTGAATTCCACCTCGTTACCACTTCTTGCTTCAGATGATGGCAGGGCAGGTTCAGGCGTTTTTGGTGGTGCTCCAGTCTTCTGTACGTGGTGCCTGTATGCCGAAAGTGTCCCGCAATTCTTCTGGCCACCGACAGCATCTCTTGCACACCCCTGTCGTTTTTTAAATAATTCTGCACCACCAAATTCAAGGTATGTGCAAAACATGGGACGTGCTGGAATTTGCCCAGATTTAATGCACACACAATATTGCTGGCGTTGTCCGATGCCACAAATCCACAGGAGAGTCCAATTGGGGTAAGCCATTCCGCGATGATCTTCCTCAGTTGCCGTAAGAGGTTTTCAGCTGTGTGCGTATTCTGGAAAGCGGTGATACAAAGCGTAGCCTGCCTAGGAAAGAGTTGGCGTTTGCGAGATGCTGCTACTGGTGCCGCCGCTGCTGTTCTTGCGGCGGGAGTCCATACATCTACCCAGTGGGCTGTCACAGTCATATAGTCCTGAGCCTGCCCTGCTCCACTTGTCCACATGTCCGTGGTTAAGTGGACATTGGGTACAACTGCATTTTTTAGGACACTGGTGAGTCTTTTTCTGAGGTCTGTGTACATTTTCGGTATCGCCTGCCTAGAGAAATGGAACCTAGATGGTATTTGGTACCGGGGACACAGTACCTCCAACAAGTCTCTAGTTGGCTCTGCAGTAATGGTGGATAACGGAACCACGTTTCTCACCGCCCAGGATGCCAAGGCCTCAGTTATCCGCTTTGCAGCAGGATGACTGCTGTGATATTTCATCTTCCTCGCAAAGGGCTGTTGGACAGTCAATTGCTTGGTGGAAGTAGTAAAAGTGGTCTTACGACTTCCCCTCTGGGATGACCATCGACTCCCAGCAGCAACAACAGCAGCGCCAGCAGCAGTAGGCGTTACACGCAAGGATGCATCGGAGGAATCCCAGGCAGGAGAGGACTCGTCAGAATTGCCAGTGACATGGCCTGCAGGACTATTGGCATTCCTGGGGAAGGAGGAAATTGACACTGAGGGAGTTGGTGGGGTGGTTTGCGTGAGCTTGGTTACAAGAGGAAGGGATTTACTGGTCAGTGGACTGCTTCCGCTGTCGCCCAAAGTTTTTGAACTTGTCACTGACTTATGATGAATGCGCTGCAGGTGACGTATAAGGGAGGATGTTCCGAGGTGGTTTACGTCCTTACCCCTACTTATTACAGCTTGACAAAGGCAACACACGGCTTGACAAATGTTGTCCGCATTTCTGTTGAAATACTTCCACACCGAAGAGCTGATTTTTTTGGTATTTTCACCAGGCATGTCAATGGCCCTATTCCTCCCACGGACAACAGGTGTCTCCCCGGGTGCCTGACTTAAACAAACCACCTCACCATCAGAATCCTCCTGGTCAATTTCCTCCCCAGCGCCAGCAACACCCATATCCTCCTCATCCTGGTGTACTTCAACACTGACATCTTCAATCTGACTATCAGGAACTGGACTGCGGGTGCTCCTTCCAGCACTTGCAGGGGACGTGCAAATGGTGGAAGGCGCATGCTCTTCACGTCCAGTGTTGGGAAGGTCAGGCATCGCAAACGACACAATTGGACTCTCCTTGTGGATTTGTGATTTCGAAGAACGCACAGTTCTTTGCTGTGCTTTTGCCAGCTTGAGTCTTTTCATTTTTCTAGCGAGAGGCTGAGTGCTTCCATCCTCATGTGAAGCTGAACCACTAGCCATGAACATAGGCCAGGGCCTCAGCCGTTCCTTGCCACTCCGTGTGGTAAATGGCATATTGGCAAGTTTACGCTTCTCCTCCGACAATTTTATTTTAGATTTTTGAGTCCTTTTTTTACTATTTGGTGTTTTGGATTTTACATGCTCTGTACTATGACATTGGGCATCGGCCTTGGCAGACGACGTTGATGGCATTTCATCGTCTCGGCCATGACTAGCGGCAGCAGCTTCAGCACGAGGTGGAAGTCGATCTTGATCTTTCCCTATTTTTGGAACCTCAACATTTTTGTTCTCCATATTTTAATAGGCACAACTAAAAGGCACCTCAGGTAAACAATGGAGATGGATGGATACTAGTATACTTATGGATGGACGAGCGACTGCCGACACAGAGGTAGCTACAGCCGTGGACTACCGTACTGCGTCTGCTGCTAATATAGACTGGATGATAATGATATAAAAAATATATATATATCACTACTGCAGCCGGACAGGTATATATTATATAATGACGGACCTGCTGGACACTGTCAGCACTGCAGACTCCTAAAGTAAGCTACTAGTATCAAGAAGATAGAAAGAAAAAAAAACACCACAGGTAGGTGGTATACAATTATGGATGGACGAGCGACTGCCGACACAGAGGTAGCTACAGCCGTGGACTACCGTACTGCGTCTGCTGCTAATATAGACTGGATGATAATGATATAAAAAAAATATATATATCACTACTGCAGCCGGACAGGTATATATTATATAATGACGGACCTGCTGGACACTGTCAGCACTGCAGACTCCTAAAGTAAGCTACTAGTATCAAGAAGATAGAAAAGAAAAAAAACACAACAGGTAGGTGGTATACAATTATGGATGGACGAGCGACTGCCGACACAGAGGTAGCTACAGCCGTGGACTACCGTACTGCGTCTGCTGCTAATATAGACTGGATGATAATGATATAAAAAATATATATATATCACTACTGCAGCCGGACAGGTATATATTATATAATGACGGACCTGCTGGACACTGTCAGCACTGCAGACTCCTAAAGTAAGCTACTAGTATCAAGAAGATAGAAAAAAAAAAACACCACAGGTAGGTGGTATACAATTATGGATGGACGAGCGACTGCCGACACAGAGGTAGCTACAGCCGTGGACTACCGTACTGCGTCTGCTGCTAATATAGACTGGATGATAATGATATAAAAAATATATATATATCACTACTGCAGCCGGACAGGTATATATTATATAATGACGGACCTGCTGGACACTGTCAGCACTGCAGACTCCTAAAGTAAGCTACTAGTATCAAGAAGATAGAAAAAAAAAACACAACAGGTGGGTGGTATACAATTATGGATGGACGAGCGACTGCCGACACAGAGGTAGCTACAGCCGTGGACTACCGTACTGCGTCTGCTGCTAATATAGACTGGATGATAATGATATAAAAAATATATATATATCACTACTGCAGCCGGACAGGTATATATTATATAATGACGGACCTGCTGGACACTGTCATCACTGCAGACTCCTAAAGTAAGCTACTAGTATCAAGAAGATAGAAAGAAAAAAAAAACACCACAGGTAGGTGGTATACAATTATGGATGGACGAGCGACTGCCGACACAGAGGTAGCTACAGCCGTGGACTACCGTACTGCGTCTGCTGCTAATATAGATTGGATGATAATGATATAAAAAATATATATATATCACTACTGCAGGACAGGTATATATTATATAATGACGGACCTGCTGGACACTGTCAGCAGAATGCGTTTATAGAATAAAAACACCACACGACGAGTGTTTAACTTTTTCAGGCAGACAATCACAATATACTGGTGGTCAGTGGTCACTGGTCAGTCACACTGGCAGTGGCACTCTGGCAGCAAAAGTGTGCACTGTTAATGTACTCCTGCTATAACTGCTCCCCAGTCTCCCCCACAATTAAGCTGTGTGAGCAGTGAGCACTCAGCACAGTCAGATATACATAGATGATGCAGCACACTGAGGCTGAGCACAGATATGGTATACTGTTACTGTGTCACTGTGTATCGTTTTTTTTCAGGCAGAGAACGGATTATATGAAATAATAATAAAACTGCACTGGTGGTCACTGGTCAGTCACTAGTAAACTCTGCACTCTCTGAGTACTCCTAAGCTCCAGTAAATCAAGTGTCTCACTCTCACTATCTATTTCTATTCTAAATGGAGAGGACGCCAGCCACGTCCTCTCCCTATCAATCTCAATGCACGTGTGAAAATGGCGGCGACGCGCGGCTCCTTATATAGAATCCGAGTCTCGCGATAGAATCCGAGCCTCGCGAGAATCCGACAGCGGGATGATGACGTTCGGGCGCGCTCGGGTTAACCGAGCAAGGCGGGAAGATCCGAGTCTGCCTCGGACCCGTGTAAAAAGGCTGAAGTTCGGGGGGGTTCGGATTCCGAGGAACCGAACCCGCTCATCACTATAAAATAGAGGTTACTGTTGTGTGGATTGTGCCATTTAAACTACCAGCGCCGTACTAAGTGTACAAAGAGTGGCACATGTCCCGGAGGCGGGATGGTATTGCGATCCCGGTGCTTGGAATGCCGGCGGTCAGAACACTGACAGTAGAATCCCAAAACGCAGAATCCAGACCGTTGGAAGGTAAATCCCCTAACCCTAATTCCCAACCCCCCTAACCCTCCCTCCCCTCAGACTGACCCTAACCCTCCACCCTGCAGCCTAAGCCTAACCCTCCCCGATGATGCCTAACCCTAACCCTCCCTGCAGCCTAAATCCTAACCCTCCAACCCCCGCAACCTAATCCTAACCCTCCCCAGTGGTGCCTAAACTTATCCCTCCCTCCCTGCAGCCTAACCTTTACCCTCCCAACCCCCGCTGTCTAATCCTAACCCTCCCCGGTGGTGCCTAACCCTAATTCTCCCTACAGCCTAACCCTAATTCTCCCACCCACACATTTTAAACCTAACCCTCCAAGGTGGTGCCTAACCCTAATTCTCCCTCCTCATAGCCTGGCCCTTACCTTCCCCTCCCCCGCAGCCTAACCCTTCCCCCGCATCCTAAACCTAACCTCTCCTCCGCGCAGCCTAACACTAACCTGGTCCAGCATACTTACGATCGGAATGCCGACAGTTGGGTTTCCGGCGCTGGCACTGTGATCGATGTCGGGATCCTGGCGTCGATTTTATGACTGGATTCCCTGGAGGCAGTGGAATGGTTTGTTGGTGGGGCTCATAGCAGAAGGTGCCCCATCTTTGTAGTCCAAGCTACAGAGCTCCTTCCTACAGCGGCACGATCAGATTAGAAAGCCTTGAGAAGTTGGGTAGGGTACTTCTGTCCAAGACCTTGCCCAGGCTGTGGTTAGAGTTGGGGGGGGGAGGGGGGAATTGGTGTTGAAGACGTTGCTTCTGGCCACCGCTGATTAAGTTCCATTACTACGTACCAGGACACTTCAACCCTCTGGGCAGGCCCAGGTCCCCACAGATCACATAATGTTATTTATTTTTATTTATTTATTTATTAACAGTTTCTTATATATCGCAGAAAATTCCGTTGCGCTTTACAATTTGAAATAACAATAACAAACTGGGTGATAACAGTCATAAAGGTAGGAAGGCCCTGCTCGCAAGCTTACAATCTATAGGGAAATAGCACCTTTCCTTGTGTACATATGCCTATCTATTGCATAGAATGAGAAGACATGTGAGAATATGTGTGGACTGTACAGAGTGGATGCAATTTGATAGGAAGGTTTAGGAAAGTTATCTGGGCGGTTCTGGAATGTGATAAGCTTGCCTGAAGAGGTGAGTTTTCAGGGAACGCTTGAAGGTTTGGAGACTAGAGGAGAGTCTTATTGTGCGTGGTAGGGCATTCCACAGAGTGGGTGCAGCCCGATGAAAGTCCTGCAGTCGTGAGTGGGAGCGAGTAATGAGTGTGGATGAGAGACGCAGGTCTTGTGAAGAGCGAAGAGATCGGGTTGGGAGATATTTTGTGATAAGCGAAGTGATGTACGTTGGTGTAGTTTGGTTAATGGCCTTGTGTGTGAGTAAAAGTATTTTATATTGAATGCAGTAGAGTACAGGTAACCAATGGAGGGACTGACAGAGTGGATTATGGTTATGACGTGTACCTGAATGAAGAGTTGGCCGTGAACTGGGCACTGTACCTAAGAACGCACTTGGCTTATCTCCAGGAAGCTGGATGCCTCTGTAGTTATCCCACAAGCTTGGCACAGATACTACTGGGCTGCTTCCTCATCCCTGTGTGAAGGCACCAGCCGCATCACCTTTGGTATGGTCCTGCAAACTATCAAACTGCGCAACGCTGTACAAAACGTTCAAAGTCCTGGATGAATGAAAGCGTTTTTGTATGTTCCTTTAATGCCTATAACTAGTCAAGGGCCATGGTTATAGTTTGTGCTGCCTAGGCATAACCTGCCATTACTGACTACTATTACTGGTTCTACTCAAAATCCATTCACAAACTAGTGTCACTGCCAATACCATGCTCATTCAACAGCCCACAGTTGGTGACTGTGGCTGCTTCCCTCTGGCCGGCTTACTTGGGATCAGGACTAAAGGGTAGCTGGCAGACCGTGGATTCAGGACACTGTCCATATGTGCCTCCTGGATTCATTTAAATATAGAAGGTGCCATCAGAAGCCCTGTCCTGAAATGAAGTGTCAGTGCACCACTACTTTGTCTAGGAACCACAGCATTCCCACTGCACCACCAGGCCAATAAATGGCTAATTTAAAAATCAAGCATTGAGCCCCTACTATGGATGTCTCAATCAGCCACAGTGCTAGACAGCCTGGGCTGATTTCCACTAAATAAGGCGGGCATTTCCAACCACGGTCCTCAAGGCACACCAACAGTGCAGGTTTTAGTGATATCCAGGCTGCAGCACAGATGGTTAAATCAAAATAACTGAGCTACTATTTAAGTCACCTGTGCTGAAGCCTGGATATCACTAAAACCTGCACTGTTAGTGCCTTGAGGACCGTGGTTGGGAATTCCTGAAATAAGCGGTAAAACGAGTGTTGTAAATTTCCCAGCTAGCGCTATACCGAGCAAAAGTCTACAGAGCCTGAGCTGCTTCCCACTATTAGCAAAGAGTTTGTGGCCCTCCTGATATAGCGGAACCAGACCAAGGCATGCCACCCATGCTATTTCCTTGTGCCTATGCATAGAGGCTCCTGTTTATTTATACTTGCGCTGAAAAGCCATGGGATTCTTCCTGGCACCTCTGTGGGTACAAAGCAGTGACCCCAAAATTTGTCATTATTGTGCAGCGCCCAGGTCCTGTCACTGAGGACGAGCCGGCGGCACAGGGAGAGTCTCTGGGAGATGCTTACCATCTACGCGAGTACTGGGCACACTCCCAGAGTGTTGTAAACTGAGCTATGCCCCCTTCCCATGTGACCATGCCCCTTTTCATGGGCGTGGCCCGGGGGCCACTTTGGTGCACTGGGTGTCACCGACCCAGTAACGCCATTGTCTGGAAGGGTAAAGGAATCCAAAGGAAAGGCAAAGACAATAATTAATAATCAAGGGGGAAGTGTTCTTAATTTGCATTTGAAAGGGAAAGTCAAACCAGATCTTATCATTTTAAACCAAAAGGAAATCCAAGGTTGTGTTTGAGAACTGGAGTTGAAAGAACCTGTTGTATGTATAATCCCCAATACTAGACATATGTTGCTGAGAAATGACCTTGTCTGTCTGACATGCTATGAAGAAAAAACAGCTATTGCCAGGCATATGTTGCAGAAATATACCCACCTTTGTAAGCCTTACACCAGCCACTTACACAGGAAGTAGGTCCTCTTCTAGTTATCTCGACTTTCTATATGGTCAAAAGTCATTCTAGACTATGAAAGAGAGCTCATGGTGTCTGAAAGAGTCTGGAACATCCAGACAGTTCCAAGGTGATTCAGGTTTGGTCAGTGCATGGATTCTTGATGGATGCAGTGGGTTGGATCACTGCTTGCAGTTTGAAAAATAGGAACTGGAACTACTCTGTGCTGGACAAGGCGTGCATTGCATGGGTGGAACACAACTACATTAAAGGAGATATGATGTTACTGGAAGTAATACATCTGAAGAGAAGGATGAAAAGGAGCACATTGCACTGTTAGAAGAGGGTGAAAATCTGCCCTATACAGGATGAGCACTTACAGCAAGCACCATATGTATTTATGTTTTATGATTGTATGAAGTTTATTATAATTCCTAATTTAATGGGGAACCCGCCCACTGGAAATGAGGTTGATGGCAGTAGGGTTCAAAATAAAGCATGTCCACCACACTATCACACCTTGGTAAAAAAGTGATTGAGTCGAAGCGCGTTGGTGGAGAGGTATGTTGATGTGGAACTGAGGAGCAGATGGAACACAGAGAAACTTCTATTTCCCCAGGAAAGGGGTCTCCATTGCCATCATTGTATTGAGGCTCACCTTAAGTGTTCCGTACATATTCCCACTGTCTCGTAGTGGATTTGCTTTGTTCTAAGTATATTTGGTGATGTTTTATGCTTAATTAAATGGCAATACACTATGAGGAGACAGTCATTGTGTTCTTTTTGAGGATATTGAGGTTTTAAGGAAAAAGGAGGACCTATCCTAGAAACAAGAAGCTACTTTTTGAGTAGTTCTTGAATTATCCTTTCAATTTGAGTCTATTTTACTATATCTACACATTGTGTCTCTTTGTTCTTTCCCTTGAGGTGAAATGTGTGGAAGGAGTAGTACATCATTATCACCGGCGGGATCTAATGTCGTTCGAGATCGGCTGAGGTGCGGGATGTCGACCGAACATAGACGTTTTTTAAAGGGGCAATCACTTACAAGTCCAAGATCGTCCGGCATCCAGTGATCTCGAACGCCATTACATCCCGCCCCACATTTGAAAACTTTGGACTGATTTTCCCTGTTTATTAGATTGGTAGCAATATATCACGCATTGTTTAATTACAACACACATACCATTCATGAGAAATCCAGAAAATGGCACCCATCACCACTCTGTCCTTTACTTCTTACTATGATGCCCGTTGAGTGTGGGCTAACCTGCATGGTGGAAGATCATGTGACACCAATCTTATGTGATCATTGAAAACAAAGTATGAGCTACTGTTGCAGACTGGAAAACACAGTCACATTTATAGAAGCACAATGAGAATGCCCCTGCCAGTGCATGGGAAGTTCACACTCGCATTAATACTTATGAATATTTAGACTGTCTTAGAAGATGGCCAACTCCTTGGAGACATGTCAAAAGTGTTGAAGAGAGAGAGAGAGAAAGAGAGAGCGCTACTTCCCAGACTCCATACTGCCCCTACAGGGAGGCGTCATTCCCTGGACCAAGATAGGCATTGAGGCAACTGCTGCGCATGTGCAGAATCGCTGTATGGCACTCCATCAATTAGTGCATATAACAGTGAGTACGGTTGTACCCATTTTACCAATAATAAAAAAACTCCACTGGTTAAGTAACTGGGCTGTTTGTTATCGCAGGACATCCACTCGTGTGTACACAAGCTCTGCCACATCATTAGCCTGAACACATATTTCCAACAAAAAGGTGAAAAAGGTTAAACATATATGCCTACAACAAACAGTGACCGTAACATATATGTCAGGCATATATGTCTGGCCCTGCCAGACCAGGTGTCCACGGATCCACTAATCCAGATGGTATAAGTGAATTCACTTAGCCACCTGTTAAAATCATGCGAGTATGTTTATGTGGGTGTGATATGGGATCCTGGTGGTCAGTATGCTGGCAGTCACATGACCAATACCGACATTCCAACCATGAGAATGCCAACGGGATGGGTCATTATTTTACCCCTCCCCTGCCCCCTACTCTAACCCTGGGGTGGCAGCTAGGGCTAAGATTGTGGGGGTGGCGGCTAGAGCTAAGATCCCCCACCTTCCCCAGGTTCTATCCCTACCTACAGAGGGCTCGATACATAGAGTTCGATGTTCCGTTGCCAGGGTATCAAACAGTACCGGGATTCCAGTGTCTGTCATGACCACTGGCATCCCCAGTGCAGGAATGCTAACCGCATCCCGCTTATGTATATGGTTTTATTAGATTATTTTATCTGTTTAATGTACAGTAGTGCTAGAAAGACTGTGATTCCTTTAGAGTTTTCTGAATTTCTGCATAAATGTGACTTTAAAGATGTGATTCTGAGTTGGGAGCAAAACAAAAAAGAGCAAGTAACTTTACACATTGGTAGCACCATGCTGCACTGCAGAGGGGGCAGATATAAAAGGTGCATTAAGATTTAGATATGGGAGGGAGGTGTGTGTCCAAACTCTAAATTGCAGTGTACAAATCAAGTATTTGTGGGCTACATGCAAATCCAGCCATTATTTACACTGCAGTATACCCCCCCCCCCCCCAAATGGCTGTTTTTGGGGGGTACCTGTAAACATTAAGAATCCCCATGATATACCATGGAGATACTGCAGCGGATACTGTATCTCCAATATCTACTGTGGTCCGTCCAATTTCTACCACAAGTACTGTATGATTTACCTTGGTACTGACTGCTTACTACATCTGCAGATGGCACTATACTATAGCACCCTATGGGCTACTATATCACAAATTAAAACGAGTTATGTTAGAGTCAAGAATTACATTGACAGGAGGGATAAGGAGGAGATAAAAACATTATGGGGAGAGAAACAGCCAATAGCAATTCTGCTAAATAATTCTATCGACTATAATAAGAATAATTTCATAGATTCATCTTGTAAAATTTACATAAAATAAATTCACAGGTAAAATAACAAAATATGGTTACTGTGCAACGAGCAGCGACCATGGACCAGTCTTTGGGGGTCATTCCGAGTTGTTCGCTCGCAAGCTGCTTTTAGCAGCTTTGCACACGCTAAGCCGCCGCCTACTGGGAGTGAATCTTAGCTTATCAAAATTGCGAACGAAAGATTAGCAGAATTGCGAATAGACACTTCTTAGCAGTTTCTGAGTAGCTCCACACTTACTCGGCATCTGCGATCAGTTCAGTGCTTGTCGTTCCTGGTTTGATGTCACAAACACACCCAGCGTTCGCTCAGACACTCCTCCGTTTCTCCAGCCACTCCCGCGTTTTTCCCAGAAACGGCAGCGTTTTTTCACACACTCCCATAAAACGTCCAGTTTCCGCCCAGAAACACCCACTTCCTGTCAATCACACTCCGATCACCAGAACGAAGAAAAAACCTCGTAATGCCGTGAGTAAAATTCCTAACTGCATAGCAAATTTACTTGGCGCAGTCGCACTGCGGACATTGCGCATGCGCATTAGCGACTAATCGCTCCGTTGCGAGAAAAAAATACAGAGCGAACAACTCGGAATGACTCCCTTTGTGAAAATCATTATTTAGGAAATCCATTGACTGGGATAATTCATCTAACATATATAACTTTGTCCAATTCTATAACCAGTATCCATGACTAAATTGCAAATGTACGGTCATTAAATATCTATTTCTTGTTACCATAATTTTGCTTAATGAATGATGTATTGGGACTCACATATGCTAAAATGTTGAATCAAGATTTGCAGATAAAGAATAGTGGACGGGAACCCAACCAAGCTCAAATACATCCTCATTCATTAAGAACTATGGTGTAAAACATTCAAATCTAAAATAAACAGAATATCGGGTCTGGCTCTTGTAAGATTCTAGCACTCACACCCAGAAATGGCACAGCATTGCTGAGATAGGCCACAATGTTTAGCACTCTGAAAAGGAAACATGCGGTTGGGAAATGAAAGGAGGACTCGGAGTAGTTGAGGAGGATAAACAAAGCAGGAGATTAAGGATATAGGGGGTCATTCCGACCCGTTCGCACGCAGTGGTTCTTCGCTGCGGTGCGAACGGGTCGGAAACGCTTGTGCAGCCCTGCTATGCTAAAAAAGTTTCAAGTAACACAAGACCAGGGCTGCAGTTACTCACCTAGTGTGACGGATCCAGCGATGAAGGTCCCGGTCCTGACGTCAGACATCCTCCCTCCAAACGCCTCGACACGCCTGCGTTGGCCTCACCACGCCTGGAAAACGGTGAGTATCCGCCCTGGAACGCCTCCCGCCTGTCCGTCTTCTTGCGATCGCCGCTGCGATCACATTTTTTACTGGCGGCGTCGTTGCCAGGCAATGACGCACATGCGCAATGCATCCGCCGCGCATGTGCATTTCCAATCCGTTCGCACCGCAGCGAAGAAAAGTTGCTATGTGCGATCAACTCGGAATGACCCCCACAATACATAGAATTGTGATCACAGCAGGCTTCTGTCCATTAGGGATGGCCATCAACCATCAATGGTTTATTTTTAACCATTGACAGTTTGCCAGTCATGGTCGATGGTTTAGCCATTGATGGTGGGGATCCAGTGTTACTCTGCCATTAATGGCTGAGGGGCAGAAATGTTTTTTTTTTTTTTTTCAGAAAGCTTAGCCCTGCCCTCCAGCACCCTGCCCCTTCCCTGATTGGCTCACCGCCTGCTGTTCCCCACAGCAGTGATGTCCTTCGATAGGTATGAAACCATCACCCTGTTGATGGTTCCATACCATTGCTGGTAAGCATTGTTGGCGCTATCAATCCCTACTGTCCATGACCTGAATCAGTGAAGGGGTGAGAGCTGATCTATTCACCACAACCACATTGTTTTCTAAACACAAGATATGGCATACCTCGCAACTGTCCCGATTTTCGCAGGACAGTCACGTTTTTTGGGGGGGACTGTCCGCGGGCCACAGTGTCCCACTGTGGGGGTGACAGTTGGGAGGCTTCAGTCACTCGCTGCTCTGCTTAGCTCAGAGCAGAGCAGCGGTGTGTCTATTCCTGGGAGGCAGAGGGATTGGGGGCATGTCCAGCTGCTCACAGAGCGCCGGCCATGGCCCCACTGTGACTAAAATGGGAGGCGTGGCTCGCGATAGCGGCATCCCTGCGAAGCCACACCCCCTTTGCACAGTCCACACACCCTTTTCGCACAGAATCTCCCTCTTTACCTCCTATGAATGTTGGGAGGTATGATATGGGTACACATAAAACCTAAAATATCCAATACGTGGAACATAGCGTAGAATTTATTTGAAGCATTTTGGCAGACCTGTATGTAAAAATTAGGCAAAAGGTGTGTACACACGGTAAGATCCTTGCTATGCCCGATTTTGACTATGCGATTTCCCTTGAATTCCCCAGAGTGTTGCGAACTGAGTATCTGGAACTCAGGGGAGTGGGTGGCAACTAGGGAGTTCCAGTACTCACGAGTGGAGCTGCGGTTGGTACCTGCAGAGCTAGTCTTCTCCTGTAGCAGCCGCGTTTGAATGGGCAAATTAAGTCCACTCAGACTCCGATGCCCCCAGGTCTTACGAGGTAACAAGGCACCAACTGAGACTGTGAGTGAATAAGGGGAAAGCTAACTAGATTGGCGTGATTGGCTAAGGAAGAGAATACAGAAAAACTACGAAAAAATAATATGCGGCGTGTCCGCCAAAATCCCAACAAAAGGAACCGAAGCAAACAGCGGAACCGAAGGAGACGACTCCGTAACAACCAAAGCACAACAAAGAACTATCGCGGCCTAGCCGCAACACGCGACACCGTCGCAAATAAATTACAAAGGCTGCGTGGAACACCGCAGGCAAGCAAAAATGAAAGAAGAACAGAAGATGCGACCTCTGCCACTAAATGCGGCACAGCTAATACGGTACCACGGAAGGCGAGTGCTGGAACAACCGTAGCTCTGATATGTACAGACTCCACAGACCAGGAGCCCAACTAAGCACAATTCCTCCGACTGGAATGCAGACCACAGGAACACCGAGAGAGCGAGCTAGGACAGGAACTACCCGGAGGCAAACAGACTGACTTACTGGAAGCTATCACCGCTGGGGCTGCACTGTCCTGGACTCCATAAAAAGCCCTGTGGACCAATCACAGGAGAACCAGGCAGCCCAGCCCCTCAGACCCTAATTGACCCAGCTGTCAGTCAGTGCGCTGAGCGCGGTGTCCCGGCTGCTTAGCAACAGCCGGGACTGCAATAGAGAGCGTCCGTCTGGTCGCCAGGCGACCAGCCAGAACAGGACTCCCCATGGCGGAAGTGACACGCCAGACCCATCGCCCAGCAACAGCCGGGAGCCGGCGCATCCCGTCGTGGCGGCTGACACAGAGTCCAGAACCACCGATTTTGACTATGTATGATTTTGACTAAGTGCCAATTTTGACTATACCTTGTACTAGATAATACACTAGATAGTCAAGATTGACTTGCCTACAGTCTATCTAGCCTTACGATACCGACCGCGCGGGACCGCGCATCGGGATCGAATCGGTTTCGCAAGCTGTCTAACACCTTGCAATTTCCACTAACTTTCCTTGCGATTTTAACTATATAGTCAAAATCGTTAGGAGAAATTTCACCGTGGGTACACACCTTTACATACATTATGTATATTTGATATACAAGCAGTAGTTCAACATACATTATCCCCGCAATGGGTTTCCTCTGGGAGACCCATTTCCTCACACAATCCAAAAAGATATTGATAGTTTCATTGGCTCTCGACAAAATTAACCCCAGTGTGTAAGTGTGTGCATGTATATGGGCAGACTAGATGGACCAAGTGGTTCTTATTTGTCGTCATATTCTATTATTCTATGAATATGCTCCCAGTATACTTTTTTTTTCTTCAAATGTTCTAACTGGGTTAAGAATCAGAGGCAGATTTACTATTGTATCTGCCACAAGTGTGCACATAAATCCAGGAGAGTTTAGACAAGGTCAGGGTTAACAGCCCTTGAAAATATTCCCAATTGATAATTTTGTAAAACATTTCTGACAGCCAACACTTTTTACTGACATATTTTATGGGATTCTAAAATGTATCAAAAAAGGGAAATATTAGCATCACGAGCTGTCTACCTCTTTACAAAGCTTTACTGTGGACCCAGCTTTGCTGAGAGCGTCATACAGTCTAATAGATGATGTCATTTTTCTGTTAAACGGAATTTAGTAGCTTTGTATAAATACACGGACAGCAATTATATGTAGTAAAATAGGGCTCTAGAAATTGAATATTGGGAGGCTAATAACCATATTCAGTCCCAAAACCAGTGGTGTGGTCAATGCAGTGTTAAATTTTATATATTAGGGCATATTCATCAAGTTAATTATTGGCCCCCAATAATTAACATTCTGACTTCGCAGCAAGTGTTCATCATTGCTCCGGCGTGGAGACAGCGAATGCGCTAATCAGCTGTCTCCACTTCATAGCAGTGAAAATATTTGTCAGGGCTAGTACTAGTGCGCCTGTATGTAGTATGTACTAGGGTTCACGCAGGCGCACAAAGCCCCAGCATCCGGCATAAGAAGCAGGGCAGGGGCGGAGGGATCCAGAAGGATCTCTCTTTGCAAGCTGGAACTGCTTCCATTACGTAAGCAGCGGGGGTGAGACACCTATAGATGGCAAATGCTCCCGCAGTCAAGCTCCGAAAATATTGTATTAACGGAGCTTGATAAATGAGTTCTCCATATGATTGTATGGGGACAACGAGCCAGCTCGGGAGGGAAAGGTAAGTAGGAGATATACAGTGGGGCAAAAAAGTATTTGGACAGCCACCGATTGTGCAAGTTGACCCACTTAAAAAGGTGAGGGAGGTCTGTAATTTCCATCATAGGTACACTTCAACTGTGAGAGACAGAATCTGAAAAATAAAACTTACGAAATCACATTGTATGATTTTTAAACATTTTATTTGTATATTCTTGCGGAAAATAAATATTTGGACAATCAAAAAGTTTAACTCAATACTTTGTATTATAACCTCGGTTGGCAATTACAGAGGTCAAACGTTTCTTGTAGTTCTTGACCAGGTTTGCACACACTGTAGCAGGTATTTTGGCCCACTCTTCCATGCAGATCTTCTCTGGATCTGTCATGTTTTGGGGCTGTCGTCGGGCAACACGGACTTTCAACTCCCTCCACAGATTTTCTATTGGGTTGAGGTCTGAAGACTGGCTAGGCCACTCCAGGATCTTAAAACGCTTCTTACGGAGCCACTCCTTAGTTGCCCGGACAGTGTGTTTGGGGTCGTTGTCATGCTGGAAGACCCAGCCATGTTCCATCTTCAATGCTCTTACTTAGGGAAGGAGATTTTTGCCCAAAATCTCACGATACATGGCCCCATTCATCCTCTCCTTAATACGGATCAGTCGTCCTGTCCCCTTTGCAGAAAAGCAGCCCCAAATCATGATTCTTCCACCCCCATACTTCACAGTGGGTATGGTGTTCTTGGGATGCCATTCATCATTCTTCTCTCTCCAAACACGGCGAGTGGAGTTTATACCAAAAAGTTCGATTTTGCTCTCATCTGACCATATTACATTCTCCCAAGATCATCCAGATGGTCACTGGCAAACTTTAGATGGGCCTGGACATGTGCTGGCTTAAGCAGGGGAACCTTTCGGGCACTGCAGGATTTCAATCCATGACAACGTAGTGTGTTGCTAATGGTAACCTTTGTGACTGTGGTCCCAGCTCTCTTGAGGTCATTGACCAGGCCCCCCCATGTAGTTTTGGGCTGATTCCTCACCGTTCTCAAGATCATTGATACCCCACAGGTGAGATCTTGCATGGAGCCCCAGGTCGAGGGAGATTGTCAGTGATCTTGTATTTCTTCCATTTTTTAATAATTGCGCCAACAGTTGTTCTCTTCTCACCAAGCTGCTTGCCTATTGTCGAGTAGCTCATCCCAGCCTTGTGCAGCTCTACAATTTTGTCCCTAGTGTCCTTAGACAGCTTTCTGGTCTTGGCCATGGCGGAGAGATAGCAGTCTGACTGTTTGAGGGTGTGGACAGGTGTCTTTTATACAGATAACGAGCTCAAACAGGTGCCATTAATACAGGTAACGAGTGGAGGATAGAAGAGCTTCTTAAAGAGGAAGTAACAGGTCTGTGAGAGCCAGAAATCTTGCTGCTTGGTAGGTGTCCAAATATTTATTTTCCACAAGAATATACAAGTAAATTGTTTAAAAATCATACAATGTGAATTCATGGGGGTTTTTTTTTTCAGATTCTGTCTCTCACAGTTGAAGTGTACCTATGATGGAAATTACAGACCTCTCTTTTTAAGTGGGCCAACTTGCACAATCGGTGGCTGTCCAAATACTTTTTTGCCCCACTGTATGATGAATGGCCCCAAAACTTAATTTTTACAAAAGTAGATGAAAATGTTCATTTTCACTTACTTTTGTAGAAATGAAGTGATGATGAATATGCCCCATTGTTATAAATATTTGTATTTGGTTTTTATTACATTTGTTACAATTTGTGTTTTTTTCCCCCATTGAAGTATCAATTCTTTTTTTACTGGCATTAAGTAAATTTACTCACTGGATGGAAACTACAAAAGTACAAACACAGTTGTGTGACATCATTTAAGTTTGCGCAGGTTCATCACTTTTACAGGGAAGCCCATGGATGCATGCCAAGATGGCGCTCTTTTTTGGGAATGAAAAATTGCATTCTTCTGGTCAAAGTGCTTGGACGAATCAGTGGTGCTACTTCATGAACACATATTACAAGTATGATTGTGCCTTTCATGCAGAAACAAGATTTCTTTCTGTCCAATCAGATTATTTCAATGTAGATAAAGGGATAGAAAAGGGACCTTACAGCAGTGACGTGCGGTGAGGTGAGGCAGAGACTTTCCTGTCATACTAATGTTTGCGCCAGAGTTTTGACTCTATAAAGTATATGAAAAATACAAAGAATATGTTAGAAATATCTTCTTTGTATTATTCTAATCATTTTAATAGTCAAAACTCTGGAGTAAAAATGATGGCAGCCTATCTTTTCCGCACATCTCTAATCATAATTCACCAAGGGGGTAATTCCAAGTTGATCGCAGCAGGATTTTTGATAGCAATTGGGCAAAACCATGTGCACTGCAGGGGAGGCAGATATAACATGTGCAGAAAGAGTTAGATTTGGGTGGGTTATTTTATTTCTGTGCAGGGTAAATACTGGCTGCTTTATTTTTACACTGCAAATTAGATTGCAGATTGAACACACCACACCCAAATCTAACTCTCTCTGCACATGTTATATCTGCCTCCCCTGCAGTGCACATGGTTTTGCCCAATTGCTATCAAAAATCCTGCTGCGATCAACTTGGAATTACCCCCCAAGTTTCCAGGAGTTTATACTGCTGCTTATACTACTGCACCTTGCATAATGCCCACATGAACCCTTTGGCTCATATACTGTGTGTAAATCTGGCTTTGGTACCAGCCAGTGCCTCCTCAGCCATTTACCTCACCTCACCTCACTGGTTTACATGGGTGTTCCCTCTCATGTGGGGGGTCATTCCGAGTTGTTCGCTCGCTAGCAGTTTTGCAACCGTGCAAACGCATTGCCATCGCCCACTGGGGAGTGTATTTTAGCTTTACAGGAGTGCGAACGCTTGTGCAGCAGAGCGCCTGCAAACACATTTTGTGCAAAACAAGACCAGCCCTGTAGTTACTCTTCGTGTGCGTTGATTCTAACGACGGAGGGACGGCTTTTGACATCAGACAGTGACACCCTCCCAGCGAACGCCCTGCCACGCCTGCTTTTTTTCAGACACGCCTGTTTTTCCAAACACTCCCTGAAAATGGTCAGTTGACACCCAGAAACGCCCACTTCATGTCAATCTTCCTGCGTTCGCCCGTGTGAATAGAATTGTCGCTAGAACCTGTGCAAGCCCACGATGCTCATTGTACCCGTACGTCGCGCGTGCGCATTACGGTGCATACGCATGCGCAGATTAGCCTTTTTTTGCCTCATCGCTACGTAGCAAACAATAGCAGCTAGTGATCAACTCAGAATGACCCCCCTTATCATCTAGGTCTCCCATGTACACTTTTAATGGGATGCATTTTGCACCTTTCAGTCACACTTCAGCAGGAAAGCACTATCTAAATCAGTGGTGGCCTCCCGCTGCTTTTGAACTACACATCCCAGCATGTCCTGCCAGTTTTGCATGGATGCTTATTGCCCAGCCCTGAGCTAAACTCACTTCCACCAACAGAATACCATCAGTCCCAACTTCCCATTAATCTCATTAAAGGCCAGATGTGGTAATCCTTGAAAAGTGATAAAGTGGAAAGTGATAAAGTACCTACCAACCAGCTCCTAACAGCCTGTAATATGACAGTTAGGAGCTGATTGGCTGCTACTTTATCCTTCTCCACTCTATCACTTTTCAGTGCTCAGTACATCTGGCCACATTCATTTAAGGCTAAATTGAGCCATATTTTAGCAGGAAAAGGAAAAACATTGGTTGTAATGTTTTAGTAAGATAGACATCAATGTTACATTTTATCTGTTTCCCCTATGCAACTTTTCGGGTGTACCTTAGACCCAAAATTCCAAACGCGGACTGATTTTGTGGGTTCGGCTCCAAGTACTATGAAATGGGGGATCCTAGACGGAAGACCATTCGCACTCATGCCCCTTAAAGAACACGGGCCCTTAGCGAGTCCCCTAACATATGCAGTAATTAGGCTGCCTGAATTTTACACCCATAATGAATCTACAATAACTTATTGAGTATTTAATCAGCCACTAAATTATTAAGAAGGAAAAGCAGAACTTTTTTCATTATTATGATTTTAGGGATAATAAGATGATATAATCCCCAACAGCTGAAACTGTGATGGCATTTCCAAGGCAAATCATTCATTAGCATCAGAGATAAAAGTTTCTGTTTGACACTGATTTCAGCAGTGTCCTTCTGCAATTTCCCTTTGTTTGTCCTACGTCTTTCTCTTCCCTCCATCTCTTGCCTCGTTCTGCTACCTGCAAAGGTGCAGCAGCCAGCAGATTTTAATGAACGGAAGGGGGGAAAAAATGCGGCAGCCTCCCTTTCATCAGTGTATCCGTGGTAACCTCCTGCAGGGAACCGCGTTCCGCAGAGCTATTGCAGGCCTCAGCAAAAAGGATTCTATTTTCTGCTGCTTCCTGTTCCTCTTTGGCATGTCGTCATAGCAACCATGTTAGCTCAAGGAGATTTGCTTCCCTTGCCGTCTTTTTCGCTTGCACAGTTTCTGTGCTCCTTGCACTTCTCCTGGCTGCCTCTTCCAGTTTATTATATTTTTCAGACACCGCAGAGTTTTTTTTTCTTCTTTTCTGTGGCTATAGAAACACAGTACGAGCAGCTTATCAGGAGGATGGTTACAATGCTGATTACAGTTTTAAGAGCGATGTGTTATTCGGTTTAAAAGAAAAGCCATGATATTTACCATCAATGTTTTTTTGTGGAGAGAGAGCACATTGCTGAATACCCCCCCCCCCCATGCTTTTTATTGCTTGCAGAAACTGTTTACGAGACAGTTTGATGTGTCCTTTCTCCCCGCATGACCCACGGACTTAGGGCTCAGCCGAGCTCACAACACAGTAAACCCCTCTAGTGCAATAATGGGTTGCAGATCACATCGAGCATTTCAAAGCTGTTATGAGCAGTGGGTTCTGCAAAGCATTACAGAGCCGGGCGTTCCAATCCTTTTACAACGTCTATGCAGAAGACTGCAGAACCAGATTCACAGCTGAGGAAATTTTGCAGCTGTTTGTGTTAGTTTATAGAGTTTTATCGGGCAAAATAATAACATTTTCCGATGGTGTCATTGTTTCCTATTAAAGGCAATGACTGTCCCGGCCCTGGTACCCAAGTAGTCCCGCTAAAGAGTTGTATCGCACACAGAGAGGAGTGTATCATATCTGCTCATCTATAGCTGTAGATAGGACTATTTTCAGCAACTTTTAGCCACATCCTGCTCTCGGAAAATCACGGCTAGCAGTGGATGGTGATTGATATACTAGGCTCTGACGCTAGGGACAAATTTGCAATTTTCCATTAACTGCTCTGTACAGCAATGGTAACTAATGAGGGGCCACGGTGTAACGCTCTGCACTGGGGCTTAAGGAACCCTAATGAAGTTCAGGAAGGAGAGAGAAGGATTTAATGACTCCTGTGACAATGTGTTCAATAATCCTTTCACTTCACTAACTAGGCTCCAGCCTTTCCTTGAGAATAACTTGTCAAGAGATATGATGATAGTCTAATATTTAGAAAACAACCTATAGCATCCTTGTCATTGTTTCCAGAACTTTTATTCCTTGTTTTCATCGAATTCCTCTTTTTTAAGTAACATTTGGAAATGCCATGGCAAGACAGATTCTGCAGCATTCTAGTAGTGTAAAAAGAGGGATGTTCTCAGCAACCATGTTTTGGGGAAAGGATAGAAAGGCATACCTCCCGACATTGGAGGCATCAGAAGAGGGACCCGCCCTAAAAAGGGGGCAGGGTCTCAGTGACGGGTGGAGCCTTGTGGCACTCCCGTTTGCATCACTTTGGGGGCGTGCCCAGCACTCTCCAACAGAGCCAGCCCTAACCAATATGATGCCCTAGGCAAGATTTTGGCTGGTGCCCCCTAGCACCACCGCTAGTTCTGCAGGAGATGCCTGGCATGAGTCAGCTGGCCGCTCTTCTAACGTCAGGCGCCTTTTGTTTATGAAAATGCATCATATTATTTGCATTACTTACTCAACTAAGCAGCTTCTGTTGATTAAAATGATATGCAGCATGCCTATATTCTGTGTGCGACTGCGGCTGTATCTGCATATGAAATGCTACATTACAGTGATTTCCAGGAATACACTGCAACGTAGCATTTTGTATGCAGATACAGCCGCAGTCACACACAGAATACAGGCATGCCGCATATCATTTTAATCAGCAGAAGCTGCTGGCGCCCCTAAGCATACCAAATACCCTAGGCATTTGCCTAGTTTGCCTATGCCTAAGGAAGGCTCTGCTCTCCAAGATGCTGGGCTGCCCCCAGGCACTCCCCCTGCACTGAATAGATGCTCTGCTCTCCTCGCCTCCCACGGGACACTGCAACCCACTGGTGGGACAGTCCTAGAAAAACGGGACCGTCCCACTGAATGTGGGACAGTTGGGAGGTATGAAAAGGTAATTGCGGTTTTGTATTTATTATGTAACGTTTATACATTTCTATGGGGGAGTTGTATCAAACCTTCCAAAGTAAGCAAGTAAAGAAGTTGCCCATAGCAACCAATCAATCAACTTCTAGCTAACACTCATGTAGTGCAATTATAATTTTTATCGCAGCTATTCACAACAATAAGAAGTTATTGATTGCTGAAATGCATTGAAATACACCCACAGGGACGGGGCACTGAAAGGAGCCCATCCCTGCACTGTGTTAGAAATGAAGTGATCACTATTGCAATTTCTTCACTTCTCCTTAGGGAGCTGGACGCACTGCTGTGCTTGCGAGTTATGCTAACCAAAGCATGTGTGATTGGAGAGTGCTGGGGAGGGATCCATTGGGTCCCTCTCCTGGTAACTCCCACCATCTTGTAGACGAGGGGTGGTCTTCAGTTTGCCGGCTGTTGGGATCCCGGCGCACAGTATACAGGCGCCGGAATCCAGACAGCCGGCATACCGACAGCTGGCATACCGACACCTTTTCTCCCTCTTGGGGGTCCATGACCCCCCTGGAGGGAGAATAGATAGCATGGCGCGCAGCATGGCGAGCGCAGCGAGCCTGCAAGGGGCTCATTTGCGCTCACCCAGCTGTCGGTATGCCGGCGGTCGGGATTCTGGCGTCGGTATGCTGGTCGCTGGGAGCCCGGCCGCCGGCATACCCTACTACACCCGTAGAGGAGATGCCGTTAGCTATTGGGGGCCAGGGAAACCACCGGTGGGCCCCACTGCCTGAGTGCCCACTCCTTCTTCTAGAGATCAGGTTCCAGACTGTGCACTTGTATTATACATGGTAGATATGTTGCATTACACTGCACTAGACTATTGTGTATTTCAAGCCTCTGTGGAGCTGGTCACACCACCTTTGTAGGCTGGCCACACCCTTAAGTATGGGCCCCTATCACTGCATTCCCCCAGTGGGCCCTCCATGCCCCAGTCCGACACTGTTGGGGGCCAAGCTCCAGAATGCATCGAAACTTATGGGGGCTGCTTTTGTGAGCGAAAAAGAGGGATTGCATCAGATATCTTTGATATCTGCTGTGGTCCCCTGCACATATATTTGGGGGATAATTAGTATTTGCCAGTACTCCACGAAAATAGGTGCTTTCAGGGGATATCCTGCAAATATTAATTGATAAATAGGACCCTAGATGGCAGGATTAGGAATTTCATAATCAAAGGCAAAGATAGAAAAACGCATCTGTCCCTCTAGTTCTCCACACATATACTGTACATTAACTCAGCGTTTCCCAAAATACGTAATTGCAGTGCAGGTTTTAAGGATAGCCGTGCTTGAGCACAGGTGACTTAATTAGTAACCTCAGTCAATTTGACTTAACCATCTGACCCCAAGCATGCATATCCTTAAAACCTGGACTGTAATGGCAGCGTTTGGGAACCTCTGCATTAAGAGATTACATGGTTGCCACAAAGTAATGCTGATTGCCTAAACATTTTCCTTTTATATTTTCTAATAACTTTCAACTAATTGCAAGCCAGGAAAAGCAGGGAATCCTTGATGATCTTGTTCAGGTACAGGTGTCATATTGAAGTTTTTGGGATGACACTGAGGTAGGAAGCACTGACTGACTTCATATTGCTACTGTGCTGGCCTGAGCCCCAAAGCACTGTTGTACCAAAAGCTGGTGCCTCATCTTCCTAAATTCCTAAAGGGCCCTACGCACTGGCAGATAAAATGTACGGTATGAACATTCTCGTTCATTAATGAACGAGAACTTGTTCATATCGGTCAGTGTGTAGGCACCAATGGTTAACAATGCGCGGCCCCGCGCTCGTTAATCGTTGGTGCCCCGTTGCTTATGCATGCAGGCCAATATGGACGAGATTGTCCATATTAGCATGCAGTGCTATGGAGCTGGTTGACGGGGGAAGTGAAGAAACTTCAGTCTCCCGTCACTCCCCCCCCCCCCCCCCCCGCCGCCGGATCACCCATCGGACGTCTCCGCCGTCGGACAGCTCGGCGACAGATCGGTAAGTGTGTAGGGCCCTTAACCCTACCACTATCTGAAATCTTTCTTAGATGTGCCGTCTCATATCAGGTGCAGTGTCCAGGAGCAGGATGGGCTGGGCGAATGGGTGGTATGTGCTCTACGGGTACACATTTTGCTTGATTGTTCCATGTGGACAATGACACAGAATAGCAACCTTGCCCGAAGCATGGCGAACCCGCGAGGGTACACGTTTCCACTGATTGTGCCTAAATATGGTTAAACATATAAAATGACACCCAAAAAAAATAAAAAACAAAAACCTGCCTACGACAGGCCATCGGTGACTGTTTATTTTCCACATTGCCTCCACATTCAGCAAGCACTATTTTTAATCCACATCTTAAAAATATCATTGGTACATACATAAATATATTCAATTCTTCAACCGGCAATTAACAAACTTTACAAATTGTTATTTTATTTTTTTATAGTTTTTCCCCCCAAAACGAAACATCTACAAAAAAACATTAGAAGGCGGAAGCTGTGCAGAGGCAGAAGGAGTATACTTAGCACATCTTTCCCGTGTACGGAACAGTAAATGTCCAAACCATAGCATTACTATGGAGAAGGTTTGTCTTGCCAGCCTTGCAATATTTCCGGATCTGCTGGTGAATTAGGCAGCATAGTGGAGCAGTGTGGCAGAAACACAGCTCATTAACGTCTCTCGCATTCATTAACATTCACAGAGTGTCGGCTCTCCTGCTAACATGCCAGGCCTACGTATGAGGAATATGCGAAGGGAAGTCTTCTTTGATGCCTGGCTTTTATTTTCTGTGCGTGGATGAAGGGTATCAAAAATATTTTGTTCGTTAACATTGTGAGATCTGATATATACCATTAGAGATATTTAAGATGGGAGTTTGGGATGTGATTAGTGGCACAAAGAAGGAAGCAAGATAACACAACAGTTATGTTATTGCGTTACACTGTCTTGTCCAAACCTGGAATATACATTAAATGAACACATAAAAAAAAGGTTCTATCATAGGCAAAATCCCTAAAGAGGACAGACAAGTGGAGGTGTTTCCCATAGCAACTAATCAGAATCATTTTATAGATTATACTAAAAAAATAATAGCTAGAATCTGATTGGTTGATAGTGTAACACCTCCACTTTTGGAATGAGTCAGTAATGGTAAGCCGAGTCCGGCTTCCAGTTCCAGTGAGCAAGTGGGGGCTGGTAAGCAAACTCATAGTTTACTAGCTTAGTAAGTGGAAAGACTATTCTACCTGCTGCTAGACATGCTAGGGGTCTGAGTAGGGACGCCATCAGAAATTGTGGGGTCCAGGACACACAAAACTAAGACAAAAAAAACAACCCTACATTGTTCTAATTCCAATATCACTGGGGTGTTTCGTCGTTTATTTTCTATTTCTGAGAAGGCAGACTCCTTTGGGGTTACAGAGGGTCAAGCCACGATCATTGCCTGCTGAGTTCACCACATAACATATCCAACAGTTAAAGAACACAGGGGTTTCCTATCCCTTGGATCCCCCACCTAAACAACATTGGCCAGCCAGATAATGAGGGAAGATGCTTACCCCCATATACAACAGAAACTCGGGAGCTGTCGCAGATGAACCTGAGGCAACACCCCAACAGTCACACTGCTGACCTGCAGGCCACAAGTCTGACGGCATCCTCCTGCCCTGACCGCCTGTCCATTGCCTGCGCACAGGGAATTCAGGGCATCACTCCCACTGCTGACCCAAACACAGCTTTGTGTGCCCATGACACGGCTAGCGCACCACATCCGCCAGCCTCCGGCAAAGCTAGCACCGCCAGAGGCTGCTGTCACATACAAGTGGAGCGCACCTACCCAAGCATGGGCGCACGTGCCCACAACACGGCCAGAGCACCACATCCCACAGCCTCCAGCAAAGCAAGCATTGCTGGAGGCTGCTGTCACTTATAGTGAATGGACCCCCTTGCTGTCCAGCCCAGGACTCCAGTTACAGCCTTTCCCCCCTGATGGTGGCCCTGGACCTGAGCATCGCTTAGCTACTCCGTTGACTTTTCTTGATAAACAATCTTCAGTTTGAAGGGTTCTTCATAAATTTACCCCTTACAACTATAGTATGTACAGTAGATGATTCAATGAATTAAACAATGTATAGTGCATGGGTCTTACAAGCTGTTGTTGGACAGCATCTCCCGGGATGCTCAGCGAATAGTGGGAGAGCATCATAGGAAATATACTTTATCAGTACCTAGTTTGCCCTTCCCTGATTTACATGATGATATAAAGATTAAAACTGTTGAAAACAATCGGGAGACCTTCATTACAACTGGTTTTGCCCATAGCAACTATACAGAAGTGGCAGGAAAACACTCGGGGAACTGAACAGAGGTGGTGTGTTTCACAATGTAGTATTTCAAGTCACTGTTATTGTGCATGAAGACTGTCTGGGCTAAAAACCAGTCAAAAAATATTACATTACTGTATGTTTTATTCAAATTGTTAATGCATTTTGTCTGTGTGTTTGCCATGTCCACAAAACCACCTTTATTTTCATTTTCATACAATAGACATTTTTTTATGTTGACTGTAGAACAGTAAAAGCATACTTGCCTACTTTTTCAGAATGACTGGGAGGCTCCCAAAAAAATCAAATGGCACTCCTGACCACACGGAAGAGTGGGCAAGTCTCCTGGAACTGGCTCTACCCACCATTCTGCCGCCAGTGAAGTGGTCAGACTGGGATCCTGATGATCGTGCCGAATTGCGTCATCGTAGCCACCCACATCCGCTGCACAATGCCGGTTATGTCATCACTGTATAGTGGGGGAGTGGCCAAGATGACGGGATCCTGTAGCCACACCCCTGCACGTCCTGAGTTGGGTGCAGTGAGCCCATGTTCCTAACTCCCGCCCCCCCCCCCCCCCCCCCCCCCCCCCTCCCGGAGGGTGTGAACCGTACAGAAAATATTTGAAGGCAGAAATGTTAGGATTTGTTTCGGAACCCCTTGGACACCCCTCTAATGACTGATTAGGCATTTGGACATTTTCAATTAGCTTAATTGGGCAAATTTTACGTGTCATTATTGAGGTTAAAAAAATTGCCTCAAATGACCCCAGAATTATTATTATTATTATTATTATTATTATTATTATTTTTATGCATCCCAAATTTAATGAAAGTATTTGTTTCAATGAATTATTTTTATTTTTAAATAATTTTTATTTATTTTTGGTGGGGGGGAATTAAAGGGACCTCAAAAATTATCCCCAAATCACCTTTTTTCTACTTTTTTTTTGCAGCTTTTTTAGTTTAATTCATTTGTAATTTGTTGTAATTCGTAATTTGTAGCTGAATGCTGAGTACCGAGTGCAGAGGCAATCCAGCACATATATTACATACAACATTACATGCATGTTTACATGTGTTAACCGGCCCCACCCCTACAATGTATGGTTGGCGCTGCAGCCGACGGGCAACAACCGCCACTGATCATTAACATTGGGCATATTAGAGAGGATGAAATATGACTCTGGGAGTAGAGAAAGCTTGCTGATAGGAAGTGCTGATAAAAAACACAGGTGAATCTCCTGGATCTCCAAATTGTTTCGTGAAAAACAAGATGAAATTTGTAGTATTGTTTTTGTTTATTTTTTAATTGGCTCATCGTTACTCCTGATAATAGCATGAGTCACGGAAAGTTAACCAATCTTGTGGCATGGTGACATCCACAGGTCACTTTGCCTTGGGTGTGCAGAGTTTGAAGTTACTGTGGTAGTCTGTGTAATGGGACAATGTGAAAGATATACCGGAATATTTTATACTGACATAAAACCATTTTATAATCTCTGCCTTACCTGACTGGGAGCTGTAATGCTGAGCTCTCTCTCAGAGGCTGCTGATTACCTACTTTTCAGAATGTCTGAGATGTACGCAGGCAAAATAAGTGAGAAAAAGCCGGCTGCTGAATATAATATTGTTCACATTAACAGGAGAGACTACAGAAGCTAATTGTGTACAGTTATTAACACAGGTACCATGCTAGATAAAAATAAGTTATGCAGCTATCATCCACCCACTTTGGGGTCTATTTACTAAGCCTTGGGTGATAAAGAGATAAAGTGGACAGAGATAAAGTACCCGCCAACCAGCTCCTAACTGCCATGCAGCGGTGCAAGTATGTGGGTATGACTACGCTCGGCATAGGCGTGCACAGCACATTTTATTAGGGGGTGCACCATTGGAGGGGTGTGTCTAGCACCGCCTTTTGGGCACGTCTAGTACCATCTATTGATGGTCAACGCAATATAAAATATCCACCCTTGTACCAATCCTAATAATGCAGATGCATTGTCAGATGTTGTGGTGTGCACCAAACAAACACCCCTGATGGCACTCACTACAATTACAGTGCTCCTCCTCAGCCTGGTCTGGCTCCCCCTCTCTTTCCCCTGCAAGCTGCAGCAGCTTACTTACAAGTCAGTCACTCACTGACACTGACTGTTGCAGACTAGTACTGATGCTGCTGGAAAAATGAGTGACGTGTCAATGCTGCTGCCGGCCGTCTGCTAGTACTGAATTTGTCTTCCTAAGAGGAACAGTGGCTGCATGCTGATCCTCATCAGTGGCTGGCTTTGGCATAGCATAGAAGGAAAGAGGTGGGCATGTGGTGGGTGTGACGGTTGGGCGTGCGAGCAGCATGACATCATCACGTCACATAATGCTGTTTTTGTACATGGAGGTGGAGTCGGGAGTTTGTGGCACCCTTGACAAACCCAGGCATCCAGTCAGTAATGCAATCCTGAAAGGGTGCAGCACAGAGGGGACAGTAATAAGCCTGCTTGGCGATCGCTGCATCAGGCATGTGAGATCGGAGTGCTGGACATTAGGGAGTGCCTGTGCACACCAGGCACCCCCCCCCCTGCGCACGCCTATGACGCTCGGGTATGGAGTACCCTTAAGAATTTGGCAGCGGGTACGCAGTACCCACTACCACACACTTTGCCATTACCACAATTATAATGTGCCACAAAGCAACAAGACCATGGTGCTTGGCAGCATGATGGCTCCTCCCACTTTGTCAGGGTTACTGGGAGTATGACAGTGGCTGTATTTTCCTGTTATAATGGAGGCATTACTATTGTTATTATATTGGGGGCATTACTATATATTTCTAATATACTGGAGGTATCACTATATATTTCTATTATGCTGGAGGCATTACTATATATTTTTAGCCTTGCCTCCAGATTCCAAAAACAAAAAGGGTCTGTTGTGTGGCCACGCTGCTAGTGTCATGTAGCCACTCCCACTAGCAGCAAGTGGCCACACCCCTCACAACACATGACTACACCCATTTTTCGGCACTCAGTACCACTAAGAAAATATTTCTACTTGCGCCGCTGATGCCATGTCACAGGCTGTGTTTGAAAAATGACAGAAACTGATTGGCTGGTACTTTATCTCCGTCCACTATGGGGTCTATTCATGAAGCAGTGAAAAGTGTGGAGAAGTTAGCCTGTGGAGAAGTTGCCCATGGCAACCAATCAGCTGCTCCGTACAATTGTATAGTATGCAAATTATAAATGTTACTTTAATGCTGATTGGTTGCCATGGGCAACTTTTCCACTGGCTCACTTCTCCACACTTTTCACTGGTTCATGAATAAACCCCTTTATCTCCATCCAAGGCTTAGTAAAGCCCTTTGTCTGGTATGTCCTGCTATAAGGAGAGAGAATTGACAGCATAGGAAAGGAATGAGTTAAACATCTTGTGAGGGGTGGACCTAGCTGGTAGGAAAGTACAGCCCTTGGAAAGAGGGGAGGGTTAGTATATATAGGGAAGGATAGGCCATTTTGTCTCTCTCTGGTTGGTGAAATTGCCTTTGAGTGGGTGAGTGCTGCATAGCAGGCTTCCCAACTTTTACTGTGTTTCCCCTGGGGCTCATTGAATTTCGTTTAAAACCCTCCCCTGCATTCCTCCTCTACACTTCACCATGACTGCCCGCCCTCGCCGTTCCGCCGGGGTCCCAGCTCGATACCGCGCACCTGGCGGTGGGGCTGGGCCCGGGGAAGAGGTGGCTGGCCTGGGGGACGGGGCCCCGTCCCCCAGGGCATCCACGGGCTCGGGCAGGGCCGCGGTGCGGCGGCCCGGGTCAGCTTTGTCGCTGGGTTCCAGGCCGGCTTTGCCGGAAGGACTTGAGCGGCGGGGTAGGCCAGCAGTGCGTCCCGGCCGCCCGGAGGTGGAAGGGCGGCTGCCTTCACCTCCGAGCGCGGCGGGTGATTAGTGGGAGTCGGGCGACCGCGGGCGCGCACATGCGCGCCGCGGTGGGCGCCCGTCCGTGGAGCCGCACGGGGCTCATATTCAGCTCCCTGTCACTAGGCAGCGTGGAGGGGCCAGAAGGGAGTCGGCTGCCAGCCGCGCAAGGTCTGTCACTGGGCCTCGCGCGGCGGATCTGCAGGAGGATGCGGCCGGGCGGGAAGCGGTGGGACGCGCGCACGAGGTGCGCGCGCACCCACGCTTGCTTCCGGTGTCGCCGTTCGCGCACGGGGGCGCGCAGCGGCGTCGCCAGCCTCCCTGTCTCCCCAGCTCGCTCCCCTGCAGCCGGAGTCCGGCGGGGGGCGGGGGGGGGAGGAGAGGCAGGGCTCAGAGAGGTGTAAGCAGGGCTCTGCAAGCAGGGAGGAACGGCCAGGGGGAACACGAGGGGTTAGAGGCACTAGGAGTCGGGGCGCGCGCACGAGGTGCGCGCGAGCCCGTGCTCACGGCAGGCGGTGCCGTTCGCGCATGTGCGCGCGCATGTGCGCGCGCAGCTGCGCCGCACGTCTCTCTGTCTCCCCAACTCGCTCCCCTGGAGCCCGATGCCAGCGGCTTGCGGGGGAGGAGGGGGGGCAGGGAAGGGGTTGGTGGCCGCAGGGCTGCTGCGGGCGCTAACCGGCCTCGCCGCAGCTCCCTCCCAGCGGGCGGAGATGGCTCCGATCTGCAGGGGGAGGGGGCGAGTGTAGGCTCGGAGAGCGACAGCAGCGCGGGCGCCGACGGCCAGTCCCTCGGTAGAGACGGAGTGTGGTGGGGGACTGGTTCGCAGTGGGTCAGGGGCGCCCCCTTTTCCCCGCCAAGGCGGACAGGTCGGCAGACGTCGGGCCCCCGGATGACGCCCGTCGGGCATCATGCGGGTAGGCGCGCGCGGGCCCCGGCTGGGGGTACTGGGGATCCGGCGCCGCGGTTTGGGGCAGTCAGGGCCCCTCCGGAACTCTGGCGTCGGCTCTGGCCATGGTGGTCGCGGCATTAGGGCCGCTGGCTGCGGCTGCATCACCAGGGGTAGCGGCAAGCTCCGACGCGGCCGCGATGGAAGTCGGGTCCGGAAGGCGGTCAGCTTCAGCGGCGCAGCGAATTGCCACACCTGCAGGGAGCTCGGGGAGGCCGCCGCGGACCTGGAGCACTGTCCGGAACAGGACGGGCAGGGACGCGCTGCGGGGACAACCCCCTCACGAGTTGCTCGGCATGCGCCGCGGTTGCTTCCTGGGTCTTTCGCCCCTTTCTCTCCTGCAGGGGATCGCGGCAAAGTGGAGATGGTGGAGTACGAGTAAGAAGACGTCGGTTCTGCCACGCCGGAGGATTCCGTGTCGGTGCAGTCGACGGGATCAGGTGAGGTGTTACAGTCGGTAGCGGGCTCCTCCACGAGTTCCAGTTCTCGCAGCTTTTCCTCTTCCTCCTTTTCCTCTTCTCTGTCGTCGCAGGCGTCCGAAGTCAGTAGCGCGACTAGGGCGAGGAAGCAGGCGACTAAATTCGCCAAGAGGGCGGCGGGGCAGCAGAGGAGGCGGAAGAGGCGCAAGCGGCTTAGCGAGGAAGCTCACAGGGCCAAGAAACGCCGCGATTTGCCCGGGGTTTTTCGGTGCGACTACACTGCAGTGATGCGGGGCCTGCAGGATAGCTGCCGCAGGGGGACTTCGTGGATGTGTTCGTCTTGACGAAGGAAGCGAAGAAGGAGTATAGGTCGGCGGCTGCAAAGAAGGGCATCGGGGCCGAGGCCTTCCGTACCTTCGATAACTGGCTGGCCGGTTTTTGGGTCTTCGCGGCGTGCTACCTGGAAGATAGGCCGGACGAGCACATGAACGTGATTCGGTACCTGCATCTCATACATGACATGCAGCGCACATCTTCTGAATCGGAGTGGCGTAGGTATGACCAGGAGTTCAGGGAGAAGCAGGATGGTTTGCAGGTCATGGACTTTGGGTTCAAGGACGTCGAGGTCTGGCTTAAAGTCACTCGGGCTTCGCAGCAGGCGGAGGAGCCCCGGAAGCCGGGGGCGGGCGGGCACCGCGCAGGGTCGTCCGCCCAAGGGTCCGGCGCGGACGGCGGATCGGCCAAACCAGGTAGGTCGGCCGTCCGTACAGGGGGGCGAGCCGCCACAAAAGGAAAATGTTTTGCGTTTAACAACGCGGCCTGTTCCTTCGGCAAGCAGTGTCGTTTTCGACACTTGTACTTGCAATGCGGCGGATCCCACCCAGCCTCCTCCTGCTTCAAAGGCAGTCGTCAAGGTACCCGGGGTAAGCAAACTTATCCCAGGCAGGCCGCGGGCGGGAGCGCTCCACAGAGCTCCAACGCCAATTGATTTAGAGACGATGGGCAAGTGGTTAAATTGGTATCCAAACAGGGCGGATGCAAAATTTCTGTTTTCCGGTTTTAGTTTTGTTTTCGCTTACCTGTTGCGAGCGAGGTGTCGGTTCGGGCCCAGCGGAACCTTCAGTCTGCCCGAGCCTTGCCGTTTGTGCTGAGGGAGAAAGTGGATACGGAGGTCATCTCTCCAGTGGGGGTGGTTCCAGAGAAGACTCGGGGCGCTTTTCGGCTTATTCAACATCTTTCTTACCCGTCGGGGACGTCGGTCAATGACGCGATACCGCCGGCTCATTGTTCGGTGGTTTATCAGTCGTTTGACGAGGCATTGGCGCTGGTCCGCAGTTACGGGACTGGGGCACTCATGGCTAAGATTGATGTTGAGTCCGCTTTTCGGTTGCTGCCGTTACATCCGGACTCATTCCGTTTTATGGGGTTTCGGATCGGAGCGGAGTATTTCATCGACAAATGTTTGCCGATGGGGTGTTCCGTTTCATGCTCGTTTTCGAACGGTTTAGCACGTTTCTACACTGGTGCGTGGAGTCTTCGTCAGGGGGTCATGGGGTCGCCCATTACCTCAATGACTTCCTGTGTGCGTGTCCGGCACATTCACCACGGTGCGGCGACTTGCTTTTCAGCATCCGAGCCCTGTTTTTCCACTTCGGCGTTCCAGGGCCGAGGATAAAACAGAGGGACCGTCCTCCTGTTTGTCCTTTTTGGGGATCGAGATCGACACAGTGGCAGGTTCGTGTCGGCTGCCTCGGGACAAGGTGGTGAAGCTCCGCGAAGCTATTGGCCGGTTCAAAGGGTCGCGTAAAGTCACACTGCGGCAGGCGCAGTCCTTGCTGGGCATGTTGAACTTTGCTTGTCGGGTGATCCCGATGGGCAGGGTTTTCTGCCGGAAGCTGGAAAGGGCGACTGCGGGGTGTGCCAGACCACATAATTTCGTGCGATTATCCTCCGAGATTAAACGGGATTTGGCCATATGGGCCTCATTCCTGGAGGATTTCAACGGGGTGTGTATATGGCAGGCTCCAACGGTGGACAGCGCTAGGTTGCAGTTGTTCACCGACGCTGCGGGGGCCTCTGGATTCGGATGCTATCTGGAGGGATCTTGGTGCGCGGCTTCGTGGCCGGCGGGATGGCATCACGAAGGCTTAACCAAGGACCTTTTGCTTCTGGAGCTTTTCCCCATTATGGTGGCGCTGGAGGTCTGGGGCGATCGGCTGGCTCATCGCAGCATCTTGTTTAGATGTGACAATCTGGGCGTGGCGCATGCGATAAATAACAAGAGGGCGAAGTCGCTGGTCGTTCTGCGGGTGCTGGGACAGTTGCTGTTGACATGCCTACGTCGGAACGTGTGGTTCCGCGCACAACATGTGCCGGGGCTGGAGAACGGAATTGCCGACGCTCTGTCACGAGGGCAGTGGGAAAGGTTTTGTTTGTTGGCACCGGAGGCCGACGAACATGGTTTTCATTGTCCCGGTTATGTTGGGCAGGTGATCGGGCAGGACTGGAGGGTCTAGCGTTGCGGTCAGTCGCGCCAACCACGCTTAAGGCTTACGGACAAGCTTGGAGCGAGTGGGAGGAGTTTGTTTAAGGACGAAGTCAGCAAGGTAAGAGCGGGCATCGGATGATGCTTTCTTTTATTTGGCAGCTGTATGTTTCGGGTGGGTCCAGAGCGGTGGTATCCCGGTACTTGGCCAGAATTTCGTTTTTCAGCAAAATAAAGGGCATCCCCGACGCGACTAAGAGCGGGATTCTGCTGAAGGCGATGAAAGGATGGGCGCGAGTCGCGCCGACGCCGCCTGACAGGAGGAGGCCCATTGATGCGGCCTTGTTGCCGGATGTTATCAGGGCTGTTGGAGGTGTCGCGTCGTCCATGTTTGAGTCGCTGTTGTTCAGTTTGGCGTTCTCAATGGCTTACCACGGGGCCTTTAGGGTTTCGGGATTGGTAGCGCCTTCTAAGCGAGCAGATTCGCGCATGCTTGTCGGGGACGTGGTGGTGAATGAGAGGTCCTTTCTATGCAGATTGCGTCGGTCTAAGACGGACCAAGTGGGGAGAGGCCGATGGGTCACCTTGGTTCCGGCACTTGAAGAGAGCGTTTGCCCAGTTAGGTTGGCAGTGCAATAGGAGGCAGTACGGCCCGACGGTCGGGGGCCATGGCTGCTGCATTATGACGGGCTGCCGGTGACGAAGTATCAATTTCGTTGGATGCTGGGTCGCTGTCTTGCGAGCTTGGGCCTTCCACCCGCTGCGTTCGGGACGCATTCCTTCTGCGTAGGGGCTGCGACATCGGCTGCGGCGGCGGGATTTTCCATGGCTGAGATCCAGGCGGTGGGGTGATGGAAGTCGTCAAGTTACAGACGGTATATTCGCCCCGTTGCATGAGATGTTGGCTCGCGCGTAGTTTGTTGTTCAGTTACAGTTGTTTCAATCATGTTGTACAGTTCAGTACGTTATGGTGTTGTGCGTGTGTTTGTCTCCCCTTTTTATCCTACTCAGGGATAAGCTACTCGCCGTTGCTGGCATGAGCTGGCAGCGGGGGTCTGGAGTTATTTTGCGGTTTTTGGCCTGACTTGACGGACTGAATTCTAATCCACAATTCGGCTAATCTGTTCTAATCAGAGTCCCTCAGCAGGTCTTTACGCTTTCACCTCCAGCTGAGTTTCTTACATGTTTTACCCCTTTTTTAACCCCCCCCCCCCTCCCCGTTTATTTTCTTAAATTTTGTTTTAATCTTTCCCATTTGTGTGTTCATGTTCAAAGTGCTTCAAATTGGCTGGAAGCTCGTGCAGATCGGCTAGGCCGTGACTTCTGCAATAACGAAAGCTCAATTTTTTCTTTTTGGCAGATCCTTCAGGTTAATGCATTTAATAAACAGTGGTTTAGATTATTAGTAACCAATTTTACCCCTTTTTTCCTCCTCTTCAGGTTTGTTGGAAGATGACTTGACTATTTGGGTGGTTGACCACTCTTATGTCTATTGGGCCGCCAAGTTTTTGGCCTCGGTGGAGGCTCAGAGGTTTCCTAGGGCTCAGAGAGTGCGTTGGCTTGGTTGGCGAGGGATGATGTGGAAAGATCTGAGGAGTAGACTAGTCAGACAGGCCAGCAAGCATGGAGTCCCTAGGGTGCTGGTTGTTCATCTAGGTGGCAACGACCTGGGGAAGAGGACATCCTTGGAGCTGCGGTGGGCCATGATACAGGATCTGGCAAATGTGGCCGCAGCATGGACCAATTGAGTATTGGTGTTCTCCTTGATGGTGCCAAGGTTGAGTTGGCGAGGGGTGACGGACGGACGCGTAATTGATGAGGCCAGGCAGAAGGTGAATGGGGCGGTGGCGAAGTGGGTGCTGTCCCACGGAGGCAAATTAGTTCGCCACCCTAGGATTCGGTTCCGAGACAGTCACCTTTTTCGGCCTGATGGTGTGCACCTATCCAATGAGGGGATGATGTTTTTCCTGGAGGATCTGTTCCTAGTGTTGCAGGAGTTAGGGTGAGGTTATGGTGGCGGTGCGAGGACTCTGGGGAGGAGTCTTTCGCTGTTGGCGGAAAAGAACGTCAGTTTGTTGTTGTATGGTAAGCTGTAGTGATTTACAGTTTGATTTGGTTTAGGTGCACTCACCTCCATCGACTTATTGGCCGCTCGACCACCCGACCGGGAGGCAGCGGAATGGGCACCCCTCCGGGTGGGAAGTCATTGTGGGGGTGGAGCTAGCACCTATTACCGTTTTGATAGTTTGTATTTAAATTAAGATGGTTTTGATTTTAGCATTTTTAAGGTTAGCGTCAGTCTAATAGAGCCGTTCTTTTTTCTGCCACCATATGCCGGCTGTTTCGGCATCTTAACAAAAGTTTTTCATTTACAGGTTTGCTATGGTTAGAGTCAAATAAATAGCTAGCAATTTTTCTGCCAAATTCAAGTCTCCGTGTCTTTATTTCTTGGTATGAGAGGTAACGAAGGCTTACTTAGAACGAAGGGGTCCACCAAATGTCACTAGGATGTTTAGGAGAGAGAATTGACAGCATAGGAAAGGAATGAGTTAAACATCTTGTGAGGGGTGGACCTAGCTGGTAGGAAAGTACAGCCCTTGGAAAGAGGGGAGGGTTAGTATATATAGGGAAGGATAGGCCATTTTGTCTCTCTCTGGTTGGTGAAATTGCCTTCCCGCCCTCCCACCCTGTTTGGTAGAGGTTCTGGCACGGAGTGCATTGGCATTAAATTGTTGGCTGGTGTTATCGTTGGCTATTTATTGGCGGAAAAGAACGGCAGTTTGTTGTTGTATGGTAAGCTGTAGTGATTTACAGTTTTATTTGGTTTAGGTGCACTCACCTCCATCGACTTATTGGCCGCTCGACCACCCGTCCGGGAGGCAGCGGAATGGGCACCCCTCCGGGTGGGAAGTCATTGTGGGGGTGGAGCTAGCACCTATTACCGTTTTGATAGTTTGTATTTAAATTAAGATGGTTTTGATTTTAGCATTTTTAAGGTTAGCGTCAGTCTAATAGAGCCGTTCTTTTTTCTGCCACCATATGCCGGCTGTTTCGGCATCTTAACAAAAGTTTTTCATTTACAGGTTTGCTATGGTTAGGGTCATATAAATAGCTAGCAATTTTTCTGCCAAATTCAAGTCTCCGTGTCTTTATTTCTTGGTATGAGAGGTAACGAAGGCTTACTTAGAACGAAGGGGTCCACCAAATGTCACTAGGATGTTTATGCATACAGCATCATTTAAATTAGCTGCTTAGAAACTGAAATACTTCCCCCAGTATGACAATAACGGAGACAGTTTATGGGGGGTATTCCATTAGTGGAGATAAGGCACCGGAATATCCAGCAGACTAATGATTTTTCAGGTAGTTCCTTGGCACCCCATAAGGGTGGGTGGCCCTCTGGCATCCCGCCCACTTCCTAGTGAAGTGGGCAGGATGGAGAGTGAAATGCCAGGAGCTGCAGATCTGAGGGGAGAGGGCGGGATTCGATTCAATGAGAATTATGGCCTTTTGGTCCCGCCTCTCTTCATAGACTCGTAATTTGTGGTACTATGCAGCTATGGGGGCGGGACTTAATAGCACAAAGCACTCGGCCCCGCCACCTCAATAGCCAGCTGCAATTCCTCTCTGGGCTTCTCCTGGAGAGTAGTTTAAAAAAACGTCGGCAAGTAAGGGTGAGAGGTAAGTGGCTGCATCATCAGCTCCTCAGCTGGGAGGTTGATATAAGGCTGTGGCATCATAGACAAACTCCATGTTCCCAGAATAACAGTGACATGAAAGAGCCACAGCTTCATAGATAGGATGGTGCTGGCTGCATCTCCTTAATGTCATTGGTTGGTACTCTGTGGGGGCACCTCATGGACATTAAAAACACTGGATGTAACAGTATGTCATTGATTCATTGTTTTAGGCATCACCTAGTCATTCAGATATACCAATCATCAGATACAGGAACAGGATTTAGCTAGCAATGGAGAAAACCAAGTTTAAACAACAACCGTCATCAGCCACAGTTTATCATAGAGATGCAGGTAGATTATCTGCAGTGCAACCAGGCTGTTACTGTACAACAAGATTACTGCAATCCCCCCTCCCCCCACCTAGGCAAATTGCTCAATTAACTAGAGATGAGCGGGTTCGGTTCTCTGAGATCCGAACCCCCCCGAACTTCACCCATTTTACACGGTTCCGAGGCAGCCTCGGATCTTCCCGCCTTGCTCGGTTAACCCGAACGCTCCAGAACGTCATCATCCCGCTGTCGGATTCTCGCGAGATTCGTATTCTATATAAAGAGCCGCGCGTCGCCGCCATTTGCACTCGTGCATTGGAGATTGAACGGAGAGGACGTGGCTGTGTTCTCTCCCTGAAAAGCTCCGTAATCTGTGCTCAGTTTGCTGCAAATATCTGTGCTCAGTGTGCTGCAAATAATCTGTGCTCAGTGTGCTGCAAATATCTGTGCTCAGTGTGCTGAAAATATCTACGTTCTCTGCCTGAAAACACTCCATATCTGTGCTCAGTGTGCTGTAAATATCTGTGCTCAGTGTGCTTTATTGTGGGGACTGGGAACCACCAGTATATAATTATACTTATAGTAGTACAGTACAGTAGGCCATTGCTGTATCTTGCAGCTCTGTGTCACTGCAAGTATCCATTCCATATCTGTGCTGTATTATTGTGAGCAGTATATAGTAGGACAGTGCAGCATTTTGGTGACCAGCAGTATACATATATAGTACAGTACAGTAGGCCATTGCTCTATCTTGCAGCTCTGTGTCACTTCTAGTATCCTGATCAGTGCTCAATATCTGCTGCATTGTTGTGACCAGTATGTATACTGTACTGTGCGACTTGTGTTATACACCTGGTGATTATACATCCTGTAATCTGTACTGAGCGATGTGTGAGATACACCTGGGGATTATACACCCTATATACTGTACTGTGTGATGTGTGAGATACACCTTGGGATTATACACCCTATATTATTATTATTATCCTTTATTTATATGGCGCCACAAGGGTTCTGCAGCGCCCAATTACAGAGTACATAAATAATCAAACAGGAAAACAGCAACTTACAGTTGATGACAGTATAGGACAAGTACAGGGTAAATACACATAGTTACATCAGCAGATGACACTGGAATAAGTATCAGGTGGCAGAAGACTGCTGGATGTGGAACAGTTGAAGATTATTAAAGTAAGACAAAGGATAAGCACATGAGGGAAGAGGGCCCTGCTCGTTAGAGCTTATAATCTAAAGGGGAGGGGTAGACAGACAGGGGTGACACAGATGGGGTACATAGAGAACGTGGAACAGAGGGTTAGGATGAGATTTGGCTGGGTTTGGTGAAGAAGTGGACCCCCAGAAGGCACAAGTCAATACTTAACATTGCAACATTTTACTGGGCTATGCAGGAGAAAATTAAAAATAGGGGGGAAAAAAGAAAAGAATCGATAACTTCTACCGCTTTCAAAAAGGTCAATGGAAGCTGAAATAATGGACAACTACCTCATGGAAGCCAGATACAGTATACCAAACAGTACTTAGCAGAGTTAGGAATGAGTGCTTATGAAATACAGTAACATTTTGTCATAATATTTCAGAAACTGCATGGCTGGTCTCTTGCACTCTTTTGCTCTAATACACCACCTGCTTTAGGATTTATATTCAAAAACATTATGTCTCCATAATCCCAAAAACGTCAGTCTTCTTGGAAAGTGGTTTGTTCCTTTGTAAGGGAAAGAGAACAAACGTTCTCAAACAACGGTTTCTCAATTTCTTTTTCCTCTGGGAAGGGATTGTGGATTCGCAGGAATATCTGAGCATTTCTGTAATCAGAAAGCAGAGACTTTCTACAAATATTTACGAATAATTCCAGTGATTTTGTCATTTTCTTCCAGTGATTTGGACCAATAATACCATTGATTAGAACGAATAATTCCAGTGATTTTGTCATTTTCTTCCAGTGATTTGGACCAATAATACCATTGATTAGAACGAATAATTCCAGTGATTTTGTCATTTTCTTCCAGTGATTTGGACCAATAATACCTTTGATTAGAACAAATAATTCCAGTGATTTTGTCATTTTCTTCCAGTGATTTGGACCAATAATACCATTGATTAGAACAAATAATTCCTGTGATATTGAGGTGTTTGTGTCGCTTAGCCGTCCAGCGACCACAGTGCACCTCTTTTTCTCTTTTCTTTGCATCATGTGCTGTTTGGGGCCAATTTTTTGAAGTGCCATCCTGTCTGACACTGCAGTGCCACTCCTAGATGGGCCAGGTGTTTGTGCCGCCCTCTTGGGTCGCTTTGCTTAGTCATCCAGCAACCTTGGTGCAAATTTTAGGACTAAAAATAGTATTGTGAGGTGTGAGGTGTTCAGAATAGACTGGAAATGAGTGGAAATTGTGGTTATTGAGGTTAATAATACTATAGGATCAAAATGACCCCCAAATTCTATGATTTAAGCTGTTTTTGAGGGGGTTTTGAAAGAAAACACCCGAATCCAAAACACACCCGAATCCGACAAAAAATTTTCATTGAGGTTTTGCCAAAACGCGTCCGAATCCAAAACACGGCCGCGGAACCGAATCCAAAACCAAAACACAAAAAATTTCCTGTGCACATCTCTACAATTAACAGAGGTGGTGATAGTGCCTGACATCCATATAGCTGAATGGGATGCAGTCAATATGCCGGCTGTTGGGATCCCGGCGTTCAGGAGACCGGCGCTGTAATTCCGACAATAAACGCGGCCTATTCCTAAGTGGGAATAGAACCAGGCCTAATGAGTGGCGAGCTGAGCAAGCCATGGAGCAGACTCGCTGTCTCGCTGCCGGAATTCCGTCAGACTGGATGCTGCTGTCGGTATAGTGACAGTCGGCAGCCCATCTGCCAGGATTTCATATGTATTCCAGCTGAATGTGGGTCAGCATATTACCAATAGCCTCTTCTACTGAATACATTTTCATTGTTCAAGGCTCTCAGCAAAGTGATACCCAGATAGTGTGTCACAACTGTTGATATTGGAGTGCACTACTGCGCATACTCCGTGTTGGTTCCTGAGGGGAGGTTTCATTCCCTTAGCCAAGATGGGCGCTGTAGTTAATACTGCGCATGGACGGCGCCATCTTGCTACTGTGAAGACGTGACATGGTAGGAGACAGACATCTCCTACTTAGTTCCAGTGAGACTCTACAATTACCTATGATTACCGCTGTTCCAGCATCCCTGTGCGGGTGTAGTATGAGTGGCCAACGCTCGGGATCCCGGCACCCAGCATAACGGCGCCGGGATCCTGACCGCTGGAATGCCAGTAGCGAGGTGAGCGCAAAAGAGCCCCTTGCAGGCTCGCTGGGGTGGACACCCCAAGTGGGAGAATAGTTGTAGGTATACCGGCATCGGTAAGCTGTGCGCCGGGATCCCGACAGCCAGTATATTAAGTGCCATGCCCCTGCATGGCTACTGCTTGTATATACAGATTGGGTGGGGAATCGAGCTAACCCCTCTCCACTATAAATCTAACCAGTGAATTACAATGAGTGCGGCTGTACCTACTACCTTCAATAAACCATCCTACTGGTTAAGCAATATGGCTGTTACAGTATTAGGACATTCTGCAGGTGTGTACATACCTTCTGCCATATCACTGCTCCTGTACACACATTCTGTCGAACAACAACACATTGTAGGGATGACGTGCTTGAGGTAAATTAGTATTGTGAAGCAGGTTAAGGAGATAATCAACGAAATGTAAGATGTATGAAAATATTTAGGCTTGGTCTGGTTGAGTACTGGGCTTCATGTGATGGGGTTGTAGGGATGATAGGCTACAAAGGAATCCACACTTCTAAAGCTTTGGTAGTGCAGCAGAGATACTGATTAAGAATTCATTGTGGCCCCTTGGCAGTCAAAGGCACTTAGAACACAGTAACCTAAGCTTCGGGTGACCACAATAATTTTATTGTTGACATTTGTTTATATAGAAGCAGCATACTCTGCAGACCTTCACAATTGGGTAACAATCCATAATAACCTTCTCTCCTGGAATGTCTTAAGAGACTCAAGAATTTTCGGAACACTCAATGCGATCTACGTTGAATTTTCTATACAATGACGCAAATTGCATCTGTGTACAGTGAGGTGTCCATTGCGCGACTGTAGCTACTCCCCTATCATACATACACACACTACCTACACCTCCAACCTAGCTGCCCTCTCTGGGATTCTATCAAAGTCTTCGTACATGTATTAAAAGTTGGGAAATATGGAACAAACAGAGTAACGCAATAAGACTGGGTACTAAGGACAGACAAAGCAGTAAGAGGGCCCTGCTAACACAATTTAGATAACTGATGTTAGAAAGTAAAATTATGAGTACATACATTCATTCGTGGACGATTATATAGCTAACATGGAGTGAACATATATGATGACAACAAAATAGTTTCTATGGCAACAATACTCTTGAAACAGATACTGAAGCGGATGGTAAGGCAACAGCAAAGAAGTGAGGAATGGATCTACTGACGGTAAGAGATGGGGCACATTGTGTCATCATTTCTTTGGGAAGGGAAGATGAAAATAGAAACAGATCTGTGCTGTTGGCATAGAGAATGCGTGTGCTACAAATTAATCGGTTCTATATACACAGGAGTAGGCTACTGAATCATTTCCCAATGCTTCAGAAACTTCCAAAAGACCCTAGTGAAACCAATCGGTAGCTCCTTGTATTCTTGAAATTGACCTTTTTTATGACCGAATTAGATTAAGAACAGCTATTAAAAAATATATATATATTTTTACAATTTAAAAAATATTTTTTGGGGGGACATCAGACTACCGATGATCGGACCATCAAGGATTTACATTTTCCGGGTGGCTGCTCCTCTCTGCAACCGCCAGGTGAACACTGAGGTGAGGCTGCTTATTTTACATTTCTCCAATCAGCAGTGGTCGGCTGCACGGCAGGCACTGGGAGAGGGAACCAGGAAGCAGAGGGGCTGAGCTGTCCCACTGAGATTGGCAGCTGCTGGAAGATTATCTTCCAGCATCTGTCCAGTGGTTGTTTCTGACTGGTCGCATCAGATGTGACCATGTCAGGGAAAGCCCAGCTTGTTGTGTTCTCACATCTGATGCCACCATGCCGGTGGTTACAATTTCTACTGTAAAATGTAAACAATTTCTACGGAGCCAAAGAATTATGTTGAATAATTAATGCTTAATCAAATTGTCTATATTATTTTTACATTGTAATACACAGTTCATCGTAAAATCCCCTCAAGTATCATCAAGGTCGCACTAAAAGCTGACATGAATGCACAGGAGACAAGGACAGAAAGTGTTAAATGTTGCAACAAATGCATTCCTGTAGTAAGTGTGGTACAATCCCATCTCTATAGCAAACAGCAATAAAGAAGATTCCTCAGACATCATCCGTGGTGTTCACACCTGAGTTACACATGTCAGAGAGGAAAGAGGGAGCTGTAAATGCTACCATGGGTAGGCTATGGTGATTCTATAATGTCACATAGCTACGTGAATGTGTATCTCCTTTGTCAAGGTCAAAATCTGTTTTTTTGGATGGACCGTCTCCATACGTTTCTCTGCATGCAAACCTTCGATTAAACCATCTACATAAACTAATGAAATAATATCTTAGTAAACAAGGAAAAGCATAAACTAATATACAGATGGTCACAAATTCACAGCATCATAAATTCTCCCGGCTCTGCAGCATCAAATTGGCTCCTTCAGACCTGCTTCAGCTCATCTGCATGCTGCTCTGCATGTGAGCCGCAGTAAATAGCTGAGGTACAATTACATCCACCACCAAGTAATGACACTGTGCAAAGGAAAGTAGCGAGCCAGCATAGCTGGTCTGAAAACATACAGTCTTACGCTTGTTCACAGTATGTTGAGGGCTGCATTTTGGGGGTAATTCAGAGTTGATCGCAGCAGCAAATTTGTTAGCAGTTGGGCAAAACCATGCGCACTGCAGGTGGGGCAGATATAAAATTTGCAGAGAGAGAGTTAAGGTGGGTACACACTGGGCTATGTATATCGGCCGTTCTCTTGAACGGCTGATATATCTCGGGTCCGTTGGCCAGTGTGTACGGCCGATACGTCTGTGAACTCCATCGTTCACAGACGTATCGCGTCGGCCCCGCTGCACAGCCGACGGCCAATATATCTACCGATATATTGGCGCGTCGCTGTGTGTGTACGGGCGGTCGGCCGACCGCCCGTACACATGCTGCGCCGGCCAGCGGTGATTGACAGCTGAACTGGGCTGGCGTGTGCGCCCAGTTCATGACGTCAGTCCCTGACGGATCGGGCAGTGTGTATGCTCAACACACTGCTCGATCCGTCCATAGATATATCTGCCGATCAATTGATCGGCAGATATATCTACCAGTGTGTACCCACCTTTAGATTTGGGTGGGTTATTTTGTTTCTGTGCAGGGTAAATACTGGCTGCTTTATTTTTACACTGCAATTTAGATTTCAATTTGAACACACCCCACCCAAATCTAACTCTCTCTGCACATGTTATATCTGCCCCACCTGCAGTGCACATGGTTTTGCCCAACTGCTAACAAATTTGCTGCTGCGATCAACTCTGAATTAGGCCCTTTTGATCGCAGCAGGAATTCTGTTAGCAACTGGGCAAAACCATGTGCACTGCAGGGGAGGCAGATATAACATGTGCAGAGAGAGTTAGATTTGGGTGGGGTGTGTTCAATCTGCAATCTAATTTGCAGTGTAAAAATAAAGCAGCCAGTATTTACCCTGCACAGAAACAAAATAACCCACCCAAATCTAACTCTCTCTGCACATGTTATATCTGCCTCCCCTGCAGTGCACATGGTTTTGCCCAACTGCTAAAAAATTTCCTGCGGCGATCAACTTGGAATTACCCCCTTTGTCAGGTGGTTCTGTGTATCCCAGTTACAATAGATAGTGCAGTTTTCTGACAGTTGTTATGAAGATCTTTATTAGCAGTTATTTCTTTATTTACAGTTATTTATCAGTAATAGAGATGAGCGGGTCCGGTTCTCCGAGAACTAAACCCACCCGAACTTTGCAATCCGAGTCCGGCTCGGGACTTCCCTCCTTACTCAGATCCCAAATCGAGGCAAAATGTCCTGCTGTCGGATTCTCATGGGTTTTGGGTTCTATATAAGTCCCCAGTGATCGGCGCCATCCTCTCTCTGGCTGTGGAGAGTGTACTGGATGGACGTGTCTGTCTGCTGAATCTGAACAAGGGTGCTCTGTCTGCTGTATCTGAAAGGGGTGTTCTGTCTGCTGTATCTGAAAAGGGTGCTCTGTCTGCTGTATCTGAAAAGGGTGCTCTGTCTGCTGTATCTGAAAAGGGTGCTCTGTCTGCTGTGTCTGAAAAGGGTGCTCTGTCTGCTGTGTCTGAAAAGGGTGCTCTGTCTTTTGTTTCTGAAAGGGGTGCTCTGCTGTATCAGTCCAGGCGGAGTGCTCTGTCTGCTGTATCTGAAAAGGGTACTCTGTCTTTTGTTTCTGAAAGGGGTGCTCTGCTGTATCAGTCCAGGCGAGGTGCTCTGTCTGCTGTATCTGGAATGGGTGATCTGTGCGTCCATCCAGCGGCTCCGCGCCAGTGTAAAATTAAAATAATAAAAGCTAAAAACAAAAAGCCTAAAAATATAATTATAAAAAAAGATATTATTATTTTTTGTTTGTTTGTGCTGCACCCCAGTGTACTATACAATTTTTATTTTATTTTCATAAGTACTGTGACACTGCCTGTCAGACTGCAGTATATTATTTCCTACTCATGCGACACTGTTGGTGAAGGTCAACCGCAGTGTTCGATCACTATTTCTCATGCACACATGTATTGCGTGACGCTGTGGGTGAAGGTGGTACCACAGTAATATATTTTATTTTCTACTCATACATGTATTGTGCGACACTGTTGGTGAAGGTCACCCACCGTGTTCGATCAGTATTTCCTACTCATACATGTATTGTGCGACACTGTTGGTGAAGGTCACCCACCGTGTTCGATCAGTATTTCCTACTCATACATGTATTGTGCGACACTGTTGGTGAAGGTCACCCACCGTGTTCGATCAGTATTTCCTACTCATACATGTATTGTGCGACACTGTTGGTGAAGGTCACCCACCGTGTTCGATCAGTATTTCCTACTCATACATGTATTGTGCGACACTGTTGGTGAAGGTCACCCACCGTGTTCGATCAGTATTTCCTACTCATACATGTATTGTGCGACACTGTTGGTGAAGGTCACCCACCGTGTTCGATCAGTATTTCCTACTCATACATGTATTGTGCGACACTGTTGGTGAAGGTCACCCACCGTGTTCGATCAGTATTTCCTACTCATACATGTATTGTGCGACACTGTTGGTGAAGGTCAACCGCAGTGTTTGATTACTATTTCTGACTCATACACGTATTGTGCGACACCAGTACCTACAATAAGAAATTAAAAAAATCGACATAAATGAAAAATATTTTGCAAGACATGCACACTGGTGACTGGGAGTGATGAGGATGTGGAGACATAAAGTGTTGACTGAGAGGGAAGGAGGACATGGTGACATACACACTGCTGGTGGGGGGAGTGGGACAGGGAGATATATACACTGCTGGTGGGGGGAGTGGGACAGGGAGACATATACACTGCTGGTGGGGGGAGTGGGACAGAGAGACATATACACTGTCGGTGGGGGGAGTGGGACAGGGAGACATATACACTGCTGGTGGGGGGAGTGGGACAGGGAGACATATACACTGCTGGTGGGGGGAGTGGGACAGGGAGACATATACACTGCTGGTGGGGGGAGTGGGACAGAGAGACATATACACTGTCGGTGGGGGGAGTGGGACAGGGAGATATATACACTGCTGGTGGGGGGAGTGGGACAGGGAGACATATACACTGCCGGTGGGGGGAGTGGGACAGGGAGACATATACACTGCCGGTGGAGGTAGTGGGACATGGTGACATACACACTGCATGAGTATTATTAATAGCTGTCTAGAGTCCTCTGCAGCCTGCTGTCTTCCTGGTGGCACTTGTAAGTGCAATAAAAGTTTACTTTATTTTAAGTATAGTACATACTGTATATATCCATGTGCATACATATATACACATGTATATATACACACACACACACACACACACACACACACACACACACACGCACACACACATATGATATATATATATATATATACATGTGTATATATATATATAAGTGTACTGTATGTGTGTGTACATATATATGCATGTTTAATATGCTATGTATATGTGTATATGTATGTGTGTGTGTATATGTATATATATATTTGTATGTGTGCGTAGATATATATATATATATATATATATATATATACAGACACACTAGTTTTACGGATCCACCATATACTGGGTCACCTCAGTCCCCACCCCCGTGATTGGCTCCGCCCAGTTCTGGAACCCCCCCCATGCAAATCCTGCGTTTGCCACTGCACTGCTGGTGGGGAGGGGGTGGGGGCACGGAGACCTACACACTGCTGATGGGGGGGGGGGGGGGTAATGAATACATACACACTATTGGTGGGGAGAGGGTGACATGGTGACATACACTCTGCTGGTGGGGTGCCATGGACACATACATACTGATGGATGGACAGATAGACAGAGGTACCTCTCATCGTGATGATGTAGCCTCCAACAGCAGTTCCCTCCCCTTCCACACTGCCAGCCAGGAAAAAGATGAACACAGCATACCGCTGTAGCCCCACCCCCGCACGGGTCAGGTGAGCATGTGCTGGGCTTCACCAATCTGAGCTCAGCACACGCTCCTGTGACCCCACTGTAAGCAGGATACTCTACTGCTGCTTTTCTGTATTACACACCAAGAACCAGGCACTTCCCTAATGCGGTACTCCTAAAATCAGGAGAACAACATGGGTTAGGGAGAACTCATTGTTCTTCCTACAGTTTGATAAAAAAAAAAACATCAGGCAGTAGACGGGCCCCTTTGGGGCGGTCGGGCCCTAGGCAGCCACTTGTACTGCCTTCTGGAAAATCTGCATCTGATTACAACTATGCAATGCAACAATGCAATAACAAATATAAACTCCTATTCCTAACCTGGGTCATGATTTATACTATGATCTTTTAATGAATTCTAATTAAAGGGTTTATTAAATAAATTACCAAAACTACATGATGTTGTTTGATGAGTGCAATTAGATTGTCCATAAAGGATCTATTAATACAGAAATTATAAAAATATAAAATATGTAGGAAATAGACGTCCTGTCTGTTAGGAATCAAACTTTTCTATGTACTGTATCTATGTGTACAATTTAACATTTATACTTTTTGTACATTTAAATTCCTTTGAAATACTTTATATAGGAAAAAAGTCAGGGATGATCCCCAGATTATTAAGAATACAAGGTTCATTATACAATGGAATGAGATTTTAGACATCTGCTCATTTAGCCTTATGAAGCTCATTATAGAAGAAAGGGATTTGTCCATTAGAAAAATAGGGATAAATAGAAGACATTTAAGAAAAAAAATGAGAATTTGGAATCTTTAACCAAAAATAAACCTAAAAAGATTGAGAAAAGATGTAATAAATCAGAAAAATAGAAAATTTTCATGACATATAGAGGATTAGAAGAGTAATCTATATATATATATATATATATATATATATACACGTATATATAATAGAGATGAGCGCCTGAAATTTTTCGGGTTTTGTGTTTTGGTTTTGGGTTCGGTTCCGCGGCCGTGTTTTGGGTTCGAACGCGTTTTGGCAAAACCTCACCGAATTATTTTTGTCGGATTCGGGTGTGTTTTGGATTCGGGTGTTTTTTTCCAAAAACACTAAAAAACAGCTTAAATCATAGAATTTGGGGGTCATTTTGATCCCAAAGTATTATTAACCTCAAAAACCATAATTTACACTCATTTTCAGTCTATTCTGAATACCTCACACCTCACAATATTATTTTTAGTCCTAAAATTTGCACCGAGGTCGCTGTGTGAGTAAGATAAGCGACCCTAGTGGCCGACACAAACACCGGGCCCATCTAGGAGTGGCACTGCAGTGTCACGCAGGATGTCCCTTCCAAAAAACCCTCCCCAAACAGCACATGACGCAAAGAAAAAAAGAGGCGCAATGAGGTAGCTGTGTGAGTAAGATTAGCGACCCTAGTGGCCGACACAAACACCGGGCCCATCTAGGAGTGGCACTGCAGTGTCACGCAGGATGGCCCTTCCAAAAAACCCTCCCCAAACAGCACATGACGCAAAGAAAAAAAGAGGCGCAATGAGGTAGCTGACTGTGTGAGTAAGATTAGCGACCCTAGTGGCCGACACAAACACCGGGCCCATCTAGGAGTGGCACTGCAGTGTCACGCAGGATGGCCCTTCCAAAAAACCCTCCCCAAACAGCACATGACGCAAAGAAAAAAAGAGGCGCAATGAGGTAGCTGACTGTGTGAGTAAGATTAGCGACCCTAGTGGCCGACACAAACACCGGGCCCATCTAGGAGTGGCACTGCAGTGTCACGCAGGATGTCCCTTCCAAAAAACCCTCCCCAAACAGCACATGACGCAAAGAAAAAAAGAGGCGCAATGAGGTAGCTGTGTGAGTAAGATTAGCGACCCTAGTGGCCGACACAAACACCGGGCCCATCTAGGAGTGGCACTGCAGTGTCACGCAGGATGTCCCTTCCAAAAAACCCTCCCCAAACAGCACATGACGCAAAGAAAAAAAGAGGCGCAATGAGGTAGCTGACTGTGTGAGTAAGATTAGCGACCCTAGTGGCCGACACAAACACCGGGCCCATTTAGGAGTGGCACTGCAGTGTCACGCAGGATGTCCCTTCCAAAAAACCCTCCCCAATCAGCACATGATGCAAAGAAAAAGAAAAGAAAAAAGAGGTGCAAGATGGAATTATCCTTGGGCCCTCCCACCCACCCTTATGTTGTATAAACAAAACAGGACATGCACACTTTAACCAACCCATCATTTCAGTGACAGGGTCTGCCACACGACTGTGACTGATATGACGGGTTGGTTTGGACCCCCCCCAAAAAAGAAGCAATTAATCTCTCCTTGCACAAACTGGCTCTACAGAGGCAAGATGTCCACCTCATCTTCACCCTCCGATATATCACCGTGTACATCCCCCTCCTCACAGATTATCAATTCGTCCCCACTGGAATCCACCATCTCAGCTCCCTGTGTACTTTGTGGAGGCAATTGCTGCTGGTCAATGTCTCCGCGGAGGAATTGATTATAATTCATTTTAATGAACATCATCTTCTCCACATTTTCTGGATGTAACCTCGTACGCCGATTGCTGACAAGGTGAGCGGCGGCACTAAACACTCTTTCGGAGTACACACTTGTGGGAGGGCAACTTAGGTAGAATAAAGCCAGTTTGTGCAAGGGCCTCCAAATTGCCTCTTTTTCCTGCCAGTATAAGTACGGACTGTGTGACGTGCCTACTTGGATGCGGTCACTCATATAATCCTCCACCATTCTATCAATGTTGAGAGAATCATATGCAGTGACAGTAGACGACATGTCCGTAATCGTTGTCAGGTCCTTCAGTCCGGACCAGATGTCAGCATCAGCAGTCGCTCCAGACTGCCCTGCATCACCGCCAGCGGGTGGGCTCGGAATTCTGAGCCTTTTCCTCGCACCCCCAGTTGCGGGAGAATGTGAAGGAGGAGATGTTGACAGGTCGCGTTCCGCTTGACTTGACAATTTTGTCACCAGCAGGTCTTTCAACCCCAGCAGACCTGTGTCTGCCGGAAAGAGAGATCCAAGGTAGGCTTTAAATCTAGGATCGAGCACGGTGGCCAAAATGTAGTGCTCTGATTTCAACAGATTGACCACCCGTGAATCCTTGTTAAGCGAATTAAGGGCTGCATCCACAAGTCCCACATGCCTAGCGGAATCGCTCCCTTTTAGCTCCTTCTTCAATGCCTCCAGCTTCTTCTGCAAAAGCCTGATGAGGGGAATGACCTTACTCAGGCTGGCAGTGTCTGAACTGACTTCACGTGTGGCAAGTTCAAAGGGCATCAGAACCTTGCACAACGTTGAAATCATTCTCCACTGCACTTGAGACAGGTGCATTCCATCTCCTATATCGTGCTCAATTGTATAGGCTTGAATGGCCTTTTGCTGCTCCTCCAACCTCTGAAGCATATAGAGGGTTGAATTCCACCTCGTTACCACTTCTTGCTTCAGATGATGGCAGGGCAGGTTCAGTAGTTTTTGGTGGTGCTCCAGTCTTCTGTACGTGGTGCCTGTACGCCGAAAGTGTCCCGCAATTTTTCTGGCCACCGACAGCATCTCTTGCACGCCCCTGTCGTTTTTTAAAAAATTCTGCACCACCAAATTCAAGGTATGTGCAAAACATGGGACGTGCTGGAATTTGCCCATATTTAATGCACACACAATATTGCTGGCGTTGTCCGATGCCACAAATCCACAGGAGAGTCCAATTGGGGTAAGCCATTCCGCGATGATCTTCCTCAGTTGCCGTAAGAGGTTTTCAGCTGTGTGCGTATTCTGGAAAGCGGTGATACAAAGCGTAGCCTGCCTAGGAAAGAGTTGGCGTTTGCGAGATGCTGCTACTGGTGCCGCCGCTGCTGTTCTTGCGGCGGGAGTCCATACATCTACCCAGTGGGCTGTCACAGTCATATAGTCCTGACCCTGCCCTGCTCCACTTGTCCACATGTCCGTGGTTAAGTGGACATTGGGTACAACTGCATTTTTTAGGAGACTGGTGAGTCTTTTTCTGACGTCCGTGTACATTCTCGGTATCGCCTGCCTAGAGAAGTGGAACCTAGATGGTATTTGGTAACGGGGGCACACTGCCTCAATAAATTGTCTAGTTCCCTGTGAACTAACGGCGGATACCGGACGCACGTCTAACACCAACATAGTTGTCAAGGACTCAGTTATCCGCTTTGCAGTAGGATGACTGCTGTGATATTTCATCTTCCTCGCAAAGGACTGTTGAACAGTCAATTGCTTACTGGAAGTAGTACAAGTGGGCTTACGACTTCCCCTCTGGGATGACCATCGACTCCCAGCGGCAACAACAGCAGCGCCAGCAGCAGTAGGCGTTACACGCAAGGATGCATCGGAGGAATCCCAGGCAGGAGAGGACTCGTCAGACTTGCCAGTGACATGGCCTGCAGGACTATTGGCATTCCTGGGGAAGGAGGAAATTGACACTGAGGGAGTTGGTGGGGTGGTTTGCGTGAGCTTGGTTACAAGAGGAAGGGATTTACTGGTCAGTGGACTGCTTCCGCTGTCACCCAAAGTTTTTGAACTTGTCACTGACTTATTATGAATGCGCTGCAGGTGACGTATAAGGGAGGATGTTCCGAGGTGGTTAACGTCCTTACCCCTACTTATTACAGCTTGACAAAGGGAACACACGGCTTGACACCTGTTGTCCGCATTTCTGGTGAAATACCTCCACACCGAAGAGCTGATTTTTTTGGTATTTTCACCTGGCATGTCAACGGCCATATTCCTCCCACGGACAACAGGTGTCTCCCCGGGTGCCTGACTTAAACAAACCACCTCACCATCAGAATCCTCCTGGTCAATTTCCTCCCCAGCGCCAGCAACACCCATATCCTCCTCATCCTGGTGTACTTCAACACTGACATCTTCAATCTGACTATCAGGAACTGGACTGCGGGTGCTCCTTCCAGCACTTGCAGGGGGCGTGCAAATGGTGGAAGGCGCATGCTCTTCACGTCCAGTGTTGGGAAGGTCAGGCATCGCAACCGACACAATTGGACTCTCCTTGTGGATTTGGGATTTCAAAGAACGCACAGTTCTTTGCGGTGCTTTTGCCAGCTTGAGTCTTTTCAGTTTTCTAGCGAGAGGCTGAGTGCTTCCATCCTCATGTGAAGCTGAACCACTAGCCATGAACATAGGCCAGGGCCTCAGCCGTTCCTTGCCACTCCGTGTGGTAAATGGCATATTGGCAAGTTTACGCTTCTCCTCCGACAATTTTATTTTAGGTTTTGGAGTCCTTTTTTTACTGATATTTGGTGTTTTGGTTTTGACATGCTCTGTACTATGCCATTGGGCATCGGCCTTGGCAGACGACGTTGCTGGCATTTCATCGTCTCGGCCATGACTAGTGGCAGCAGCTTCAGCACGAGGTGGAAGTGGATCTTGATCTTTCCCTAATTTTGGAACCTCAACATTTTTGTTCTCCATATTTTAATAGGCACAACTAAAAGGCACCTCAGGTAAACAATGCAGATGGATGGATTGGATACTAGTATACAATTATGGACGGGCTGCCGAGTGCCGACACAGAGGTAGCCACAGCCGTGAACTACCGCACTGTACTGTGTCTGCTGCTAATATATAGACTGGTTGATAAAGAGATAGTATACTCGTAACTAGTATGTATGTATAAAGAAAGAAAAAAAAACCACGGTTAGGTCACTGGTATATACAATTATGGACGGGCTGCCGAGTGCCGACACAGAGGTAGCCACAGCCGTGAACTACCGCACTGTACTGTGTCTGCTGCTAATATATAGACTGGTTGATAAAGAGATAGTATACTCGTAACTAGTATGTATGTATAAAGAAAGAAAAAAAAACCACGGTTAGGTCACTGGTATATACAATTATGGACGGGCTGCCGAGTGCCGACACAGAGGTAGCCACAGCCGTGAACTACCGCACTGTACTGTGTCTGCTGCTAATATATAGACTGGTTGATAAAGAGATAGTATACTCGTAACTAGTATGTATGTATAAAGAAAGAAAAAAAAACCACGGTTAGGTCACTGGTATATACAATTATGGACGGGCTGCGGAGTGCCGACACAGAGGTAGCCACAGCCGTGAACTACCGCACTGTACTGTGTCTGCTGCTAATATATAGACTGGTTGATAAAGAGATAGTATACTCGTAACTAGTATGTATGTATAAAGAAAGAAAAAAAAACCACGGTTAGGTCACTGGTATATACAATTATGGACGGGCTGCCGAGTGCCGACACAGAGGTAGCCACAGCCGTGAACTACCGCACTGTACACTGGTTGATAAAGAGATAGTAGTATACTCGTAACAACTAGTATGACGACGGTATAAAGAATGAAAAAAAAACCACGGTTAGGTGGTATATAATACAATTATGGTTGGACGGACTGCCTGCCGAGTGCCGACACAGAGGTAGCCACAGCCGTGAACTACCGCACTGTACACTGGTTGATAAAGAGATAGTAGTATACTCGTAACAACTAGTATGACGACGGTATAAAGAATGAAAAAAAAACAAGGTTAGGTGGTATATAATACAATTATGGTTGGACGGACTGCCTGCCGAGTGCCGACACAGAGGTAGCCACAGCCGTGAACTACCGCACTGTACACTGGTTGATAAAGAGATAGTAGTATACTCGTAACAACTAGTATGACGACGGTATAAAGAACGAAAAAAAAACCACGGTTAGGTGGTATATATTATAATACAATTATGGATGGACGGACTGCCTGCCGAGTTCCGACACAGAGGTAGCCACAGCCGTGAACTACCGCACTGTACACTGGTTGATAAAGAGATAGTAGTATACTCGTAACAACTAGTATGACGACGGTATAAAGAACGAAAAAAAAACCACGGTTAGGTGGTATATATTATAATACAATTATGGATGGACGGACTGCCTGCCGAGTTCCGACACAGAGGTAGCCACAGCCGTGAACTACCGCACTGTACACTGGTTGATAAAGAGATAGTAGTATACTCGTAACAACTAGTATGACTATGACGACGGTATAAAGAAAGAAAAAAAAAAACACGGTTAGGTGGTATATAATACAATTATGGATGGACGGACTGCCTGCCGAGTGCCGACACAGAGGTAGCCACAGCCGTGAACTACCGCACTGTACTGTGTCTGCTGCTAATATAGACTGGTTGATAAAGAGATAGTATACAATACTACTAATATACTGGTGGTCAGGCACTGGTCACCACTAGTCACACTGGCAGTGGCACTCCTGCAGCAAAAGTGTGCACTGTTTAATTTTAATATAATATTATTTATCATGTACTCCTGGCTCCTGCTATAACAACCTGCAGTGCTCCCCAGTCTCCCCCACAATTATAAGCTTTATATACAATACATTGATGTGCAGCACACTGGGCTGAGCAGTGCACACAGACTGAGTCACTGTGTGACTGTGTATCGTTTTTTTCAGGCAGAGAACGGATATATTAAATAAAACAAACAACTGCACTGTCTCTGGTGGTCACTGGTCACTGTGGTCGTCAGTCACTAAACTTTGTCTGCACTCTGCACTCTCTTCTAATCTACAGTATCACAGCAATCTCTCTCTCTCTCTCTCTTCTAAATCTAATCTAAATGGAGAGGACGCCAGCCACGTCCTCTCCCTATCAATCTCAATGCACGTGTGAAAATGGCGGCGACGCGCGGCTCCTTATATAGAATCCGAGTCTCGCGAGAATCCGACAGCGTCATGATGACGTTCGGGCGCGCTCGGGTTAACCGAGCAAGGCGGGAAGATCCGAGTCGCTCGGACCCGTGAAAAAAAAAGTGAAGTTCGTGCGGGTTCGGATTCAAAGAAACCGAACCCGCTCATCTCTAATATATAAATGGACTTATGTATGTATGTTCCAGCATAACTGTGGAATGCCTGTAACAATTTACACCAAACTTGGTACACATATGATTTACAATCTGGAAAGAAATACTGTGGTAAGACACCCCTAGCACCCCTAGGGGTGGGGATGGGAAGAGGGTGTCATGTAAAAATGCATCGTTTTGGGCATAACTCTGGAATGCCTGAAGCAAGCAATTTACCCCATACTTTGGGCCTAATTCCTTAAATTTAGCACACCTACAATCAGTTACACAGACATGCAGGGGGACGCCCAGCACAGGGCTACGCCGTCCCGCATGTCAGGCCCTACCCCCCCCCCCCCACTCCCCTTCCCCGCACAAGTACAAAAGCATCACACAGCGGCGATGCTTTTGTACTTCACGAGTAGCTCCCTACCAGCGCTGCTCCTGTCCGGGTTGCAGCGGCTGCGTGTGATGTCACACAGCCGCCACGGCCCGCCACCTGCACGGTCCAGGCACGCCTGCGTTGCCCGGACCATGCCCCTAAAACGGCTGCCAAATGCCGCTGGCCCACCCCCTTCTGCCTAGCACAGACGTGCGGTGGGGTGAGGCAGGTGAGGCAGAGCCTTTCCTGTCATACTAACGTTTGCACCAGAGTTCTTACTGTATAAAGTATATGAAAAATACAAAGAATATGTTTGAAATATCTATTTTGGATTATTCCAATCATTTTTACAGCCAAAACTCTGAAGTAAAAAGTCTATGGCAGGTGAGGCAGTGCCTCACCTTGCAATTTTCTCCGCACCTCTCAGATCAAAACTCACAAAATTTCCAGGAGTTTATACTGCTGCACCTGTGTATAATGCCCAGATGTACCCTTTGGCTCATATATTGTGTTTAAATATGTCTCTGGTGCTAGCCTATGCCTCCTGAGCCATTTGGCTCACCGCACGTCAGTGCCTAGCCACCGCCTGTGCCTGTCAATCAGGCAGAGGTGATCGCATGGTTGAGATGGCCGTCGGCTGTCTGGCATGCACCGGCACACTGCGGCACCGGCACATGCGCAGTTCAGACCTGATCGGCTGCTGTGCGAAAATGGACAGCAATGATCGGGCCTGAAATAGGCCTTTGGTACACATCTGACTTACAATCTGGAAAAACAGACTGTGGGGGTAAGACACCCTAGCACCCCTAGGTGTGGAGGTGGGAAGGGGATGACCTGTGAAAATGCATAGTTTTTGGGCATAACTCTGGAGTGCCTGGAGCAATTTACAACAGACTTGGTACACATATGATTTATAATCAAGAAAAAAATGCTGTGGGGGTAAGACACCCCTAGCACCCCTAGGGGTGAGGGTTGGAAGGGGGTGACATGTAAAAATGTATAGTTTTTGATATACGGTAACTCTGGAATACCTGGAGCAATTTACACAGAGGGACACATGGGTAGGGGCAGAGGCACCCACGAGTAAGGGCAGAGTCACACATGAGTAGGGGCAGAGGCACCCACGTGTAAGGGCAGAGGCACACATGGGTAGGGGCAGAGACACCCACGGGTGAAGATAGAGGCACACACGGGTAGGGGCAGAGGCACCCACGGGTAGGGGCAGAGGCACCCACAGGTAAGGATAGAGGCACACACGGGTAAGGGCAGAGGCACACACAGGTAGGGGCATAGGCATATAGGTAGGAGTAGAGGCACCTACGGGTAAGGGCAGATGCACACACGGGTAGGGGCAGAGACACACACGGGTAGAGGCAGAGGCATACTTTAGTTTCAAAGCTAAGCAAGGAGACCTAGGGCTCTTTGACATAGAGTCAGCCTGCACACCTAACATATTTAACATACAGCGGACGTAACTTGGCCTGTCGTCCCAGCATTTACAGCACTGAGCAGGGCAGCATCAGAGGATGGACGGGGCAGAGAAGGAGGCGGATTATTCTCCTCAGCACCAACATTTTGACAGCATCAATCCGGGGAAGCCCAGAGGTGCGGCCTGACAAAGATTGCCATTATTCTTTAACTTCCGTAGCGAAGCACGGGTATTCAGCTAGTAACGTTATAAATTGCAGGGACATACGGTGAGGTAAATGTCTCAGGAGGCACTGGTTAATACCAGAGACAGATTTATACACAATATATGAGCTAAAGGGGTCATGTGGGCAATATACACAGGCGCAGCAGTATATGCTGCTGGAAATTTGCAGCGTTTTGATCAGAGATGTGCAGAGAAGATAGGCAGGGGAGGCACTGCCTCACATGTTGTAGACTTTTTACTCCAAATTTTTGACAATAAAAATGATTAAGAATAATACAAAAAAGAACGGACTCAACTCACCCAAAAAGCGCACTATATTGTTGAGCGCTTGTAGAAGGGAGAGGGCCGATATTGTGTTTCTTCAAGAGACTCACTTTACGGGCCATCACTCAAAGCTTCAGGGTAAACAATACCCTCAATCCTTTTTTGCATCCGCTAACTGTAAAAAAAGGGATGTCGCTGTTCTAATACATCGTAAAATTCCTTTTGTGCACATTAAAACAGTGGCCGACCCAGAAGGGCGCTACATAATGGTTGTTGGCACACTGCGCTCTGAAACCTTGACCTTAATTTCAGTTTATGCCCCTGATCAGGAACAATCCCAGTTCTTTCAATCATTGTTTCGACATATTGGTAGGATCGCTCGGGGACATATAATCTTAGGGGGAGACTTTAATGCTGTACTTGACCCTCATGTTGATAGATCTACCCCTGCTCCCCGTAAAACAGCCGCTCCCTTACTTAAGGCCTCTCGTACCCTTCTCTCCTCCCTCCAACAGTATAATTTCCGTGACTCCTGGCGCCTGAAACATGCCCTAGCCAAAGACTACACTCATTTCTCCAATCCACACCAGCTTTACTCCCGTATCGATATGTTACACATATCCCAATATTTAACGTCCCTGATCGCAGTATGCCGGGATTGTCCCATTCACGTGGACTGATCACTCAGGAACGTATAATTTATTAGACATCTATGATGCCCCCAGGAGAGATCGGAAATGGCGCCTGAATGATTCTCTTCTACAGCACCCATTCACCCAATCTGAAATAAGGGTTGCAATTCAGCACTACTTTGTAGACAACACCTCTCACGATGTTTCTCCTGGAATTATCTGGGAGGCGCATAAGGCCACTCTTAGGGGCCAATTGATGGCCAAGTCCTCTGCTGTTCGGAAAAAAACTGCGCAGGAAATAACGTTGCTTGAATCTCAACTTGCCACTCAGCATAAACAATCTGCATGTACCGCTTTGCTCCAACGCATAGATAACCTTAAGGGTCAATTAAATGCTCTCCTCTCCCACCACGCAGCAATTATTTTACAAAAATGACACCAGCGTTTTTATGACAAAGCCGACAAGACTGAAGCTGTTCTGGCAAATAAACTGAGACGTAAACAAGCATTAGGTTCAATTGATAAATTATACTCTTACAAATTGGGGTCCCTTACTTATGATCCTAAGGTAATGGTGGACGAAATTAAAGACTATTATGAATCACTTTACAACCTTTCAGAGTCCACCTCTTCCCTTCCCCCATTGGGTCTGAGGGAGTGCGTTCATACCTTTGACGGTTCCTCTACCCTATATTACGGACGATCAGCTCTTAGATTTGAACAAATCTATCTCGGTGGATGAAACTATTGCAGTTATTAAGTCTATGAGGTCCTCAGCAGCCCCGGGCCCTGATGGGTTCACAGCCCAATACTACAAACTATTCTCCGCAGACCTAGCCCCACATCTTAATAATGTTTTAGAAGGGGCATCATTTGCCCCGGCTACAACCCAGGCTGATACCGTGGTAATCCTGAAATCTGACAGAGACCCCACATTAAGTCAAAGCTACAGGACTATTTCCTTGCTAAATGTCGACTTGAAGATATATGCCATGGTTCTAGCTTCTCGATTGGCTCCTCTTCTTCCACTCCTGATTCACCCAGATCAGGTGGGCTTCATACCAGGGCGCCAAGCGCCTGACAATACAAGAAGAACCATTGATTTAATTCACTCTATCAATAAACAGAAACTGCCAGCAGTTATACTGGCATTAGACACCGAAAAGGAGTTTGACCGAATTTCGTGGTCTTTTGTCTTTGAAGTTCTAAAAAAAAAAAAAAAAAATTCTGGAAGAATCTATGAGGGGATTTCAGCATTGTACCGCTCCCCTTCAGCAAGGGTCTCTGTCAACCAATCCTCCTCCTCTACCTTCGGGATTGCTAACGGTACCAGACAGGGTTGCCCGCTCTCGCCCCTGATCTTTGCTTTAACGATGGAGCCTCTAGCTGCGAGGATCCGTTGTAGTGCGGCGATCACCGGAGTTACAGTGGGTCTCACAAAACATAAAATAGCATTATATGCAGACGATGTCCTAATCTCTCTTTCTGACCCTGCCCATTCTATGGCACCGCTTTTCTCCGAAATTAACACCTACTCTACATACTCCGGTTATAAAATTAATAATGGTAAGACGGAAGTACTTGATTTTTATGTTCCTGCCACTATATTAAGCATACTTTAGAAGTCTCATTTCCGTTCGCATGGCATAAACAAAAAATTAAGTATTTAGAAGTTTTTCTGACTCGCAACCACCACCAGCTTTTCCAAGCTGACTTTCCTCGTTTATTAGATCAAATCAAGTTTGATCTTCACTCCTGGTCCAACCAATTTATCTCATGGATTGGCCGCGTGAATTCAGTGAAAATGAACGTGCTCCCTCGGCTCCTATACCTTTTTCAAACCCTCCCTATATATATTCCTCCCTATGTATTTAAATTCTTGCAATTTCATACGTCTCACTTTGTCTGGGTCGGTAAACGACCTAGGGTAAAACTGAGTGTATTGCAACGTCCTTCCCGCAGTGGAGGTTTAGGTATCCCCGACTTCAAAAAATACTACTTGGCAGCTCAACTTGCTCACTGTGTGCAATGGTGTAATCCCGAGGCGAGAAAGGTCTGGGTTGATATTAAGGCGGATGATCTGGGCCTCTCCTCGCTCTCTTCCCTACTATGGCTCCCTAAAACACGTCACCCCAGATTGGTGTTCCCTCACTCGATAGTTTTGCGCACCTTATTCATTTGGGACTATGTCAATAGGAAATACAAATTAGCTTCCAATCCGTCCCCTTTAATCCCTCTATTCCATAATCCTGATTTCCCTCCGAGATTCCTTAGATCGGCTTTTCCTCGGTGGAAGAGGGATAACATTCTATATCTCAATGGCATTACTACAGATGTTAGCTTCCCCCAATTCTCCCAGCTTCGGGAACGGACTGAGTTCCTCCCTGCAGCCTTTTATCAATACCTACAGATCAGACATTTCCACTCTAAAATGGGAAATCTCCTTATTCAAAGACCACTCACGAGCTTTGAGACACTTTGTTGGAAACGCTCCTCAACTAAAGGCTTAATATCCAATCTTTCCGCACCACTGGTCGGGGAGGCTTCTACCACAGGAGACTCACAAGATTGCGTGGGGTAGCTGACCTGACCCCCGAAGATTGTTCGGAGATTTGGGACAATGCTGCCTCTAGCTCAATATGTGTCAAAATTAAGGAAAACGTATACAAATTGATCTACATGTGGTATTATGTATCTTCCAGGCTGCAAGCTATGTTTCCTGATACCTACGACAGATGCTGGAGGGGATGTTCGGAAGAGGGTACTTTTATGCATATCTGGTGGCAATGCCCTAAGATCACTAAACTCTGGAAAGAGATTGTATCCCTTATTTCCAGTGTTCTTGAGGTTCCCGTCCCCTATGGCCCTAAATATTTCCTTCTCCCACTGGGGTTTACAGATTTAACTAGACATCAAAACACACTGGCGCGACATATTATATATGCTACGACATGTCAAATAGCAATTGGTTGGAAGAAGCCTTCTCCTCCCTCTTTAAACTCTATTATCTTTATCTCTCGTATTTGGTTTAACTATAAGATGGAATATATGACGAGCATAATTAAACACTCTGCCAAATCTTTTGATAAGGTTTGGAGTCCTTGGTTGACATCTCAACATGCCCCTTCCCCATATTTTGGCTAATATCCCACACGGGATAGACATTATATATTTAAAAAAAAAAAATTCTCATGTATATAATTTTCCCCTTTTGATGATGACCCTCCTCTCGGGGTCCCCCCCTCCCCCGCAATGGTCTCACTCTATTCTTCTTTTTCTTCTTTCTCTCTTTCTATCTATTTCTCATACCTTGTCCTCTAACGGTTTGATTTACCGTCATGTGTGAGGACACTCTCCTCTCTCCATAAACAAAACGGATCACTCAGTTGATTGTCATGACCTAGCTTTAATGTATACTCTTTATCTACGTGAATGTATTTCACTGTTATGTATATTTCTTTGTATTGCACTATGATCTCTTTAATAAAAAGTTTATAAAAAAAATAATAAGACAAAAACTATGGCGTAAATGTTAGTATGACAGCAAAAGCTCTGCCTCACCTGCCTCGCCTCACCGCACGCCACTGATAGATTGAAAGGAGAATAAAACCATTTATACATGAGCATAGACCAACAGCACAAACTGATAGATATAAAAGACATATGGAAATACCATACAAAACACAATGGATGGATAGGGGATTTGAAAATAAAACTACATACCTAAGAACCTCAAGAAAACCATATACCTCTAACCACCAAAAACAAAGAGAAAACAATCACACTCCATACTGTATGTAGGATATTACATTTTTCATAAAGTGATCAATTATATTAACATGGATATCCCCACAACAGAGACAGAATTAGAAGAAAGAGTGAGTTTTAAGATACAAAATAACTTATGGTCATCAATTATGAAATCCTGAATTCATGAAAGAACATCAGTTAAAATCCAGAAATGACAATAAAAATCAAAGATATAATAGAAAGTAGGTTGGATATCCAAATACTGTACTACAAGTCTGCTAGTGAGCAGAACTTGATATATCAACATGAACATTGATGCATCAGATAAATACAAGAACGAAAAAACACTTACGTAACAATATAAAAGACCAACTATCAGAAGACAAGACTGATGAAGATCTAGATAATTTTTTAGATTTTATAACAACAATTCATTTCAAAATGCAGGACCTATCCCCAAAAGTGTGGCAAATACACAGGAACACAATAGGAGAAAAAGGTGGAAAAGAAGGTACATCACAAGTGGGGAAAGGGAGGTGTTGTTAAAACAAGGCCAGAAAAAGAAAAAAAAAAATCAGTGCGGATACAACGGAAGGCATATTCAATTAAAAAAAAACACACACACACAGCAAGCTGGAATTGAGTATACTTAAACAGGATTAAAGTTTGCTCCAACAAATAAGCTTAAAAAGTTTGACACACGACCTACATAAGTTCATTAGACATATCGCCCTTAATAATTTTTTCAATATGCAGAAGAAACAGAACATCCTCACTCCTCCAGTTCAAATACAATTGAAAGATAAATATACTTTAGTTTCTACCCTCAGCATTTGAAAGGCCCTTTTTTCAACAATTTCCAAAAATTAGAGGAACAGGACATCTTGAACATACCGGATAAAATAGACAATAGAAAGAAGGGAAGGAAGAAAAAGCAATTGTAAAATATTTAGGTAAACATCATGAAATTATAATCAAACAGGCAGTGGAATTGTAATTATGGACCAAAAAGAATTTAAGGATGAAGCAATTAACCTGTTCAGAGATGAGACGACATACAAACTTCTAAAGAAACATCTGACAGAAGACTTTAAGGAACAACTTATACCCAACCTTAAGAACAGTTTGGAACGGAAAATCCTTACACAAAAAAAAAAGAATATGAATATCTCTATCCAAATTGTCCCATTATACCAGTATTTTACTATCTACCGAAAGTGCACAAAGCTTCACAGCATACAACAGGAAAGCCAATTGTGGCTGGAATAGGATCTCTAATGAGGAATCTTTCAGGTTGTACAATTATCTCCAACCTTTAGTTGTTGAACAACATAGCTATCTTAAAGATACCACAACAATCCTGAACATCCTGGGAAAAATAGCATGGAACCAAAACTATCTACTAGCAACATGTGATATAAAATCTCTATAGACATGCATAGTTCATAAGATAGGCTGCAAAAATGTAAGAAATATCCCTGAGAAGAATTCAGATGAATTAATTTAAATATAGAATGCATTATGTTTTTGTTAAGGCATAATTATTTTTGGTTCAAAGAAAACTGATATTTTTTTTTTAAATCAAGTAGTTTTTATTGAGTTTTATGTCACAAACAAACAAAACAAAACATCAACATTGAAATTTAACTGTAACATTAACAGTTGCCATCAATAAACCGATTTTTTCAATCACATTTTGGTGTGCGTGTTATTTCTTATCATATATAATTACATATATGTATCCATGACGAGGAGTATCCATAGTTTTACAATGTCGCTCATGTGCTTAATACTTGCTCGCCCAGCCCTGCGCCACCCCAGCGGCCCCACATCTCCGTAAATCGAGAGGTGGAACCCCGTATTTTATACATATGTCTCTCATGGCGAATTACCTCGTTCACCAACGCCCTCCAGTGCTCCACCCTAAGTATATCAGCAGAGAACCAGACCCTAGCAATAACCACCTTAGCTAGCGTTGTGAGACACAGGACATATTTGTACAGCAAAACAGAGTGCGTCTCCTCCAAATCTAGCCCAAATAAACATATGCCAGGATCTAATGTAGGAAGGGACGGTGCTGTCATGACCACATCACACCAAACTCTATGCCAGAAAAGGGAAATCTCAGGGCAGTCCCACAATAAGTGCCAAAATCCGGCATCAGCTGCCTGACACCTGGGGCAGTTAGAATCTTCCCTAAGACCAGCCCTCTGCATAATAACCGGAGTGCGATAGGCCCTGTGTAGAATGTAGAAAAAAACCTGCTTATACCTTATACATGGCGTAGTGTATTTAAGTGAACTCATAATCTGGAGCCACTGCTCTTGGGACAATTGCCCCAAATCAGTCTCCCATTTAGTACGGAGATTATTTAATAGATCGGGATAGCTATTGTTATTTAAAGCAGCATATATGGTAGACACCTTCCCCCTCTGGCTCATAGAAGCAAGCAGCGTCTTAACAGGTGAGTCAGCAATCGATGGTGGGCCGTGAGGGAATTGGGTCTGTACGGCATGTCTAAGCCGAAAGTATCGGAACATAACTGTGTTAGGCACATCAAATTCGATCTTCAGTTGCTGAAATGACTTCAGCACTCCACCGTGGTATAGCTGACCCAGTGCCACGACTCCCCTATCAATCCATATGTTATCTAGCGACATCTCATATAGCTCAGGGTATGCACTATTGAACCACAGTGGGGTACAGGTATCATGTCCCTCCCAGTCATATAAAGTGTGCGCATAACGCCAGATAAGCAAGGCTTGACGCAACAAGGGAGGCATGCCAGACGTTGAGAGACCAGAAAGGAGAAGCTGAAGAGGAGAGAGAGAGAAAGCAGGAGAGCACTCCGTCCGCTCAGCCAGAAACCCCCTCATCGTATCCCCCAGAGAGTCCCCGGTCCATTCACTCAGATGGGCCAGCTGAGTGGCCATATAGTATAGTCTGAGATCTGGGAGGCCTGCCCCGCCGGACATCTGAGATCTGCATAATGTTCTGATAGAGACCCGCGCCGGCCTACCACTCCATATAAATGAGGATAGAACTCCCTCAATAACAGTAAAGATCTTCTTGGGAAGGTAGACCGGGGAATTCTGTAGAGCATAGAGAAACTTTGGCTGCATCACCATTTTAAATAAATTGACCCTACCCAGGACAGACAGCGGTAATTTTTTCCAGCTATGTGCCTTCTCTTTAAATGTCGCTAGTATGGGGTCAATATTTTGGGCCATATAGCTACGCGCCATAGGAGTAATCCAGATGCCTAGATATTTGAATCGCAGTGTCCATTGCAAAGGATACGCCCCCTGTGTGTTTTCGGGGAGAAGGCCAGAGATAGGAAAAATGTGGGACTTGTCCCAGTTAATTAGCAGACCGGAAAAGATACCAAAATTCTCCACTACCTGTAATGCTGTTTGTAGGGAGTCATCAGAGTCCTGCAGGAAGAGTAGCATGTCATCCGCGTATAGCGCCACCACATCCACATGACCACCAATCTCAACTCCCCTGACCCCGCCATCACCTCGCAGCAGGGCGGCCAACGGCTCCACGGCCATCGCAAACAGTGCAGGAGATAGGGGGCAGCCCTGTCGAGTGCCCCTCTCCAGTGCAAAAAGCTCAGACGTGAAACCATTGGCCGCCACACGAGCCACAGGCAAGGAATACAATAATTGGATAAAGCCAATAAATCGAGGACCAAAGGCAAATTTCTCCAGCACCCCCCACAGGTACCTCCACTCTACGGAGTCGAACGCTTTGGCCGCATCAAGGGACACCACCACCGCGTCCGACCCCCCCACATCACTTCTCTGGAGATGACAGAACAATCTACGTAAATTTTGGGCCGTGGACTTACCCGGCATAAAGCCCGTCTGGTCTGGATGAATTATCGTTGTAATTACCAAATTCAATCGAGATGCCAAGATTTTTGCCAGTATTTTTACATCAGTGTTGAGGAGGGAAATGGGTCGATAGGACTCGGGGAGCAGGGGGTCTTTCCCTGGTTTCAGCAGGACAATTATATTGGCCTCGGCCATAGAGCGCGGGAGGGCCCCACCCTTTAAGAGTAGTTCAAACAGTTGTAAGAGATAGGGGGCAAAAAAAGTAATGTATTTTTTATAGACCTCTCCCGGAAGTCCATCTGATCCCGGTGCCTTAGACGCCGGGAGAGACAGGATCGCGGCCTCCACCTCCTCCATCGTGATAGGCGCATCCAGAGCCCCAGAGTCCTCCCGGGACAAGCATGGCAAGGTCAACTGAGCCAAAAATTCCCCCAGCTGATCATCAGAGTAACCGGCTCGGGAGGCATAAAGCGAGGAATAATAACTACGGAAAGTCTCCGCCACCTTTGATCCAGAATAACACATTTGGCCAGCAGAGTTTTTCACACACTGAATTACTGTTCTAGGGGAATCAGACCGGGCCAAAAAGGCCAAATAGCTGCCATTCATCTCAGCCCGAAAATACTGCTCATGTCCCGCAAAAAGGAGTCTACGCCTGGATTTCTCAAATAAACAATCCGACCACTCACTTTGCGCGTTCTTCCACAACAATTCATCAGACCGCAAATGGGTAATAAGATATTGAGATTCCAACTGCTGGCACAAAGATTCCAACCGCATCTCCTCCCTCTTACTGAACGCTTTAACTTCAGAGATCCGCTTTATAAAGGAGCCCCGCAGAAACGCCTTAAAGGCATCATGCTTCATTGTCAGAACACTGTATAGTGAATTATCTTCCTGGAACCCTTCCCAGGCGGCCATCAGATCCGCACCCTCCCCCAACAGAGTCAACCAAAAGGGATTAAGCTTCCACATTTTTGCTCCCCGCTCCCAACCTATATTAACTGTGACTAAAACAGGAGAATGATCCGATATGCCCCTAGGGAGATAGTCCACCGCCAGCACGTCCGGGGACAAACCAGGGGAAACCAACACCAAATCAATACGAGAAAAAGCATGATGGGTAGCGGACTGACAGGAGAATTGAGTGGCCGCAGGATTTCGACATCTCCATATATCCACCAGCCCCATCTCCCCCACCAGTCTCGCGAATGAGGTAGGGGACGCCAGGGGAGGGGAAGATGCAACCGACTCCCTCCACCTGTCCATGCCACCATCCATGACATTGTTAAAATCTCCTAGACATATCACAGGGGTAGCAGGGGACCGGGCCAGGAAACGGGCAGCGTGCCGGAGGACCTCATTGTTATATGGCGGGGGGACATATACTGCTAATATATTAAACAGTCGGCTGTTAATATGGGCTCGTAGGAAGACGTACCTGCCATATTGGTCAGTTTCACATTCATCCATATGAAATTGTACGGACTTTTTAATCATTACAGAAACGCCTCTGGCATTGCTAGAGAAGGTGGAATGATACACGTGACTGACCCAGGGCTTTCTAAGCGCCAACACTCTACCTCCATGCAAATGTGTTTCAGAAAGACAAATTATGTCTGCCTGATATTTTTTAACCTGAGTCAGGACTAACGATCTTTTGATTTTTTCATTCAATCCCCGAACGTTCCAGCTGAGCAGACGGAGCCCCTCAGAAACAGTAGACATAGAAATCATAACGGAGAGGGATAACAGGATAGGTTAAAGAGACATATAGCAGAGCCTGGCATCGCAGCATAGCAACGTTGAGCCAACAGTACATAGGGACAGGAATAACCAGTCCCCCTACGCTCCTGGAGGCAGAAGAGCACAGAGCAACATAATGCAGAAAATACGCGTCTTTGCAAAATACGCACAGAACTAAAAAGTGATGACTTAGAAAAAAATAAACTAACCCCCCCCCCGCACCCACCCTGTATCACCTAATAACGCATTGTAGCAGAACACACACATAGGTAAAAATTGATGGCATGAAAAAAAACAAAAAACTAACCCCCCCCACACCCACCCTGTATCACCTTGCGAACATAAGGTATACCTGGATCCCATAACTCCC